>NW_027363350.1:600000-1009793 GCF_046119375.1 Phyllobates terribilis | reverse complement strand
AACACTGACAGCATCCTTCATGATCACTGAAAGAACTGTTCTCCTTTCTCCTGCCCCACACTGATCTATCTGATCGGTGCAGTGCAGGGGAGAAAGTCACCAGGACTTGCACGGATGTTGCGCTTCCTGTGTAGCTGAAAAAACTTCTGCAAGACTAGCCCTTGGACCTCTTTATGAAAAGAAGAACGACACTCCTGATATGTGAGGTGGCATGGATAGGGTCCCAATCAAACAAAGTTGTTGATTAGCCATTGAACCTTTCAGGTCATGTGATCAGTCACATTCCTGGAAGGAATTTCAAGATGTGGTAATGTATACGATGGATGAGTGTACATATATATATATATATAAGTGTTTGTGTGTGTGGAGCTGCATGAGTATATAAGAGAGCTGTTGGTGTATGTAAGAAAGCTGTGTACAAGTATGTAGCAAAACAGTGCGTGTATGTAACAGAGGTGTGAGTGCATACTTCAAAGCTGTAGAAAAGCTATATGTGTTAGAACTGTGTTTGTGTATGGAGGAGAGTTGTGTGTGTATTTCGGAAAATTGCGTGTGTGATAGTAGTAGAGTTGTGTGTATGCAGGAGAGATGTGTGTATGTAGGAAAGAGGGTGGAAACTTATCAATGCTATAGGACCTATGCAAGAACCTAACATGATCAAATTTGACTCATGACAATACAGCTTTAAAAAATGCATTGGCAGCAATTGTACCGATCATCTACTTTCAATGAATTATCAGCAAATTGGTGAAAGTACACCTATTAAAAAAAAAATAACAGCCTCCTCCATATCCCCTCTAGCTGTCCTGTCCATCACCAAGATAGGTGCGTTTTCTGCCATTTTAGGTAGAAGTAATGTTCAACCAATTTGCTTCTAATTTAGACAAAGTAGTAGGAAAGTTTATCAAACAAACTCTACATATGAGCTCTATCTATTTTACAATACGTGTAATATGTATTCACAAAATGTCCATTTTCTATATGTGTGAACTTCACATCTTTTTTTTTTTTTAGTAAGTTTTAGTGCATGATGAGGTGGTGTTTACCTATAGGATCCACCATCTCTTGGACTGGGCACCATTGATGGTATTTATTGGGCCCCACGTTCTTAAGTAAATCTCAATATTGCTTCAAAAAGGTAGCTATGCATATACAGTTTACAGACAGAATGTTAACATATTAAGCAAGAGTGTGACAACTTATCAGTGCTAAATGTGCCATAAAAAAACCCAGCATGTAAAATTCTTAGCTTTGACAAGTGACAACATATCTGGCAAAATGCATTGTAAACCAAATGTAATTTTTAGCTGCAGTAAATTTTAGACAATCAAAATGATGTTAAAATGTGTGTGTTTCTTACAGTCTAGAGGCTGCTTATTCTGATGGAGGAAAACACTGACAGCATCCTTCATGATCACTGAAAGAACTGTTCTCCTTTCTCCTGCCCCACACTGATCTATCTGATCGGTGCAGTGCAGGGGAGAAAGTCACCAGGACTTGCACGGATGTTGCGCATCCTGTGTAGCTGAAAAAACTTCTGCAAGACTAGCCCTTGGACCTCTTTATGAAAAGAAAAACGACACTCCTGATATGTGAGGTGGCATGGATAGGGTCCCAATCAAACAAAGTTGTTGATTAGCCATTGAACCTTTCAGGTCATGTGATCAGTCACATTCCTGGAAGGAATTTCAAGATGTGGTAATGTATACGATGGATGAGTGTACATATATATATATATATATATAAGTGTTTGTGTGTGTGGAGCTGCATGAGTATATAAGAGAGCTGTTGGTGTATGGTATGTAAGAAAGCTGTGTACAAGTATGTAGCAAAACAGTGCGTGTATGTAACAGAGGTGTGAGTGCATACTTCAAAGCTGTAGAAAAGCTATATGTGTTAGAACTGTGTTTGTGTATGGAGGAGAGTTGTGTGTGTATTTCGGAAAATTGCGTGTGTGATAGTAGTAGAGTTGTGTGTATGCAGGAGAGATGTGTGTATGTAGGAAAGAGGGTGGAAACTTATCAATGCTATAGGACCTATGCAAGAACCTAACATGATCAAATTTGACTCATGACAATACAGCTTTAAAAAATGCATTGGCAGCAATTGTACCGATCATCTACTTTCAATGAATTATCAGCAAATTGGTGAAAGTACACCTATTAAAAAAAAAATAACAGCCTCCTCCATATCCCCTCTAGCTGTCCTGTCCATCACCAAGATAGGTGCGTTTTCTGCCATTTTAGGTAGAAGTAATGTTCAACCAATTTGCTTCTAATTTAGACAAAGTAGTAGGAAAGTTTATCAAACAAACTCTACATATGAGCTCTATCTATTTTACAATACGTGTAATATGTATTCACAAAATGTCCATTTTCTATATGTGTGAACTTCACATCTTTTTTTTTTTTTAGTAAGTTTTAGTGCATGATGAGGTGGTGTTTACCTATAGGATCCACCATCTCTTGGACTGGGCACCATTGATGGTATTTATTGGGCCCCACGTTCTTAAGTAAATCTCAATATTGCTTCAAAAAGGTAGCTATGCATATACAGTTTACAGACAGAATGTTAACATATTAAGCAAGAGTGTGACAACTTATCAGTGCTAAATGTGCCATAAAAAAACCCAGCATGTAAAATTCTTAGCTTTGACAAGTGACAACATATCTGGCAAAATGCATTGTAAACCAAATGTAATTTTTAGCTGCAGTAAATTTTAGACAATCAAAATGATGTTAAAATGTGTGTGTTTCTTACAGTCTAGAGGCTGCTTATTCTGATGGAGGAAAACACTGACAGCATCCTTCATGATCACTGAAAGAACTGTTCTCCTTTCTCCTGCCCCACACTGATCTATCTGATCGGTGCAGTGCAGGGGAGAAAGTCACCAGGACTTGCACGGATGTTGCGCATCCTGTGTAGCTGAAAAAACTTCTGCAAGACTAGCCCTTGGACCTCTTTATGAAAAGAAGAACGACACTCCTGATATGTGAGGTGGCATGGATAGGGTCCCAATCAAACAAAGTTGTTGATTAGCCATTGAACCTTTCAGGTCATGTGATCAGTCACATTCCTGGAAGGAATTTCAAGATGTGGTAATGTATACGATGGATGAGTGTACATATATATATATATATAAGTGTTTGTGTGTGTGGAGCTGCATGAGTATATAAGAGAGCTGTTGGTGTATGTAAGAAAGCTGTGTACAAGTATGTAGCAAAACAGTGCGTGTATGTAACAGAGGTGTGAGTGCATACTTCAAAGCTGTAGAAAAGCTATATGTGTTAGAACTGTGTTTGTGTATGGAGGAGAGTTGTGTGTGTATTTCGGAAAATTGCGTGTGTGATAGTAGTAGAGTTGTGTGTATGCAGGAGAGATGTGTGTATGTAGGAAAGAGGGTGGAAACTTATCAATGCTATAGGACCTATGCAAGAACCTAACATGATCAAATTTGACTCATGACAATACAGCTTTAAAAAATGCATTGGCAGCAATTGTACCGATCATCTACTTTCAATGAATTATCAGCAAATTGGTGAAAGTACACCTATTAAAAAAAAAATAACAGCCTCCTCCATATCCCCTCTAGCTGTCCTGTCCATCACCAAGATAGGTGCGTTTTCTGCCATTTTAGGTAGAAGTAATGTTCAACCAATTTGCTTCTAATTTAGACAAAGTAGTAGGAAAGTTTATCAAACAAACTCTACATATGAGCTCTATCTATTTTACAATACGTGTAATATGTATTCACAAAATGTCCATTTTCTATATGTGTGAACTTCACATCTTTTTTTTTTTTAGTAAGTTTTAGTGCATGATGAGGTGGTGTTTACCTATAGGATCCACCATCTCTTGGACTGGGCACCATTGATGGTATTTATTGGGCCCCACGTTCTTAAGTAAATCTCAATATTGCTTCAAAAAGGTAGCTATGCATATACAGTTTACAGACAGAATGTTAACATATTAAGCAAGAGTGTGACAACTTATCAGTGCTAAATGTGCCATAAAAAAACCCAGCATGTAAAATTCTTAGCTTTGACAAGTGACAACATATCTGGCAAAATGCATTGTAAACCAAATGTAATTTTTAGCTGCAGTAAATTTTAGACAATCAAAATGATGTTAAAATGTGTGTGTTTCTTACAGTCTAGAGGCTGCTTATTCTGATGGAGGAAAACACTGACAGCATCCTTCATGATCACTGAAAGAACTGTTCTCCTTTCTCCTGCCCCACACTGATCTATCTGATCGGTGCAGTGCAGGGGAGAAAGTCACCAGGACTTGCACGGATGTTGCGCTTCCTGTGTAGCTGAAAAAACTTCTGCAAGACTAGCCCTTGGACCTCTTTATGAAAAGAAGAACGACACTCCTGATATGTGAGGTGGCATGGATAGGGTCCCAATCAAACAAAGTTGTTGATTAGCCATTGAACCTTTCAGGTCATGTGATCAGTCACATTCCTGGAAGGAATTTCAAGATGTGGTAATGTATACGATGGATGAGTGTACATATATATATATATATAAGTGTTTGTGTGTGTGGAGCTGCATGAGTATATAAGAGAGCTGTTGGTGTATGTAAGAAAGCTGTGTACAAGTATGTAGCAAAACAGTGCGTGTATGTAACAGAGGTGTGAGTGCATACTTCAAAGCTGTAGAAAAGCTATATGTGTTAGAACTGTGTTTGTGTATGGAGGAGAGTTGTGTGTGTATTTCGGAAAATTGCGTGTGTGATAGTAGTAGAGTTGTGTGTATGCAGGAGAGATGTGTGTATGTAGGAAAGAGGGTGGAAACTTATCAATGCTATAGGACCTATGCAAGAACCTAACATGATCAAATTTGACTCATGACAATACAGCTTTAAAAAATGCATTGGCAGCAATTGTACCGATCATCTACTTTCAATGAATTATCAGCAAATTGGTGAAAGTACACCTATTAAAAAAAAAATAACAGCCTCCTCCATATCCCCTCTAGCTGTCCTGTCCATCACCAAGATAGGTGCGTTTTCTGCCATTTTAGGTAGAAGTAATGTTCAACCAATTTGCTTCTAATTTAGACAAAGTAGTAGGAAAGTTTATCAAACAAACTCTACATATGAGCTCTATCTATTTTACAATACGTGTAATATGTATTCACAAAATGTCCATTTTCTATATGTGTGAACTTCACATCTTTTTTTTTTTTTAGTAAGTTTTAGTGCATGATGAGGTGGTGTTTACCTATAGGATCCACCATCTCTTGGACTGGGCACCATTGATGGTATTTATTGGGCCCCACGTTCTTAAGTAAATCTCAATATTGCTTCAAAAAGGTAGCTATGCATATACAGTTTACAGACAGAATGTTAACATATTAAGCAAGAGTGTGACAACTTATCAGTGCTAAATGTGCCATAAAAAAACCCAGCATGTAAAATTCTTAGCTTTGACAAGTGACAACATATCTGGCAAAATGCATTGTAAACCAAATGTAATTTTTAGCTGCAGTAAATTTTAGACAATCAAAATGATGTTAAAATGTGTGTGTTTCTTACAGTCTAGAGGCTGCTTATTCTGATGGAGGAAAACACTGACAGCATCCTTCATGATCACTGAAAGAACTGTTCTCCTTTCTCCTGCCCCACACTGATCTATCTGATCGGTGCAGTGCAGGGGAGAAAGTCACCAGGACTTGCACGGATGTTGCGCATCCTGTGTAGCTGAAAAAACTTCTGCAAGACTAGCCCTTGGACCTCTTTATGAAAAGAAAAACGACACTCCTGATATGTGAGGTGGCATGGATAGGGTCCCAATCAAACAAAGTTGTTGATTAGCCATTGAACCTTTCAGGTCATGTGATCAGTCACATTCCTGGAAGGAATTTCAAGATGTGGTAATGTATACGATGGATGAGTGTACATATATATATATATATATATAAGTGTTTGTGTGTGTGGAGCTGCATGAGTATATAAGAGAGCTGTTGGTGTATGGTATGTAAGAAAGCTGTGTACAAGTATGTAGCAAAACAGTGCGTGTATGTAACAGAGGTGTGAGTGCATACTTCAAAGCTGTAGAAAAGCTATATGTGTTAGAACTGTGTTTGTGTATGGAGGAGAGTTGTGTGTGTATTTCGGAAAATTGCGTGTGTGATAGTAGTAGAGTTGTGTGTATGCAGGAGAGATGTGTGTATGTAGGAAAGAGGGTGGAAACTTATCAATGCTATAGGACCTATGCAAGAACCTAACATGATCAAATTTGACTCATGACAATACAGCTTTAAAAAATGCATTGGCAGCAATTGTACCGATCATCTACTTTCAATGAATTATCAGCAAATTGGTGAAAGTACACCTATTAAAAAAAAAATAACAGCCTCCTCCATATCCCCTCTAGCTGTCCTGTCCATCACCAAGATAGGTGCGTTTTCTGCCATTTTAGGTAGAAGTAATGTTCAACCAATTTGCTTCTAATTTAGACAAAGTAGTAGGAAAGTTTATCAAACAAACTCTACATATGAGCTCTATCTATTTTACAATACGTGTAATATGTATTCACAAAATGTCCATTTTCTATATGTGTGAACTTCACATCTTTTTTTTTTTTTAGTAAGTTTTAGTGCATGATGAGGTGGTGTTTACCTATAGGATCCACCATCTCTTGGACTGGGCACCATTGATGGTATTTATTGGGCCCCACGTTCTTAAGTAAATCTCAATATTGCTTCAAAAAGGTAGCTATGCATATACAGTTTACAGACAGAATGTTAACATATTAAGCAAGAGTGTGACAACTTATCAGTGCTAAATGTGCCATAAAAAAACCCAGCATGTAAAATTCTTAGCTTTGACAAGTGACAACATATCTGGCAAAATGCATTGTAAACCAAATGTAATTTTTAGCTGCAGTAAATTTTAGACAATCAAAATGATGTTAAAATGTGTGTGTTTCTTACAGTCTAGAGGCTGCTTATTCTGATGGAGGAAAACACTGACAGCATCCTTCATGATCACTGAAAGAACTGTTCTCCTTTCTCCTGCCCCACACTGATCTATCTGATCGGTGCAGTGCAGGGGAGAAAGTCACCAGGACTTGCACGGATGTTGCGCATCCTGTGTAGCTGAAAAAACTTCTGCAAGACTAGCCCTTGGACCTCTTTATGAAAAGAAGAACGACACTCCTGATATGTGAGGTGGCATGGATAGGGTCCCAATCAAACAAAGTTGTTGATTAGCCATTGAACCTTTCAGGTCATGTGATCAGTCACATTCCTGGAAGGAATTTCAAGATGTGGTAATGTATACGATGGATGAGTGTACATATATATATATATATAAGTGTTTGTGTGTGTGGAGCTGCATGAGTATATAAGAGAGCTGTTGGTGTATGTAAGAAAGCTGTGTACAAGTATGTAGCAAAACAGTGCGTGTATGTAACAGAGGTGTGAGTGCATACTTCAAAGCTGTAGAAAAGCTATATGTGTTAGAACTGTGTTTGTGTATGGAGGAGAGTTGTGTGTGTATTTCGGAAAATTGCGTGTGTGATAGTAGTAGAGTTGTGTGTATGCAGGAGAGATGTGTGTATGTAGGAAAGAGGGTGGAAACTTATCAATGCTATAGGACCTATGCAAGAACCTAACATGATCAAATTTGACTCATGACAATACAGCTTTAAAAAATGCATTGGCAGCAATTGTACCGATCATCTACTTTCAATGAATTATCAGCAAATTGGTGAAAGTACACCTATTAAAAAAAAAATAACAGCCTCCTCCATATCCCCTCTAGCTGTCCTGTCCATCACCAAGATAGGTGCGTTTTCTGCCATTTTAGGTAGAAGTAATGTTCAACCAATTTGCTTCTAATTTAGACAAAGTAGTAGGAAAGTTTATCAAACAAACTCTACATATGAGCTCTATCTATTTTACAATACGTGTAATATGTATTCACAAAATGTCCATTTTCTATATGTGTGAACTTCACATCTTTTTTTTTTTTAGTAAGTTTTAGTGCATGATGAGGTGGTGTTTACCTATAGGATCCACCATCTCTTGGACTGGGCACCATTGATGGTATTTATTGGGCCCCACGTTCTTAAGTAAATCTCAATATTGCTTCAAAAAGGTAGCTATGCATATACAGTTTACAGACAGAATGTTAACATATTAAGCAAGAGTGTGACAACTTATCAGTGCTAAATGTGCCATAAAAAAACCCAGCATGTAAAATTCTTAGCTTTGACAAGTGACAACATATCTGGCAAAATGCATTGTAAACCAAATGTAATTTTTAGCTGCAGTAAATTTTAGACAATCAAAATGATGTTAAAATGTGTGTGTTTCTTACAGTCTAGAGGCTGCTTATTCTGATGGAGGAAAACACTGACAGCATCCTTCATGATCACTGAAAGAACTGTTCTCCTTTCTCCTGCCCCACACTGATCTATCTGATCGGTGCAGTGCAGGGGAGAAAGTCACCAGGACTTGCACGGATGTTGCGCATCCTGTGTAGCTGAAAAAACTTCTGCAAGACTAGCCCTTGGACCTCTTTATGAAAAGAAGAACGACACTCCTGATATGTGAGGTGGCATGGATAGGGTCCCAATCAAACAAAGTTGTTGATTAGCCATTGAACCTTTCAGGTCATGTGATCAGTCACATTCCTGGAAGGAATTTCAAGATGTGGTAATGTATACGATGGATGAGTGTACATATATATATATATATAAGTGTTTGTGTGTGTGGAGCTGCATGAGTATATAAGAGAGCTGTTGGTGTATGTAAGAAAGCTGTGTACAAGTATGTAGCAAAACAGTGCGTGTATGTAACAGAGGTGTGAGTGCATACTTCAAAGCTGTAGAAAAGCTATATGTGTTAGAACTGTGTTTGTGTATGGAGGAGAGTTGTGTGTGTATTTCGGAAAATTGCGTGTGTGATAGTAGTAGAGTTGTGTGTATGCAGGAGAGATGTGTGTATGTAGGAAAGAGGGTGGAAACTTATCAATGCTATAGGACCTATGCAAGAACTTAACATGATCAAATTTGACTCATGACAATACAGCTTTAAAAAATGCATTGGCAGCAATTGTACCGATCATCTACTTTCAATGAATTATCAGCAAATTGGTGAAAGTACACCTATTAAAAAAAAAATAACAGCCTCCTCCATATCCCCTCTAGCTGTCCTGTCCATCACCAAGATAGGTGCGTTTTCTGCCATTTTAGGTAGAAGTAATGTTCAACCAATTTGCTTCTAATTTAGACAAAGTAGTAGGAAAGTTTATCAAACAAACTCTACATATGAGCTCTATCTATTTTACAATACGTGTAATATGTATTCACAAAATGTCCATTTTCTATATGTGTGAACTTCACATCTTTTTTTTTTTTAGTAAGTTTTAGTGCATGATGAGGTGGTGTTTACCTATAGGATCCACCATCTCTTGGACTGGGCACCATTGATGGTATTTATTGGGCCCCACGTTCTTAAGTAAATCTCAATATTGCTTCAAAAAGGTAGCTATGCATATACAGTTTACAGACAGAATGTTAACATATTAAGCAAGAGTGTGACAACTTATCAGTGCTAAATGTGCCATAAAAAAACCCAGCATGTAAAATTCTTAGCTTTGACAAGTGACAACATATCTGGCAAAATGCATTGTAAACCAAATGTAATTTTTAGCTGCAGTAAATTTTAGACAATCAAAATGATGTTAAAATGTGTGTGTTTCTTACAGTCTAGAGGCTGCTTATTCTGATGGAGGAAAACACTGACAGCATCCTTCATGATCACTGAAAGAACTGTTCTCCTTTCTCCTGCCCCACACTGATCTATCTGATCGGTGCAGTGCAGGGGAGAAAGTCACCAGGACTTGCACGGATGTTGCGCATCCTGTGTAGCTGAAAAAACTTCTGCAAGACTAGCCCTTGGACCTCTTTATGAAAAGAAGAACGACACTCCTGATATGTGAGGTGGCATGGATAGGGTCCCAATCAAACAAAGTTGTTGATTAGCCATTGAACTTTTCAGGTCATGTGATCAGTCACATTCCTGGAAGGAATTTCAAGATGTGGTAATGTATACGATGGATGAGTGTACATATATATATATATATATATATATATATATATATATATATATATATATATAAGTGTTTGTGTGTGTGGAGCTGCATGAGTATATAAGAGAGCTGTTGGTGTATGTAAGAAAGCTGTGTACAAGTATGTAGCAAAACAGTGCGTGTATGTAACAGAGGTGTGAGTGCATACTTCAAAGCTGTAGAAAAGCTATATGTGTTAGAACTGTGTTTGTGTATGGAGGAGAGTTGTGTGTGTATTTCGGAAAATTGCGTGTGTGATAGTAGTAGAGTTGTGTGTATGCAGGAGAGATGTGTGTATGTAGGAAAGAGGGTGGAAACTTATCAATGCTATAGGACCTATGCAAGAACCTAACATGATCAAATTTGACTCATGACAATACAGCTTTAAAAAATGCATTGGCAGCAATTGTACCGATCATCTACTTTCAATGAATTATCAGCAAATTGGTGAAAGTACACCTATTAAAAAAAAAATAACAGCCTCCTCCATATCCCCTCTAGCTGTCCTGTCCATCACCAAGATAGGTGCGTTTTCTGCCATTTTAGGTAGAAGTAATGTTCAACCAATTTGCTTCTAATTTAGACAAAGTAGTAGGAAAGTTTATCAAATAAACTCTACATATGAGCTCTATCTATTTTACAATACGTGTAATATGTATTCACAAAATGTCCATTTTCTATATGTGTGAACTTCACATCTTTTTTTTTTTTTAGTAAGTTTTAGTGCATGATGAGGTGGTGTTTACCTATAGGATCCACCATCTCTTGGACTGGGCACCATTGATGGTATTTATTGGGCCCCACGTTCTTAAGTAAATCTCAATATTGCTTCAAAAAGGTAGCTATGCATATACAGTTTACAGACAGAATGTTAACATATTAAGCAAGAGTGTGACAACTTATCAGTGCTAAATGTGCCATAAAAAAACCCAGCATGTAAAATTCTTAGCTTTGACAAGTGACAACATATCTGGCAAAATGCATTGTAAACCAAATGTAATTTTTAGCTGCAGTAAATTTTAGACAATCAAAATGATGTTAAAATGTGTGTGTTTCTTACAGTCTAGAGGCTGCTTATTCTGATGGAGGAAAACACTGACAGCATCCTTCATGATCACTGAAAGAACTGTTCTCCTTTCTCCTGCCCCACACTGATCTATCTGATCGGTGCAGTGCAGGGGAGAAAGTCACCAGGACTTGCACGGATGTTGCGCATCCTGTGTAGCTGAAAAAACTTCTGCAAGACTAGCCCTTGGACCTCTTTATGAAAAGAAGAACGACACTCCTGATATGTGAGGTGGCATGGATAGGGTCCCAATCAAACAAAGTTGTTGATTAGCCATTGAACCTTTCAGGTCATGTGATCAGTCACATTCCTGGAAGGAATTTCAAGATGTGGTAATGTATACGATGGATGAGTGTACATATATATATATATATAAGTGTTTGTGTGTGTGGAGCTGCATGAGTATATAAGAGAGCTGTTGGTGTATGTAAGAAAGCTGTGTACAAGTATGTAGCAAAACAGTGCGTGTATGTAACAGAGGTGTGAGTGCATACTTCAAAGCTGTAGAAAAGCTATATGTGTTAGAACTGTGTTTGTGTATGGAGGAGAGTTGTGTGTGTATTTCGGAAAATTGCGTGTGTGATAGTAGTAGAGTTGTGTGTATGCAGGAGAGATGTGTGTATGTAGGAAAGAGGGTGGAAACTTATCAATGCTATAGGACCTATGCAAGAACCTAACATGATCAAATTTGACTCATGACAATACAGCTTTAAAAAATGCATTGGCAGCAATTGTACCGATCATCTACTTTCAATGAATTATCAGCAAATTGGTGAAAGTACACCTATTAAAAAAAAAATAACAGCCTCCTCCATATCCCCTCTAGCTGTCCTGTCCATCACCAAGATAGGTGCGTTTTCTGCCATTTTAGGTAGAAGTAATGTTCAACCAATTTGCTTCTAATTTAGACAAAGTAGTAGGAAAGTTTATCAAACAAACTCTACATATGAGCTCTATCTATTTTACAATACGTGTAATATGTATTCACAAAATGTCCATTTTCTATATGTGTGAACTTCACATCTTTTTTTTTTTTAGTAAGTTTTAGTGCATGATGAGGTGGTGTTTACCTATAGGATCCACCATCTCTTGGACTGGGCACCATTGATGGTATTTATTGGGCCCCACGTTCTTAAGTAAATCTCAATATTGCTTCAAAAAGGTAGCTATGCATATACAGTTTACAGACAGAATGTTAACATATTAAGCAAGAGTGTGACAACTTATCAGTGCTAAATGTGCCATAAAAAAACCCAGCATGTAAAATTCTTAGCTTTGACAAGTGACAACATATCTGGCAAAATGCATTGTAAACCAAATGTAATTTTTAGCTGCAGTAAATTTTAGACAATCAAAATGATGTTAAAATGTGTGTGTTTCTTACAGTCTAGAGGCTGCTTATTCTGATGGAGGAAAACACTGACAGCATCCTTCATGATCACTGAAAGAACTGTTCTCCTTTCTCCTGCCCCACACTGATCTATCTGATCGGTGCAGTGCAGGGGAGAAAGTCACCAGGACTTGCACGGATGTTGCGCATCCTGTGTAGCTGAAAAAACTTCTGCAAGACTAGCCCTTGGACCTCTTTATGAAAAGAAGAACGACACTCCTGATATGTGAGGTGGCATGGATAGGGTCCCAATCAAACAAAGTTGTTGATTAGCCATTGAACTTTTCAGGTCATGTGATCAGTCACATTCCTGGAAGGAATTTCAAGATGTGGTAATGTATACGATGGATGAGTGTACATATATATATATATATATATATATATATATATATATATATAATATATATAAGTGTTTGTGTGTGTGGAGCTGCATGAGTATATAAGAGAGCTGTTGGTGTATGTAAGAAAGCTGTGTACAAGTATGTAGCAAAACAGTGCGTGTATGTAACAGAGGTGTGAGTGCATACTTCAAAGCTGTAGAAAAGCTATATGTGTTAGAACTGTGTTTGTGTATGGAGGAGAGTTGTGTGTGTATTTCGGAAAATTGCGTGTGTGATAGTAGTAGAGTTGTGTGTATGCAGGAGAGATGTGTGTATGTAGGAAAGAGGGTGGAAACTTATCAATGCTATAGGACCTATGCAAGAACCTAACATGATCAAATTTGACTCATGACAATACAGCTTTAAAAAATGCATTGGCAGCAATTGTACCGATCATCTACTTTCAATGAATTATCAGCAAATTGGTGAAAGTACACCTATTAAAAAAAAAATAACAGCCTCCTCCATATCCCCTCTAGCTGTCCTGTCCATCACCAAGATAGGTGCGTTTTCTGCCATTTTAGGTAGAAGTAATGTTCAACCAATTTGCTTCTAATTTAGACAAAGTAGTAGGAAAGTTTATCAAACAAACTCTACATATGAGCTCTATCTATTTTACAATACGTGTAATATGTATTCACAAAATGTCCATTTTCTATATGTGTGAACTTCACATCTTTTTTTTTTTTAGTAAGTTTTAGTGCATGATGAGGTGGTGTTTACCTATAGGATCCACCATCTCTTGGACTGGGCACCATTGATGGTATTTATTGGGCCCCACGTTCTTAAGTAAATCTCAATATTGCTTCAAAAAGGTAGCTATGCATATACAGTTTACAGACAGAATGTTAACATATTAAGCAAGAGTGTGACAACTTATCAGTGCTAAATGTGCCATAAAAAAACCCAGCATGTAAAATTCTTAGCTTTGACAAGTGACAACATATCTGGCAAAATGCATTGTAAACCAAATGTAATTTTTAGCTGCAGTAAATTTTAGACAATCAAAATGATGTTAAAATGTGTGTGTTTCTTACAGTCTAGAGGCTGCTTATTCTGATGGAGGAAAACACTGACAGCATCCTTCATGATCACTGAAAGAACTGTTCTCCTTTCTCCTGCCCCACACTGATCTATCTGATCGGTGCAGTGCAGGGGAGAAAGTCACCAGGACTTGCACGGATGTTGCGCATCCTGTGTAGCTGAAAAAACTTCTGCAAGACTAGCCCTTGGACCTCTTTATGAAAAGAAGAACGACACTCCTGATATGTGAGGTGGCATGGATAGGGTCCCAATCAAACAAAGTTGTTGATTAGCCATTGAACCTTTCAGGTCATGTGATCAGTCACATTCCTGGAAGGAATTTCAAGATGTGGTAATGTATACGATGGATGAGTGTACATATATATATATATATATATATAAGTGTTTGTGTGTGTGGAGCTGCATGAGTATATAAGAGAGCTGTTGGTGTATGGTATGTAAGAAAGCTGTGTACAAGTATGTAGCAAAACAGTGCGTGTATGTAACAGAGGTGTGAGTGCATACTTCAAAGCTGTAGAAAAGCTATATGTGTTAGAACTGTGTTTGTGTATGGAGGAGAGTTGTGTGTGTATTTCGGAAAATTGCGTGTGTGATAGTAGTAGAGTTGTGTGTATGCAGGAGAGATGTGTGTATGTAGGAAAGAGGGTGGAAACTTATCAATGCTATAGGACCTATGCAAGAACCTAACATGATCAAATTTGACTCATGACAATACAGCTTTAAAAAATGCATTGGCAGCAATTGTACCGATCATCTACTTTCAATGAATTATCAGCAAATTGGTGAAAGTACACCTATTAAAAAAAAAATAACAGCCTCCTCCATATCCCCTCTAGCTGTCCTGTCCATCACCAAGATAGGTGCGTTTTCTGCCATTTTAGGTAGAAGTAATGTTCAACCAATTTGCTTCTAATTTAGACAAAGTAGTAGGAAAGTTTATCAAACAAACTCTACATATGAGCTCTATCTATTTTACAATACGTGTAATATGTATTCACAAAATGTCCATTTTCTATATGTGTGAACTTCACATCTTTTTTTTTTTTAGTAAGTTTTAGTGCATGATGAGGTGGTGTTTACCTATAGGATCCACCATCTCTTGGACTGGGCACCATTGATGGTATTTATTGGGCCCCACGTTCTTAAGTAAATCTCAATATTGCTTCAAAAAGGTAGCTATGCATATACAGTTTACAGACAGAATGTTAACATATTAAGCAAGAGTGTGACAACTTATCAGTGCTAAATGTGCCATAAAAAAACCCAGCATGTAAAATTCTTAGCTTTGACAAGTGACAACATATCTGGCAAAATGCATTGTAAACCAAATGTAATTTTTAGCTGCAGTAAATTTTAGACAATCAAAATGATGTTAAAATGTGTGTGTTTCTTACAGTCTAGAGGCTGCTTATTCTGATGGAGGAAAACACTGACAGCATCCTTCATGATCACTGAAAGAACTGTTCTCCTTTCTCCTGCCCCACACTGATCTATCTGATCGGTGCAGTGCAGGGGAGAAAGTCACCAGGACTTGCACGGATGTTGCGCTTCCTGTGTAGCTGAAAAAACTTCTGCAAGACTAGCCCTTGGACCTCTTTATGAAAAGAAGAACGACACTCCTGATATGTGAGGTGGCATGGATAGGGTCCCAATCAAACAAAGTTGTTGATTAGCCATTGAACCTTTCAGGTCATGTGATCAGTCACATTCCTGGAAGGAATTTCAAGATGTGGTAATGTATACGATGGATGAGTGTACATATATATATATATATAAGTGTTTGTGTGTGTGGAGCTGCATGAGTATATAAGAGAGCTGTTGGTGTATGTAAGAAAGCTGTGTACAAGTATGTAGCAAAACAGTGCGTGTATGTAACAGAGGTGTGAGTGCATACTTCAAAGCTGTAGAAAAGCTATATGTGTTAGAACTGTGTTTGTGTATGGAGGAGAGTTGTGTGTGTATTTCGGAAAATTGCGTGTGTGATAGTAGTAGAGTTGTGTGTATGCAGGAGAGATGTGTGTATGTAGGAAAGAGGGTGGAAACTTATCAATGCTATAGGACCTATGCAAGAACCTAACATGATCAAATTTGACTCATGACAATACAGCTTTAAAAAATGCATTGGCAGCAATTGTACCGATCATCTACTTTCAATGAATTATCAGCAAATTGGTGAAAGTACACCTATTAAAAAAAAAATAACAGCCTCCTCCATATCCCCTCTAGCTGTCCTGTCCATCACCAAGATAGGTGCGTTTTCTGCCATTTTAGGTAGAAGTAATGTTCAACCAATTTGCTTCTAATTTAGACAAAGTAGTAGGAAAGTTTATCAAACAAACTCTACATATGAGCTCTATCTATTTTACAATACGTGTAATATGTATTCACAAAATGTCCATTTTCTATATGTGTGAACTTCACATCTTTTTTTTTTTTTAGTAAGTTTTAGTGCATGATGAGGTGGTGTTTACCTATAGGATCCACCATCTCTTGGACTGGGCACCATTGATGGTATTTATTGGGCCCCACGTTCTTAAGTAAATCTCAATATTGCTTCAAAAAGGTAGCTATGCATATACAGTTTACAGACAGAATGTTAACATATTAAGCAAGAGTGTGACAACTTATCAGTGCTAAATGTGCCATAAAAAAACCCAGCATGTAAAATTCTTAGCTTTGACAAGTGACAACATATCTGGCAAAATGCATTGTAAACCAAATGTAATTTTTAGCTGCAGTAAATTTTAGACAATCAAAATGATGTTAAAATGTGTGTGTTTCTTACAGTCTAGAGGCTGCTTATTCTGATGGAGGAAAACACTGACAGCATCCTTCATGATCACTGAAAGAACTGTTCTCCTTTCTCCTGCCCCACACTGATCTATCTGATCGGTGCAGTGCAGGGGAGAAAGTCACCAGGACTTGCACGGATGTTGCGCATCCTGTGTAGCTGAAAAAACTTCTGCAAGACTAGCCCTTGGACCTCTTTATGAAAAGAAGAACGACACTCCTGATATGTGAGGTGGCATGGATAGGGTCCCAATCAAACAAAGTTGTTGATTAGCCATTGAACCTTTCAGGTCATGTGATCAGTCACATTCCTGGAAGGAATTTCAAGATGTGGTAATGTATACGATGGATGAGTGTACATATATATATATATATAAGTGTTTGTGTGTGTGGAGCTGCATGAGTATATAAGAGAGCTGTTGGTGTATGGTATGTAAGAAAGCTGTGTACAAGTATGTAGCAAAACAGTGCGTGTATGTAACAGAGGTGTGAGTGCATACTTCAAAGCTGTAGAAAAGCTATATGTGTTAGAACTGTGTTTGTGTATGGAGGAGAGTTGTGTGTGTATTTCGGAAAATTGCGTGTGTGATAGTAGTAGAGTTGTGTGTATGCAGGAGAGATGTGTGTATGTAGGAAAGAGGGTGGAAACTTATCAATGCTATAGGACCTATGCAAGAACCTAACATGATCAAATTTGACTCATGACAATACAGCTTTAAAAAATGCATTGGCAGCAATTGTACCGATCATCTACTTTCAATGAATTATCAGCAAATTGGTGAAAGTACACCTATTAAAAAAAAAATAACAGCCTCCTCCATATCCCCTCTAGCTGTCCTGTCCATCACCAAGATAGGTGCGTTTTCTGCCATTTTAGGTAGAAGTAATGTTCAACCAATTTGCTTCTAATTTAGACAAAGTAGTAGGAAAGTTTATCAAACAAACTCTACATATGAGCTCTATCTATTTTACAATACGTGTAATATGTATTCACAAAATGTCCATTTTCTATATGTGTGAACTTCACATCTTTTTTTTTTTTAGTAAGTTTTAGTGCATGATGAGGTGGTGTTTACCTATAGGATCCACCATCTCTTGGACTGGGCACCATTGATGGTATTTATTGGGCCCCACGTTCTTAAGTAAATCTCAATATTGCTTCAAAAAGGTAGCTATGCATATACAGTTTACAGACAGAATGTTAACATATTAAGCAAGAGTGTGACAACTTATCAGTGCTAAATGTGCCATAAAAAAACCCAGCATGTAAAATTCTTAGCTTTGACAAGTGACAACATATCTGGCAAAATGCATTGTAAACCAAATGTAATTTTTAGCTGCAGTAAATTTTAGACAATCAAAATGATGTTAAAATGTGTGTGTTTCTTACAGTCTAGAGGCTGCTTATTCTGATGGAGGAAAACACTGACAGCATCCTTCATGATCACTGAAAGAACTGTTCTCCTTTCTCCTGCCCCACACTTATCTATCTGATCGGTGCAGTGCAGGGGAGAAAGTCACCAGGACTTGCACGGATGTTGCGCTTCCTGTGTAGCTGAAAAAACTTCTGCAAGACTAGCCCTTGGACCTCTTTATGAAAAGAAGAACGACACTCCTGATATGTGAGGTGGCATGGATAGGGTCCCAATCAAACAAAGTTGTTGATTAGCCATTGAACCTTTCAGGTCATGTGATCAGTCACATTCCTGGAAGGAATTTCAAGATGTGGTAATGTATACGATGGATGAGTGTACATATATATATATATATAAGTGTTTGTGTGTGTGGAGCTGCATGAGTATATAAGAGAGCTGTTGGTGTATGTAAGAAAGCTGTGTACAAGTATGTAGCAAAACAGTGCGTGTATGTAACAGAGGTGTGAGTGCATACTTCAAAGCTGTAGAAAAGCTATATGTGTTAGAACTGTGTTTGTGTATGGAGGAGAGTTGTGTGTGTATTTCGGAAAATTGCGTGTGTGATAGTAGTAGAGTTGTGTGTATGCAGGAGAGATGTGTGTATGTAGGAAAGAGGGTGGAAACTTATCAATGCTATAGGACCTATGCAAGAACCTAACATGATCAAATTTGACTCATGACAATACAGCTTTAAAAAATGCATTGGCAGCAATTGTACCGATCATCTACTTTCAATGAATTATCAGCAAATTGGTGAAAGTACACCTATTAAAAAAAAAATAACAGCCTCCTCCATATCCCCTCTAGCTGTCCTGTCCATCACCAAGATAGGTGCGTTTTCTGCCATTTTAGGTAGAAGTAATGTTCAACCAATTTGCTTCTAATTTAGACAAAGTAGTAGGAAAGTTTATCAAACAAACTCTACATATGAGCTCTATCTATTTTACAATACGTGTAATATGTATTCACAAAATGTCCATTTTCTATATGTGTGAACTTCACATCTTTTTTTTTTTTTAGTAAGTTTTAGTGCATGATGAGGTGGTGTTTACCTATAGGATCCACCATCTCTTGGACTGGGCACCATTGATGGTATTTATTGGGCCCCACGTTCTTAAGTAAATCTCAATATTGCTTCAAAAAGGTAGCTATGCATATACAGTTTACAGACAGAATGTTAACATATTAAGCAAGAGTGTGACAACTTATCAGTGCTAAATGTGCCATAAAAAAACCCAGCATGTAAAATTCTTAGCTTTGACAAGTGACAACATATCTGGCAAAATGCATTGTAAACCAAATGTAATTTTTAGCTGCAGTAAATTTTAGACAATCAAAATGATGTTAAAATGTGTGTGTTTCTTACAGTCTAGAGGCTGCTTATTCTGATGGAGGAAAACACTGACAGCATCCTTCATGATCACTGAAAGAACTGTTCTCCTTTCTCCTGCCCCACACTGATCTATCTGATCGGTGCAGTGCAGGGGAGAAAGTCACCAGGACTTGCACGGATGTTGCGCATCCTGTGTAGCTGAAAAAACTTCTGCAAGACTAGCCCTTGGACCTCTTTATGAAAAGAAAAACGACACTCCTGATATGTGAGGTGGCATGGATAGGGTCCCAATCAAACAAAGTTGTTGATTAGCCATTGAACCTTTCAGGTCATGTGATCAGTCACATTCCTGGAAGGAATTTCAAGATGTGGTAATGTATACGATGGATGAGTGTACATATATATATATATATATATAAGTGTTTGTGTGTGTGGAGCTGCATGAGTATATAAGAGAGCTGTTGGTGTATGGTATGTAAGAAAGCTGTGTACAAGTATGTAGCAAAACAGTGCGTGTATGTAACAGAGGTGTGAGTGCATACTTCAAAGCTGTAGAAAAGCTATATGTGTTAGAACTGTGTTTGTGTATGGAGGAGAGTTGTGTGTGTATTTCGGAAAATTGCGTGTGTGATAGTAGTAGAGTTGTGTGTATGCAGGAGAGATGTGTGTATGTAGGAAAGAGGGTGGAAACTTATCAATGCTATAGGACCTATGCAAGAACCTAACATGATCAAATTTGACTCATGACAATACAGCTTTAAAAAATGCATTGGCAGCAATTGTACCGATCATCTACTTTCAATGAATTATCAGCAAATTGGTGAAAGTACACCTATTAAAAAAAAAATAACAGCCTCCTCCATATCCCCTCTAGCTGTCCTGTCCATCACCAAGATAGGTGCGTTTTCTGCCATTTTAGGTAGAAGTAATGTTCAACCAATTTGCTTCTAATTTAGACAAAGTAGTAGGAAAGTTTATCAAACAAACTCTACATATGAGCTCTATCTATTTTACAATACGTGTAATATGTATTCACAAAATGTCCATTTTCTATATGTGTGAACTTCACATCTTTTTTTTTTTTTAGTAAGTTTTAGTGCATGATGAGGTGGTGTTTACCTATAGGATCCACCATCTCTTGGACTGGGCACCATTGATGGTATTTATTGGGCCCCACGTTCTTAAGTAAATCTCAATATTGCTTCAAAAAGGTAGCTATGCATATACAGTTTACAGACAGAATGTTAACATATTAAGCAAGAGTGTGACAACTTATCAGTGCTAAATGTGCCATAAAAAAACCCAGCATGTAAAATTCTTAGCTTTGACAAGTGACAACATATCTGGCAAAATGCATTGTAAACCAAATGTAATTTTTAGCTGCAGTAAATTTTAGACAATCAAAATGATGTTAAAATGTGTGTGTTTCTTACAGTCTAGAGGCTGCTTATTCTGATGGAGGAAAACACTGACAGCATCCTTCATGATCACTGAAAGAACTGTTCTCCTTTCTCCTGCCCCACACTGATCTATCTGATCGGTGCAGTGCAGGGGAGAAAGTCACCAGGACTTGCACGGATGTTGCGCATCCTGTGTAGCTGAAAAAACTTCTGCAAGACTAGCCCTTGGACCTCTTTATGAAAAGAAGAACGACACTCCTGATATGTGAGGTGGCATGGATAGGGTCCCAATCAAACAAAGTTGTTGATTAGCCATTGAACCTTTCAGGTCATGTGATCAGTCACATTCCTGGAAGGAATTTCAAGATGTGGTAATGTATACGATGGATGAGTGTACATATATATATATATATAAGTGTTTGTGTGTGTGGAGCTGCATGAGTATATAAGAGAGCTGTTGGTGTATGTAAGAAAGCTGTGTACAAGTATGTAGCAAAACAGTGCGTGTATGTAACAGAGGTGTGAGTGCATACTTCAAAGCTGTAGAAAAGCTATATGTGTTAGAACTGTGTTTGTGTATGGAGGAGAGTTGTGTGTGTATTTCGGAAAATTGCGTGTGTGATAGTAGTAGAGTTGTGTGTATGCAGGAGAGATGTGTGTATGTAGGAAAGAGGGTGGAAACTTATCAATGCTATAGGACCTATGCAAGAACCTAACATGATCAAATTTGACTCATGACAATACAGCTTTAAAAAATGCATTGGCAGCAATTGTACCGATCATCTACTTTCAATGAATTATCAGCAAATTGGTGAAAGTACACCTATTAAAAAAAAAATAACAGCCTCCTCCATATCCCCTCTAGCTGTCCTGTCCATCACCAAGATAGGTGCGTTTTCTGCCATTTTAGGTAGAAGTAATGTTCAACCAATTTGCTTCTAATTTAGACAAAGTAGTAGGAAAGTTTATCAAACAAACTCTACATATGAGCTCTATCTATTTTACAATACGTGTAATATGTATTCACAAAATGTCCATTTTCTATATGTGTGAACTTCACATCTTTTTTTTTTTTAGTAAGTTTTAGTGCATGATGAGGTGGTGTTTACCTATAGGATCCACCATCTCTTGGACTGGGCACCATTGATGGTATTTATTGGGCCCCACGTTCTTAAGTAAATCTCAATATTGCTTCAAAAAGGTAGCTATGCATATACAGTTTACAGACAGAATGTTAACATATTAAGCAAGAGTGTGACAACTTATCAGTGCTAAATGTGCCATAAAAAAACCCAGCATGTAAAATTCTTAGCTTTGACAAGTGACAACATATCTGGCAAAATGCATTGTAAACCAAATGTAATTTTTAGCTGCAGTAAATTTTAGACAATCAAAATGATGTTAAAATGTGTGTGTTTCTTACAGTCTAGAGGCTGCTTATTCTGATGGAGGAAAACACTGACAGCATCCTTCATGATCACTGAAAGAACTGTTCTCCTTTCTCCTGCCCCACACTGATCTATCTGATCGGTGCAGTGCAGGGGAGAAAGTCACCAGGACTTGCACGGATGTTGCGCATCCTGTGTAGCTGAAAAAACTTCTGCAAGACTAGCCCTTGGACCTCTTTATGAAAAGAAGAACGACACTCCTGATATGTGAGGTGGCATGGATAGGGTCCCAATCAAACAAAGTTGTTGATTAGCCATTGAACTTTTCAGGTCATGTGATCAGTCACATTCCTGGAAGGAATTTCAAGATGTGGTAATGTATACGATGGATGAGTGTACATATATATATATATATATATATATATATATATATATATATATATAAGTGTTTGTGTGTGTGGAGCTGCATGAGTATATAAGAGAGCTGTTGGTGTATGTAAGAAAGCTGTGTACAAGTATGTAGCAAAACAGTGCGTGTATGTAACAGAGGTGTGAGTGCATACTTCAAAGCTGTAGAAAAGCTATATGTGTTAGAACTGTGTTTGTGTATGGAGGAGAGTTGTGTGTGTATTTCGGAAAATTGCGTGTGTGATAGTAGTAGAGTTGTGTGTATGCAGGAGAGATGTGTGTATGTAGGAAAGAGGGTGGAAACTTATCAATGCTATAGGACCTATGCAAGAACCTAACATGATCAAATTTGACTCATGACAATACAGCTTTAAAAAATGCATTGGCAGCAATTGTACCGATCATCTACTTTCAATGAATTATCAGCAAATTGGTGAAAGTACACCTATTAAAAAAAAAATAACAGCCTCCTCCATATCCCCTCTAGCTGTCCTGTCCATCACCAAGATAGGTGCGTTTTCTGCCATTTTAGGTAGAAGTAATGTTCAACCAATTTGCTTCTAATTTAGACAAAGTAGTAGGAAAGTTTATCAAACAAACTCTACATATGAGCTCTATCTATTTTACAATACGTGTAATATGTATTCACAAAATGTCCATTTTCTATATGTGTGAACTTCACATCTTTTTTTTTTTTTAGTAAGTTTTAGTGCATGATGAGGTGGTGTTTACCTATAGGATCCACCATCTCTTGGACTGGGCACCATTGATGGTATTTATTGGGCCCCACGTTCTTAAGTAAATCTCAATATTGCTTCAAAAAGGTAGCTATGCATATACAGTTTACAGACAGAATGTTAACATATTAAGCAAGAGTGTGACAACTTATCAGTGCTAAATGTGCCATAAAAAAACCCAGCATGTAAAATTCTTAGCTTTGACAAGTGACAACATATCTGGCAAAATGCATTGTAAACCAAATGTAATTTTTAGCTGCAGTAAATTTTAGACAATCAAAATGATGTTAAAATGTGTGTGTTTCTTACAGTCTAGAGGCTGCTTATTCTGATGGAGGAAAACACTGACAGCATCCTTCATGATCACTGAAAGAACTGTTCTCCTTTCTCCTGCCCCACACTGATCTATCTGATCGCTGCAGTGCAGGGGAGAAAGTCACCAGGACTTGCACGGATGTTGCGCATCCTGTGTAGCTGAAAAAACTTCTGCAAGACTAGCCCTTGGACCTCTTTATAAAAAGAAGAACGACACTCCTGATATGTGAGGTGGCATGGATAGGGTCCCAATCAAACAAAGTTGTTGATTAGCCATTGAACCTTTCAGGTCATGTGATCAGTCACATTCCTGGAAGGAATTTCAAGATGTGGTAATGTATACGATGGATGAGTGTACATATATATATATATATAAGTGTTTGTGTGTGTGGAGCTGCATGAGTATATAAGAGAGCTGTTGGTGTATGTAAGAAAGCTGTGTACAAGTATGTAGCAAAACAGTGCGTGTATGTAACAGAGGTGTGAGTGCATACTTCAAAGCTGTAGAAAAGCTATATGTGTTAGAACTGTGTTTGTGTATGGAGGAGAGTTGTGTGTGTATTTCGGAAAATTGCGTGTGTGATAGTAGTAGAGTTGTGTGTATGCAGGAGAGATGTGTGTATGTAGGAAAGAGGGTGGAAACTTATCAATGCTATAGGACCTATGCAAGAACCTAACATGATCAAATTTGACTCATGACAATACAGCTTTAAAAAATGCATTGGCAGCAATTGTACCGATCATCTACTTTCAATGAATTATCAGCAAATTGGTGAAAGTACACCTATTAAAAAAAAAATAACAGCCTCCTCCATATCCCCTCTAGCTGTCCTGTCCATCACCAAGATAGGTGCGTTTTCTGCCATTTTAGGTAGAAGTAATGTTCAACCAATTTGCTTCTAATTTAGACAAAGTAGTAGGAAAGTTTATCAAACAAACTCTACATATGAGCTCTATCTATTTTACAATACGTGTAATATGTATTCACAAAATGTCCATTTTCTATATGTGTGAACTTCACATCTTTTTTTTTTTTAGTAAGTTTTAGTGCATGATGAGGTGGTGTTTACCTATAGGATCCACCATCTCTTGGACTGGGCACCATTGATGGTATTTATTGGGCCCCACGTTCTTAAGTAAATCTCAATATTGCTTCAAAAAGGTAGCTATGCATATACAGTTTACAGACAGAATGTTAACATATTAAGCAAGAGTGTGACAACTTATCAGTGCTAAATGTGCCATAAAAAAACCCAGCATGTAAAATTCTTAGCTTTGACAAGTGACAACATATCTGGCAAAATGCATTGTAAACCAAATGTAATTTTTAGCTGCAGTAAATTTTAGACAATCAAAATGATGTTAAAATGTGTGTGTTTCTTACAGTCTAGAGGCTGCTTATTCTGATGGAGGAAAACACTGACAGCATCCTTCATGATCACTGAAAGAACTGTTCTCCTTTCTCCTGCCCCACACTGATCTATCTGATCGGTGCAGTGCAGGGGAGAAAGTCACCAGGACTTGCACGGATGTTGCGCATCCTGTGTAGCTGAAAAAACTTCTGCAAGACTAGCCCTTGGACCTCTTTATGAAAAGAAGAACGACACTCCTGATATGTGAGGTGGCATGGATAGGGTCCCAATCAAACAAAGTTGTTGATTAGCCATTGAACTTTTCAGGTCATGTGATCAGTCACATTCCTGGAAGGAATTTCAAGATGTGGTAATGTATACGATGGATGAGTGTACATATATATATATATATATATATATATATATATATATATATATATATATAAGTGTTTGTGTGTGTGGAGCTGCATGAGTATATAAGAGAGCTGTTGGTGTATGTAAGAAAGCTGTGTACAAGTATGTAGCAAAACAGTGCGTGTATGTAACAGAGGTGTGAGTGCATACTTCAAAGCTGTAGAAAAGCTATATGTGTTAGAACTGTGTTTGTGTATGGAGGAGAGTTGTGTGTGTATTTCGGAAAATTGCGTGTGTGATAGTAGTAGAGTTGTGTGTATGCAGGAGAGATGTGTGTATGTAGGAAAGAGGGTGGAAACTTATCAATGCTATAGGACCTATGCAAGAACCTAACATGATCAAATTTGACTCATGACAATACAGCTTTAAAAAATGCATTGGCAGCAATTGTACCGATCATCTACTTTCAATGAATTATCAGCAAATTGGTGAAAGTACACCTATTAAAAAAAAAATAACAGCCTCCTCCATATCCCCTCTAGCTGTCCTGTCCATCACCAAGATAGGTGCGTTTTCTGCCATTTTAGGTAGAAGTAATGTTCAACCAATTTGCTTCTAATTTAGACAAAGTAGTAGGAAAGTTTATCAAACAAACTCTACATATGAGCTCTATCTATTTTACAATACGTGTAATATGTATTCACAAAATGTCCATTTTCTATATGTGTGAACTTCACATCTTTTTTTTTTTTAGTAAGTTTTAGTGCATGATGAGGTGGTGTTTACCTATAGGATCCACCATCTCTTGGACTGGGCACCATTGATGGTATTTATTGGGCCCCACGTTCTTAAGTAAATCTCAATATTGCTTCAAAAAGGTAGCTATGCATATACAGTTTACAGACAGAATGTTAACATATTAAGCAAGAGTGTGACAACTTATCAGTGCTAAATGTGCCATAAAAAAACCCAGCATGTAAAATTCTTAGCTTTGACAAGTGACAACATATCTGGCAAAATGCATTGTAAACCAAATGTAATTTTTAGCTGCAGTAAATTTTAGACAATCAAAATGATGTTAAAATGTGTGTGTTTCTTACAGTCTAGAGGCTGCTTATTCTGATGGAGGAAAACACTGACAGCATCCTTCATGATCACTGAAAGAACTGTTCTCCTTTCTCCTGCCCCACACTGATCTATCTGATCGGTGCAGTGCAGGGGAGAAAGTCACCAGGACTTGCACGGATGTTGCGCATCCTGTGTAGCTGAAAAAACTTCTGCAAGACTAGCCCTTGGACCTCTTTATGAAAAGAAGAACGACACTCCTGATATGTGAGGTGGCATGGATAGGGTCCCAATCAAACAAAGTTGTTGATTAGCCATTGAACCTTTCAGGTCATGTGATCAGTCACATTCCTGGAAGGAATTTCAAGATGTGGTAATGTATACGATGGATGAGTGTACATATATATATATATATATATATATAAGTGTTTGTGTGTGTGGAGCTGCATGAGTATATAAGAGAGCTGTTGGTGTATGGTATGTAAGAAAGCTGTGTACAAGTATGTAGCAAAACAGTGCGTGTATGTAACAGAGGTGTGAGTGCATACTTCAAAGCTGTAGAAAAGCTATATGTGTTAGAACTGTGTTTGTGTATGGAGGAGAGTTGTGTGTGTATTTCGGAAAATTGCGTGTGTGATAGTAGTAGAGTTGTGTGTATGCAGGAGAGATGTGTGTATGTAGGAAAGAGGGTGGAAACTTATCAATGCTATAGGACCTATGCAAGAACCTAACATGATCAAATTTGACTCATGACAATACAGCTTTAAAAAATGCATTGGCAGCAATTGTACCGATCATCTACTTTCAATGAATTATCAGCAAATTGGTGAAAGTACACCTATTAAAAAAAAAATAACAGCCTCCTCCATATCCCCTCTAGCTGTCCTGTCCATCACCAAGATAGGTGCGTTTTCTGCCATTTTAGGTAGAAGTAATGTTCAACCAATTTGCTTCTAATTTAGACAAAGTAGTAGGAAAGTTTATCAAACAAACTCTACATATGAGCTCTATCTATTTTACAATACGTGTAATATGTATTCACAAAATGTCCATTTTCTATATGTGTGAACTTCACATCTTTTTTTTTTTTAGTAAGTTTTAGTGCATGATGAGGTGGTGTTTACCTATAGGATCCACCATCTCTTGGACTGGGCACCATTGATGGTATTTATTGGGCCCCACGTTCTTAAGTAAATCTCAATATTGCTTCAAAAAGGTAGCTATGCATATACAGTTTACAGACAGAATGTTAACATATTAAGCAAGAGTGTGACAACTTATCAGTGCTAAATGTGCCATAAAAAAACCCAGCATGTAAAATTCTTAGCTTTGACAAGTGACAACATATCTGGCAAAATGCATTGTAAACCAAATGTAATTTTTAGCTGCAGTAAATTTTAGACAATCAAAATGATGTTAAAATGTGTGTGTTTCTTACAGTCTAGAGGCTGCTTATTCTGATGGAGGAAAACACTGACAGCATCCTTCATGATCACTGAAAGAACTGTTCTCCTTTCTCCTGCCCCACACTGATCTATCTGATCGGTGCAGTGCAGGGGAGAAAGTCACCAGGACTTGCACGGATGTTGCGCATCCTGTGTAGCTGAAAAAACTTCTGCAAGACTAGCCCTTGGACCTCTTTATGAAAAGAAGAACGACACTCCTGATATGTGAGGTGGCATGGATAGGGTCCCAATCAAACAAAGTTGTTGATTAGCCATTGAACCTTTCAGGTCATGTGATCAGTCACATTCCTGGAAGGAATTTCAAGATGTGGTAATGTATACGATGGATGAGTGTACATATATATATATATATATATATATAAGTGTTTGTGTGTGTGGAGCTGCATGAGTATATAAGAGAGCTGTTGGTGTATGGTATGTAAGAAAGCTGTGTACAAGTATGTAGCAAAACAGTGCGTGTATGTAACAGAGGTGTGAGTGCATACTTCAAAGCTGTAGAAAAGCTATATGTGTTAGAACTGTGTTTGTGTATGGAGGAGAGTTGTGTGTGTATTTCGGAAAATTGCGTGTGTGATAGTAGTAGAGTTGTGTGTATGCAGGAGAGATGTGTGTATGTAGGAAAGAGGGTGGAAACTTATCAATGCTATAGGACCTATGCAAGAACCTAACATGATCAAATTTGACTCATGACAATACAGCTTTAAAAAATGCATTGGCAGCAATTGTACCGATCATCTACTTTCAATGAATTATCAGCAAATTGGTGAAAGTACACCTATTAAAAAAAAAATAACAGCCTCCTCCATATCCCCTCTAGCTGTCCTGTCCATCACCAAGATAGGTGCGTTTTCTGCCATTTTAGGTAGAAGTAATGTTCAACCAATTTGCTTCTAATTTAGACAAAGTAGTAGGAAAGTTTATCAAACAAACTCTACATATGAGCTCTATCTATTTTACAATACGTGTAATATGTATTCACAAAATGTCCATTTTCTATATGTGTGAACTTCACATCTTTTTTTTTTTTAGTAAGTTTTAGTGCATGATGAGGTGGTGTTTACCTATAGGATCCACCATCTCTTGGACTGGGCACCATTGATGGTATTTATTGGGCCCCACGTTCTTAAGTAAATCTCAATATTGCTTCAAAAAGGTAGCTATGCATATACAGTTTACAGACAGAATGTTAACATATTAAGCAAGAGTGTGACAACTTATCAGTGCTAAATGTGCCATAAAAAAACCCAGCATGTAAAATTCTTAGCTTTGACAAGTGACAACATATCTGGCAAAATGCATTGTAAACCAAATGTAATTTTTAGCTGCAGTAAATTTTAGACAATCAAAATGATGTTAAAATGTGTGTGTTTCTTACAGTCTAGAGGCTGCTTATTCTGATGGAGGAAAACACTGACAGCATCCTTCATGATCACTGAAAGAACTGTTCTCCTTTCTCCTGCCCCACACTGATCTATCTGATCGGTGCAGTGCAGGGGAGAAAGTCACCAGGACTTGCACGGATGTTGCGCTTCCTGTGTAGCTGAAAAAACTTCTGCAAGACTAGCCCTTGGACCTCTTTATGAAAAGAAGAACGACACTCCTGATATGTGAGGTGGCATGGATAGGGTCCCAATCAAACAAAGTTGTTGATTAGCCATTGAACCTTTCATGTTATGTGATCAGTCACATTCCTGGAAGGAATTTCAAGATGTGGTAATGTATACGATGGATGAGTGTACATATATATATATATATATATATATAAGTGTTTGTGTGTGTGGAGCTGCATGAGTATATAAGAGAGCTGTTGGTGTATGTAAGAAAGCTGTGTACAAGTATGTAGCAAAACAGTGCGTGTATGTAACAGAGGTGTGAGTGCATACTTCAAAGCTGTAGAAAAGCTATATGTGTTAGAACTGTGTTTGTGTATGGAGGAGAGTTGTGTGTGTATTTCGGAAAATTGCGTGTGTGATAGTAGTAGAGTTGTGTGTATGCAGGAGAGATGTGTGTATGTAGGAAAGAGGGTGGAAACTTATCAATGCTATAGGACCTATGCAAGAACCTAACATGATCAAATTTGACTCATGACAATACAGCTTTAAAAAATGCATTGGCAGCAATTGTACCGATCATCTACTTTCAATTAATTATCAGTAAATTGGTGAAAGTACACCTATTAAAAAAAAAATAACAGCCTCCTCCATATCCCCTCTAGCTGTCCTGTCCATCACCAAGATAGGTGCGTTTTCTGCCATTTTAGGTAGAAGTAATGTTCAACCAATTTGCTTCTAATTTAGACAAAGTAGTAGGAAAGTTTATCAAACAAACTCTACATATGAGCTCTATCTATTTTACAATACGTGTAATATGTATTCACAAAATGTCCATTTTCTATATGTGTGAACTTCACATCTTTTTTTTTTTTTAGTAAGTTTTAGTGCATGATGAGGTGGTGTTTACCTATAGGATCCACCATCTCTTGGACTGGGCACCATTGATGGTATTTATTGGGCCCCACGTTCTTAAGTAAATCTCAATATTGCTTCAAAAAGGTAGCTATGCATATACAGTTTACAGACAGAATGTTAACATATTAAGCAAGAGTGTGACAACTTATCAGTGCTAAATGTGCCATAAAAAAACCCAGCATGTAAAATTCTTAGCTTTGACAAGTGACAACATATCTGGCAAAATGCATTGTAAACCAAATGTAATTTTTAGCTGCAGTAAATTTTAGACAATCAAAATGATGTTAAAATGTGTGTGTTTCTTACAGTCTAGAGGCTGCTTATTCTGATGGAGGAAAACACTGACAGCATCCTTCATGATCACTGAAAGAACTGTTCTCCTTTCTCCTGCCCCACACTGATCTATCTGATCGGTGCAGTGCAGGGGAGAAAGTCACCAGGACTTGCACGGATGTTGCGCATCCTGTGTAGCTGAAAAAACTTCTGCAAGACTAGCCCTTGGACCTCTTTATGAAAAGAAGAACGACACTCCTGATATGTGAGGTGGCATGGATAGGGTCCCAATCAAACAAAGTTGTTGATTAGCCATTGAACCTTTCAGGTCATGTGATCAGTCACATTCCTGGAAGGAATTTCAAGATGTGGTAATGTATACGATGGATGAGTGTACATATATATATATATATATATATATAAGTGTTTGTGTGTGTGGAGCTGCATGAGTATATAAGAGAGCTGTTGGTGTATGGTATGTAAGAAAGCTGTGTACAAGTATGTAGCAAAACAGTGCGTGTATGTAACAGAGGTGTGAGTGCATACTTCAAAGCTGTAGAAAAGCTATATGTGTTAGAACTGTGTTTGTGTATGGAGGAGAGTTGTGTGTGTATTTCGGAAAATTGCGTGTGTGATAGTAGTAGAGTTGTGTGTATGCAGGAGAGATGTGTGTATGTAGGAAAGAGGGTGGAAACTTATCAATGCTATAGGACCTATGCAAGAACCTAACATGATCAAATTTGACTCATGACAATACAGCTTTAAAAAATGCATTGGCAGCAATTGTACCGATCATCTACTTTCAATGAATTATCAGCAAATTGGTGAAAGTACACCTATTAAAAAAAAAATAACAGCCTCCTCCATATCCCCTCTAGCTGTCCTGTCCATCACCAAGATAGGTGCGTTTTCTGCCATTTTAGGTAGAAGTAATGTTCAACCAATTTGCTTCTAATTTAGACAAAGTAGTAGGAAAGTTTATCAAACAAACTCTACATATGAGCTCTATCTATTTTACAATACGTGTAATATGTATTCACAAAATGTCCATTTTCTATATGTGTGAACTTCACATCTTTTTTTTTTTTAGTAAGTTTTAGTGCATGATGAGGTGGTGTTTACCTATAGGATCCACCATCTCTTGGACTGGGCACCATTGATGGTATTTATTGGGCCCCACGTTCTTAAGTAAATCTCAATATTGCTTCAAAAAGGTAGCTATGCATATACAGTTTACAGACAGAATGTTAACATATTAAGCAAGAGTGTGACAACTTATCAGTGCTAAATGTGCCATAAAAAAACCCAGCATGTAAAATTCTTAGCTTTGACAAGTGACAACATATCTGGCAAAATGCATTGTAAACCAAATGTAATTTTTAGCTGCAGTAAATTTTAGACAATCAAAATGATGTTAAAATGTGTGTGTTTCTTACAGTCTAGAGGCTGCTTATTCTGATGGAGGAAAACACTGACAGCATCCTTCATGATCACTGAAAGAACTGTTCTCCTTTCTCCTGCCCCACACTGATCTATCTGATCGGTGCAGTGCAGGGGAGAAAGTCACCAGGACTTGCACGGATGTTGCGCTTCCTGTGTAGCTGAAAAAACTTCTGCAAGACTAGCCCTTGGACCTCTTTATGAAAAGAAGAACGACACTCCTGATATGTGAGGTGGCATGGATAGGGTCCCAATCAAACAAAGTTGTTGATTAGCCATTGAACCTTTCATGTTATGTGATCAGTCACATTCCTGGAAGGAATTTCAAGATGTGGTAATGTATACGATGGATGAGTGTACATATATATATATATATATATATATAAGTGTTTGTGTGTGTGGAGCTGCATGAGTATATAAGAGAGCTGTTGGTGTATGTAAGAAAGCTGTGTACAAGTATGTAGCAAAACAGTGCGTGTATGTAACAGAGGTGTGAGTGCATACTTCAAAGCTGTAGAAAAGCTATATGTGTTAGAACTGTGTTTGTGTATGGAGGAGAGTTGTGTGTGTATTTCGGAAAATTGCGTGTGTGATAGTAGTAGAGTTGTGTGTATGCAGGAGAGATGTGTGTATGTAGGAAAGAGGGTGGAAACTTATCAATGCTATAGGACCTATGCAAGAACCTAACATGATCAAATTTGACTCATGACAATACAGCTTTAAAAAATGCATTGGCAGCAATTGTACCGATCATCTACTTTCAATTAATTATCAGTAAATTGGTGAAAGTACACCTATTAAAAAAAAAATAACAGCCTCCTCCATATCCCCTCTAGCTGTCCTGTCCATCACCAAGATAGGTGCGTTTTCTGCCATTTTAGGTAGAAGTAATGTTCAACCAATTTGCTTCTAATTTAGACAAAGTAGTAGGAAAGTTTATCAAACAAACTCTACATATGAGCTCTATCTATTTTACAATACGTGTAATATGTATTCACAAAATGTCCATTTTCTATATGTGTGAACTTCACATCTTTTTTTTTTTTTAGTAAGTTTTAGTGCATGATGAGGTGGTGTTTACCTATAGGATCCACCATCTCTTGGACTGGGCACCATTGATGGTATTTATTGGGCCCCACGTTCTTAAGTAAATCTCAATATTGCTTCAAAAAGGTAGCTATGCATATACAGTTTACAGACAGAATGTTAACATATTAAGCAAGAGTGTGACAACTTATCAGTGCTAAATGTGCCATAAAAAAACCCAGCATGTAAAATTCTTAGCTTTGACAAGTGACAACATATCTGGCAAAATGCATTGTAAACCAAATGTAATTTTTAGCTGCAGTAAATTTTAGACAATCAAAATGATGTTAAAATGTGTGTGTTTCTTACAGTCTAGAGGCTGCTTATTCTGATGGAGGAAAACACTGACAGCATCCTTCATGATCACTGAAAGAACTGTTCTCCTTTCTCCTGCCCCACACTGATCTATCTGATCGGTGCAGTGCAGGGGAGAAAGTCACCAGGACTTGCACGGATGTTGCGCATCCTGTGTAGCTGAAAAAACTTCTGCAAGACTAGCCCTTGGACCTCTTTATGAAAAGAAGAACGACACTCCTGATATGTGAGGTGGCATGGATAGGGTCCCAATCAAACAAAGTTGTTGATTAGCCATTGAACCTTTCAGGTCATGTGATCAGTCACATTCCTGGAAGGAATTTCAAGATGTGGTAATGTATACGATGGATGAGTGTACATATATATATATATATATATATATAAGTGTTTGTGTGTGTGGAGCTGCATGAGTATATAAGAGAGCTGTTGGTGTATGGTATGTAAGAAAGCTGTGTACAAGTATGTAGCAAAACAGTGCGTGTATGTAACAGAGGTGTGAGTGCATACTTCAAAGCTGTAGAAAAGCTATATGTGTTAGAACTGTGTTTGTGTATGGAGGAGAGTTGTGTGTGTATTTCGGAAAATTGCGTGTGTGATAGTAGTAGAGTTGTGTGTATGCAGGAGAGATGTGTGTATGTAGGAAAGAGGGTGGAAACTTATCAATGCTATAGGACCTATGCAAGAACCTAACATGATCAAATTTGACTCATGACAATACAGCTTTAAAAAATGCATTGGCAGCAATTGTACCGATCATCTACTTTCAATGAATTATCAGCAAATTGGTGAAAGTACACCTATTAAAAAAAAAATAACAGCCTCCTCCATATCCCCTCTAGCTGTCCTGTCCATCACCAAGATAGGTGCGTTTTCTGCCATTTTAGGTAGAAGTAATGTTCAACCAATTTGCTTCTAATTTAGACAAAGTAGTAGGAAAGTTTATCAAACAAACTCTACATATGAGCTCTATCTATTTTACAATACGTGTAATATGTATTCACAAAATGTCCATTTTCTATATGTGTGAACTTCACATCTTTTTTTTTTTTAGTAAGTTTTAGTGCATGATGAGGTGGTGTTTACCTATAGGATCCACCATCTCTTGGACTGGGCACCATTGATGGTATTTATTGGGCCCCACGTTCTTAAGTAAATCTCAATATTGCTTCAAAAAGGTAGCTATGCATATACAGTTTACAGACAGAATGTTAACATATTAAGCAAGAGTGTGACAACTTATCAGTGCTAAATGTGCCATAAAAAAACCCAGCATGTAAAATTCTTAGCTTTGACAAGTGACAACATATCTGGCAAAATGCATTGTAAACCAAATGTAATTTTTAGCTGCAGTAAATTTTAGACAATCAAAATGATGTTAAAATGTGTGTGTTTCTTACAGTCTAGAGGCTGCTTATTCTGATGGAGGAAAACACTGACAGCATCCTTCATGATCACTGAAAGAACTGTTCTCCTTTCTCCTGCCCCACACTGATCTATCTGATCGGTGCAGTGCAGGGGAGAAAGTCACCAGGACTTGCACGGATGTTGCGCTTCCTGTGTAGCTGAAAAAACTTCTGCAAGACTAGCCCTTGGACCTCTTTATGAAAAGAAGAACGACACTCCTGATATGTGAGGTGGCATGGATAGGGTCCCAATCAAACAAAGTTGTTGATTAGCCATTGAACCTTTCATGTTATGTGATCAGTCACATTCCTGGAAGGAATTTCAAGATGTGGTAATGTATACGATGGATGAGTGTACATATATATATATATATATATATATAAGTGTTTGTGTGTGTGGAGCTGCATGAGTATATAAGAGAGCTGTTGGTGTATGTAAGAAAGCTGTGTACAAGTATGTAGCAAAACAGTGCGTGTATGTAACAGAGGTGTGAGTGCATACTTCAAAGCTGTAGAAAAGCTATATGTGTTAGAACTGTGTTTGTGTATGGAGGAGAGTTGTGTGTGTATTTCGGAAAATTGCGTGTGTGATAGTAGTAGAGTTGTGTGTATGCAGGAGAGATGTGTGTATGTAGGAAAGAGGGTGGAAACTTATCAATGCTATAGGACCTATGCAAGAACCTAACATGATCAAATTTGACTCATGACAATACAGCTTTAAAAAATGCATTGGCAGCAATTGTACCGATCATCTACTTTCAATTAATTATCAGTAAATTGGTGAAAGTACACCTATTAAAAAAAAAATAACAGCCTCCTCCATATCCCCTCTAGCTGTCCTGTCCATCACCAAGATAGGTGCGTTTTCTGCCATTTTAGGTAGAAGTAATGTTCAACCAATTTGCTTCTAATTTAGACAAAGTAGTAGGAAAGTTTATCAAACAAACTCTACATATGAGCTCTATCTATTTTACAATACGTGTAATATGTATTCACAAAATGTCCATTTTCTATATGTGTGAACTTCACATCTTTTTTTTTTTTTAGTAAGTTTTAGTGCATGATGAGGTGGTGTTTACCTATAGGATCCACCATCTCTTGGACTGGGCACCATTGATGGTATTTATTGGGCCCCACGTTCTTAAGTAAATCTCAATATTGCTTCAAAAAGGTAGCTATGCATATACAGTTTACAGACAGAATGTTAACATATTAAGCAAGAGTGTGACAACTTATCAGTGCTAAATGTGCCATAAAAAAACCCAGCATGTAAAATTCTTAGCTTTGACAAGTGACAACATATCTGGCAAAATGCATTGTAAACCAAATGTAATTTTTAGCTGCAGTAAATTTTAGACAATCAAAATGATGTTAAAATGTGTGTGTTTCTTACAGTCTAGAGGCTGCTTATTCTGATGGAGGAAAACACTGACAGCATCCTTCATGATCACTGAAAGAACTGTTCTCCTTTCTCCTGCCCCACACTGATCTATCTGATCGGTGCAGTGCAGGGGAGAAAGTCACCAGGACTTGCACGGATGTTGCGCATCCTGTGTAGCTGAAAAAACTTCTGCAAGACTAGCCCTTGGACCTCTTTATGAAAAGAAGAACGACACTCCTGATATGTGAGGTGGCATGGATAGGGTCCCAATCAAACAAAGTTGTTGATTAGCCATTGAACCTTTCAGGTCATGTGATCAGTCACATTCCTGGAAGGAATTTCAAGATGTGGTAATGTATACGATGGATGAGTGTACATATATATATATATATATATATATATATATATAAGTGTTTGTGTGTGTGGAGCTGCATGAGTATATAAGAGAGCTGTTGGTGTATGTAAGAAAGCTGTGTACAAGTATGTAGCAAAACAGTGCGTGTATGTAACAGAGGTGTGAGTGCATACTTCAAAGCTGTAGAAAAGCTATATGTGTTAGAACTGTGTTTGTGTATGGAGGAGAGTTGTGTGTGTATTTCGGAAAATTGCGTGTGTGATAGTAGTAGAGTTGTGTGTATGCAGGAGAGATGTGTGTATGTAGGAAAGAGGGTGGAAACTTATCAATGCTATAGGACCTATGCAAGAACCTAACATGATCAAATTTGACTCATGACAATACAGCTTTAAAAAATGCATTGGCAGCAATTGTACCGATCATCTACTTTCAATTAATTATCAGTAAATTGGTGAAAGTACACCTATTAAAAAAAAAATAACAGCCTCCTCCATATCCCCTCTAGCTGTCCTGTCCATCACCAAGATAGGTGCGTTTTCTGCCATTTTAGGTAGAAGTAATGTTCAACCAATTTGCTTCTAATTTAGACAAAGTAGTAGGAAAGTTTATCAAACAAACTCTACATATGAGCTCTATCTATTTTACAATACGTGTAATATGTATTCACAAAATGTCCATTTTCTATATGTGTGAGCTTCACATCTTTTTTTTTTTTTTTAGTAAGTTTTAGTGCATGATGAGGTGGTGTTTACCTATAGGATCCACCATCTCTTGGACTGGGCACCATTGATGGTATTTATTGGGCCCCACGTTCTTAAGTAAATCTCAATATTGCTTCAAAAAGGTAGCTATGCATATACAGTTTACAGACAGAATGTTAACATATTAAGCAAGAGTGTGACAACTTATCAGTGCTAAATGTGCCATAAAAAAACCCAGCATGTAAAATTCTTAGCTTTGACAAGTGACAACATATCTGGCAAAATGCATTGTAAACCAAATGTAATTTTTAGCTGCAGTAAATTTTAGACAATCAAAATGATGTTAAAATGTGTGTGTTTCTTACAGTCTAGAGGCTGCTTATTCTGATGGAGGAAAACACTGACAGCATCCTTCATGATCACTGAAAGAACTGTTCTCCTTTCTCCTGCCCCACACTGATCTATCTGATCGGTGCAGTGCAGGGGAGAAAGTCACCAGGACTTGCACGGATGTTGCGCTTCCTGTGTAGCTGAAAAAACTTCTGCAAGACTAGCCCTTGGACCTCTTTATGAAAAGAAGAACGACACTCCTGATATGTGAGGTGGCATGGATAGGGTCCCAATCAAACAAAGTTGTTGATTAGCCATTGAACCTTTCATGTTATGTGATCAGTCACATTCCTGGAAGGAATTTCAAGATGTGGTAATGTATACGATGGATGAGTGTACATATATATATATATATATATATATAAGTGTTTGTGTGTGTGGAGCTGCATGAGTATATAAGAGAGCTGTTGGTGTATGTAAGAAAGCTGTGTACAAGTATGTAGCAAAACAGTGCGTGTATGTAACAGAGGTGTGAGTGCATACTTCAAAGCTGTAGAAAAGCTATATGTGTTAGAACTGTGTTTGTGTATGGAGGAGAGTTGTGTGTGTATTTCGGAAAATTGCGTGTGTGATAGTAGTAGAGTTGTGTGTATGCAGGAGAGATGTGTGTATGTAGGAAAGAGGGTGGAAACTTATCAATGCTATAGGACCTATGCAAGAACCTAACATGATCAAATTTGACTCATGACAATACAGCTTTAAAAAATGCATTGGCAGCAATTGTACCGATCATCTACTTTCAATTAATTATCAGTAAATTGGTGAAAGTACACCTATTAAAAAAAAAATAACAGCCTCCTCCATATCCCCTCTAGCTGTCCTGTCCATCACCAAGATAGGTGCGTTTTCTGCCATTTTAGGTAGAAGTAATGTTCAACCAATTTGCTTCTAATTTAGACAAAGTAGTAGGAAAGTTTATCAAACAAACTCTACATATGAGCTCTATCTATTTTACAATACGTGTAATATGTATTCACAAAATGTCCATTTTCTATATGTGTGAACTTCACATCTTTTTTTTTTTTTAGTAAGTTTTAGTGCATGATGAGGTGGTGTTTACCTATAGGATCCACCATCTCTTGGACTGGGCACCATTGATGGTATTTATTGGGCCCCACGTTCTTAAGTAAATCTCAATATTGCTTCAAAAAGGTAGCTATGCATATACAGTTTACAGACAGAATGTTAACATATTAAGCAAGAGTGTGACAACTTATCAGTGCTAAATGTGCCATAAAAAAACCCAGCATGTAAAATTCTTAGCTTTGACAAGTGACAACATATCTGGCAAAATGCATTGTAAACCAAATGTAATTTTTAGCTGCAGTAAATTTTAGACAATCAAAATGATGTTAAAATGTGTGTGTTTCTTACAGTCTAGAGGCTGCTTATTCTGATGGAGGAAAACACTGACAGCATCCTTCATGATCACTGAAAGAACTGTTCTCCTTTCTCCTGCCCCACACTGATCTATCTGATCGGTGCAGTGCAGGGGAGAAAGTCACCAGGACTTGCACGGATGTTGCGCATCCTGTGTAGCTGAAAAAACTTCTGCAAGACTAGCCCTTGGACCTCTTTATGAAAAGAAGAACGACACTCCTGATATGTGAGGTGGCATGGATAGGGTCCCAATCAAACAAAGTTGTTGATTAGCCATTGAACCTTTCAGGTCATGTGATCAGTCACATTCCTGGAAGGAATTTCAAGATGTGGTAATGTATACGATGGATGAGTGTACATATATATATATATATATATATATATATATAAGTGTTTGTGTGTGTGGAGCTGCATGAGTATATAAGAGAGCTGTTGGTGTATGTAAGAAAGCTGTGTACAAGTATGTAGCAAAACAGTGCGTGTATGTAACAGAGGTGTGAGTGCATACTTCAAAGCTGTAGAAAAGCTATATGTGTTAGAACTGTGTTTGTGTATGGAGGAGAGTTGTGTGTGTATTTCGGAAAATTGCGTGTGTGATAGTAGTAGAGTTGTGTGTATGCAGGAGAGATGTGTGTATGTAGGAAAGAGGGTGGAAACTTATCAATGCTATAGGACCTATGCAAGAACCTAACATGATCAAATTTGACTCATGACAATACAGCTTTAAAAAATGCATTGGCAGCAATTGTACCGATCATCTACTTTCAATTAATTATCAGTAAATTGGTGAAAGTACACCTATTAAAAAAAAAATAACAGCCTCCTCCATATCCCCTCTAGCTGTCCTGTCCATCACCAAGATAGGTGCGTTTTCTGCCATTTTAGGTAGAAGTAATGTTCAACCAATTTGCTTCTAATTTAGACAAAGTAGTAGGAAAGTTTATCAAACAAACTCTACATATGAGCTCTATCTATTTTACAATACGTGTAATATGTATTCACAAAATGTCCATTTTCTATATGTGTGAGCTTCACATCTTTTTTTTTTTTTTTAGTAAGTTTTAGTGCATGATGAGGTGGTGTTTACCTATAGGATCCACCATCTCTTGGACTGGGCACCATTGATGGTATTTATTGGGCCCCACGTTCTTAAGTAAATCTCAATATTGCTTCAAAAAGGTAGCTATGCATATACAGTTTACAGACAGAATGTTAACATATTAAGCAAGAGTGTGACAACTTATCAGTGCTAAATGTGCCATAAAAAAACCCAGCATGTAAAATTCTTAGCTTTGACAAGTGACAACATATCTGGCAAAATGCATTGTAAACCAAATGTAATTTTTAGCTGCAGTAAATTTTAGACAATCAAAATGATGTTAAAATGTGTGTGTTTCTTACAGTCTAGAGGCTGCTTATTCTGATGGAGGAAAACACTGACAGCATCCTTCATGATCACTGAAAGAACTGTTCTCCTTTCTCCTGCCCCACACTGATCTATCTGATCGGTGCAGTGCAGGGGAGAAAGTCACCAGGACTTGCACGGATGTTGCGCATCCTGTGTAGCTGAAAAAACTTCTGCAAGACTAGCCCTTGGACCTCTTTATGAAAAGAAGAACGACACTCCTGATATGTGAGGTGGCATGGATAGGGTCCCAATCAAACAAAGTTGTTGATTAGCCATTGAACCTTTCAGGTCATGTGATCAGTCACATTCCTGGAAGGAATTTCAAGATGTGGTAATGTATACGATGGATGAGTGTACATATATATATATATATATATATATATAAGTGTTTGTGTGTGTGGAGCTGCATGAGTATATAAGAGAGCTGTTGGTGTATGTAAGAAAGCTGTGTACAAGTATGTAGCAAAACAGTGCGTGTATGTAACAGAGGTGTGAGTGCATACTTCAAAGCTGTAGAAAAGCTATATGTGTTAGAACTGTGTTTGTGTATGGAGGAGAGTTGTGTGTGTATTTCGGAAAATTGCGTGTGTGATAGTAGTAGAGTTGTGTGTATGCAGGAGAGATGTGTGTATGTAGGAAAGAGGGTGGAAACTTATCAATGCTATAGGACCTATGCAAGAACCTAACATGATCAAATTTGACTCATGACAATACAGCTTTAAAAAATGCATTGGCAGCAATTGTACCGATCATCTACTTTCAATTAATTATCAGTAAATTGGTGAAAGTACACCTATTAAAAAAAAAATAACAGCCTCCTCCATATCCCCTCTAGCTGTCCTGTCCATCACCAAGATAGGTGCGTTTTCTGCCATTTTAGGTAGAAGTAATGTTCAACCAATTTGCTTCTAATTTAGACAAAGTAGTAGGAAAGTTTATCAAACAAACTCTACATATGAGCTCTATCTATTTTACAATACGTGTAATATGTATTCACAAAATGTCCATTTTCTATATGTGTGAACTTCACATCTTTTTTTTTTTTTAGTAAGTTTTAGTGCATGATGAGGTGGTGTTTACCTATAGGATCCACCATCTCTTGGACTGGGCACCATTGATGGTATTTATTGGGCCCCACGTTCTTAAGTAAATCTCAATATTGCTTCAAAAAGGTAGCTATGCATATACAGTTTACAGACAGAATGTTAACATATTAAGCAAGAGTGTGACAACTTATCAGTGCTAAATGTGCCATAAAAAAACCCAGCATGTAAAATTCTTAGCTTTGACAAGTGACAACATATCTGGCAAAATGCATTGTAAACCAAATGTAATTTTTAGCTGCAGTAAATTTTAGACAATCAAAATGATGTTAAAATGTGTGTGTTTCTTACAGTCTAGAGGCTGCTTATTCTGATGGAGGAAAACACTGACAGCATCCTTCATGATCACTGAAAGAACTGTTCTCCTTTCTCCTGCCCCACACTGATCTATCTGATCGGTGCAGTGCAGGGGAGAAAGTCACCAGGACTTGCACGGATGTTGCGCATCCTGTGTAGCTGAAAAAACTTCTGCAAGACTAGCCCTTGGACCTCTTTATGAAAAGAAGAACGACACTCCTGATATGTGAGGTGGCATGGATAGGGTCCCAATCAAACAAAGTTGTTGATTAGCCATTGAACCTTTCAGGTCATGTGATCAGTCACATTCCTGGAAGGAATTTCAAGATGTGGTAATGTATACGATGGATGAGTGTACATATATATATATATATATATATATATAAGTGTTTGTGTGTGTGGAGCTGCATGAGTATATAAGAGAGCTGTTGGTGTATGTAAGAAAGCTGTGTACAAGTATGTAGCAAAACAGTGCGTGTATGTAACAGAGGTGTGAGTGCATACTTCAAAGCTGTAGAAAAGCTATATGTGTTAGAACTGTGTTTGTGTATGGAGGAGAGTTGTGTGTGTATTTCGGAAAATTGCGTGTGTGATAGTAGTAGAGTTGTGTGTATGCAGGAGAGATGTGTGTATGTAGGAAAGAGGGTGGAAACTTATCAATGCTATAGGACCTATGCAAGAACCTAACATGATCAAATTTGACTCATGACAATACAGCTTTAAAAAATGCATTGGCAGCAATTGTACCGATCATCTACTTTCAATTAATTATCAGTAAATTGGTGAAAGTACACCTATTAAAAAAAAAATAACAGCCTCCTCCATATCCCCTCTAGCTGTCCTGTCCATCACCAAGATAGGTGCGTTTTCTGCCATTTTAGGTAGAAGTAATGTTCAACCAATTTGCTTCTAATTTAGACAAAGTAGTAGGAAAGTTTATCAAACAAACTCTACATATGAGCTCTATCTATTTTACAATACGTGTAATATGTATTCACAAAATGTCCATTTTCTATATGTGTGAACTTCACATCTTTTTTTTTTTTTAGTAAGTTTTAGTGCATGATGAGGTGGTGTTTACCTATAGGATCCACCATCTCTTGGACTGGGCACCATTGATGGTATTTATTGGGCCCCACGTTCTTAAGTAAATCTCAATATTGCTTCAAAAAGGTAGCTATGCATATACAGTTTACAGACAGAATGTTAACATATTAAGCAAGAGTGTGACAACTTATCAGTGCTAAATGTGCCATAAAAAAACCCAGCATGTAAAATTCTTAGCTTTGACAAGTGACAACATATCTGGCAAAATGCATTGTAAACCAAATGTAATTTTTAGCTGCAGTAAATTTTAGACAATCAAAATGATGTTAAAATGTGTGTGTTTCTTACAGTCTAGAGGCTGCTTATTCTGATGGAGGAAAACACTGACAGCATCCTTCATGATCACTGAAAGAACTGTTCTCCTTTCTCCTGCCCCACACTGATCTATCTGATCGGTGCAGTGCAGGGGAGAAAGTCACCAGGACTTGCACGGATGTTGCGCATCCTGTGTAGCTGAAAAAACTTCTGCAAGACTAGCCCTTGGACCTCTTTATGAAAAGAAGAACGACACTCCTGATATGTGAGGTGGCATGGATAGGGTCCCAATCAAACAAAGTTGTTGATTAGCCATTGAACCTTTCAGGTCATGTGATCAGTCACATTCCTGGAAGGAATTTCAAGATGTGGTAATGTATACGATGGATGAGTGTACATATATATATATATATATATATATATAAGTGTTTGTGTGTGTGGAGCTGCATGAGTATATAAGAGAGCTGTTGGTGTATGTAAGAAAGCTGTGTACAAGTATGTAGCAAAACAGTGCGTGTATGTAACAGAGGTGTGAGTGCATACTTCAAAGCTGTAGAAAAGCTATATGTGTTAGAACTGTGTTTGTGTATGGAGGAGAGTTGTGTGTGTATTTCGGAAAATTGCGTGTGTGATAGTAGTAGAGTTGTGTGTATGCAGGAGAGATGTGTGTATGTAGGAAAGAGGGTGGAAACTTATCAATGCTATAGGACCTATGCAAGAACCTAACATGATCAAATTTGACTCATGACAATACAGCTTTAAAAAATGCATTGGCAGCAATTGTACCGATCATCTACTTTCAATTAATTATCAGTAAATTGGTGAAAGTACACCTATTAAAAAAAAAATAACAGCCTCCTCCATATCCCCTCTAGCTGTCCTGTCCATCACCAAGATAGGTGCGTTTTCTGCCATTTTAGGTAGAAGTAATGTTCAACCAATTTGCTTCTAATTTAGACAAAGTAGTAGGAAAGTTTATCAAACAAACTCTACATATGAGCTCTATCTATTTTACAATACGTGTAATATGTATTCACAAAATGTCCATTTTCTATATGTGTGAACTTCACATCTTTTTTTTTTTTTAGTAAGTTTTAGTGCATGATGAGGTGGTGTTTACCTATAGGATCCACCATCTCTTGGACTGGGCACCATTGATGGTATTTATTGGGCCCCACGTTCTTAAGTAAATCTCAATATTGCTTCAAAAAGGTAGCTATGCATATACAGTTTACAGACAGAATGTTAACATATTAAGCAAGAGTGTGACAACTTATCAGTGCTAAATGTGCCATAAAAAAACCCAGCATGTAAAATTCTTAGCTTTGACAAGTGACAACATATCTGGCAAAATGCATTGTAAACCAAATGTAATTTTTAGCTGCAGTAAATTTTAGACAATCAAAATGATGTTAAAATGTGTGTGTTTCTTACAGTCTAGAGGCTGCTTATTCTGATGGAGGAAAACACTGACAGCATCCTTCATGATCACTGAAAGAACTGTTCTCCTTTCTCCTGCCCCACACTGATCTATCTGATCGGTGCAGTGCAGGGGAGAAAGTCACCAGGACTTGCACGGATGTTGCGCATCCTGTGTAGCTGAAAAAACTTCTGCAAGACTAGCCCTTGGACCTCTTTATGAAAAGAAGAACGACACTCCTGATATGTGAGGTGGCATGGATAGGGTCCCAATCAAACAAAGTTGTTGATTAGCCATTGAACCTTTCAGGTCATGTGATCAGTCACATTCCTGGAAGGAATTTCAAGATGTGGTAATGTATACGATGGATGAGTGTACATATATATATATATATATATATATATAAGTGTTTGTGTGTGTGGAGCTGCATGAGTATATAAGAGAGCTGTTGGTGTATGTAAGAAAGCTGTGTACAAGTATGTAGCAAAACAGTGCGTGTATGTAACAGAGGTGTGAGTGCATACTTCAAAGCTGTAGAAAAGCTATATGTGTTAGAACTGTGTTTGTGTATGGAGGAGAGTTGTGTGTGTATTTCGGAAAATTGCGTGTGTGATAGTAGTAGAGTTGTGTGTATGCAGGAGAGATGTGTGTATGTAGGAAAGAGGGTGGAAACTTATCAATGCTATAGGACCTATGCAAGAACCTAACATGATCAAATTTGACTCATGACAATACAGCTTTAAAAAATGCATTGGCAGCAATTGTACCGATCATCTACTTTCAATTAATTATCAGTAAATTGGTGAAAGTACACCTATTAAAAAAAAAATAACAGCCTCCTCCATATCCCCTCTAGCTGTCCTGTCCATCACCAAGATAGGTGCGTTTTCTGCCATTTTAGGTAGAAGTAATGTTCAACCAATTTGCTTCTAATTTAGACAAAGTAGTAGGAAAGTTTATCAAACAAACTCTACATATGAGCTCTATCTATTTTACAATACGTGTAATATGTATTCACAAAATGTCCATTTTCTATATGTGTGAACTTCACATCTTTTTTTTTTTTTAGTAAGTTTTAGTGCATGATGAGGTGGTGTTTACCTATAGGATCCACCATCTCTTGGACTGGGCACCATTGATGGTATTTATTGGGCCCCACGTTCTTAAGTAAATCTCAATATTGCTTCAAAAAGGTAGCTATGCATATACAGTTTACAGACAGAATGTTAACATATTAAGCAAGAGTGTGACAACTTATCAGTGCTAAATGTGCCATAAAAAAACCCAGCATGTAAAATTCTTAGCTTTGACAAGTGACAACATATCTGGCAAAATGCATTGTAAACCAAATGTAATTTTTAGCTGCAGTAAATTTTAGACAATCAAAATGATGTTAAAATGTGTGTGTTTCTTACAGTCTAGAGGCTGCTTATTCTGATGGAGGAAAACACTGACAGCATCCTTCATGATCACTGAAAGAACTGTTCTCCTTTCTCCTGCCCCACACTGATCTATCTGATCGGTGCAGTGCAGGGGAGAAAGTCACCAGGACTTGCACGGATGTTGCGCATCCTGTGTAGCTGAAAAAACTTCTGCAAGACTAGCCCTTGGACCTCTTTATGAAAAGAAGAACGACACTCCTGATATGTGAGGTGGCATGGATAGGGTCCCAATCAAACAAAGTTGTTGATTAGCCATTGAACCTTTCAGGTCATGTGATCAGTCACATTCCTGGAAGGAATTTCAAGATGTGGTAATGTATACGATGGATGAGTGTACATATATATATATATATATATATATATAAGTGTTTGTGTGTGTGGAGCTGCATGAGTATATAAGAGAGCTGTTGGTGTATGTAAGAAAGCTGTGTACAAGTATGTAGCAAAACAGTGCGTGTATGTAACAGAGGTGTGAGTGCATACTTCAAAGCTGTAGAAAAGCTATATGTGTTAGAACTGTGTTTGTGTATGGAGGAGAGTTGTGTGTGTATTTCGGAAAATTGCGTGTGTGATAGTAGTAGAGTTGTGTGTATGCAGGAGAGATGTGTGTATGTAGGAAAGAGGGTGGAAACTTATCAATGCTATAGGACCTATGCAAGAACCTAACATGATCAAATTTGACTCATGACAATACAGCTTTAAAAAATGCATTGGCAGCAATTGTACCGATCATCTACTTTCAATTAATTATCAGTAAATTGGTGAAAGTACACCTATTAAAAAAAAAATAACAGCCTCCTCCATATCCCCTCTAGCTGTCCTGTCCATCACCAAGATAGGTGCGTTTTCTGCCATTTTAGGTAGAAGTAATGTTCAACCAATTTGCTTCTAATTTAGACAAAGTAGTAGGAAAGTTTATCAAACAAACTCTACATATGAGCTCTATCTATTTTACAATACGTGTAATATGTATTCACAAAATGTCCATTTTCTATATGTGTGAACTTCACATCTTTTTTTTTTTAGTAAGTTTTAGTGCATGATGAGGTGGTGTTTACCTATAGGATCCACCATCTCTTGGACTGGGCACCATTGATGGTATTTATTGGGCCCCACGTTCTTAAGTAAATCTCAATATTGCTTCAAAAAGGTAGCTATGCATATACAGTTTACAGACAGAATGTTAACATATTAAGCAAGAGTGTGACAACTTATCAGTGCTAAATGTGCCATAAAAAAACCCAGCATGTAAAATTCTTAGCTTTGACAAGTGACAACATATCTGGCAAAATGCATTGTAAACCAAATGTAATTTTTAGCTGCAGTAAATTTTAGACAATCAAAATGATGTTAAAATGTGTGTGTTTCTTACAGTCTAGAGGCTGCTTATTCTGATGGAGGAAAACACTGACAGCATCCTTCATGATCACTGAAAGAACTGTTCTCCTTTCTCCTGCCCCACACTGATCTATCTGATCGGTGCAGTGCAGGGGAGAAAGTCACCAGGACTTGCACGGATGTTGCGCATCCTGTGTAGCTGAAAAAACATCTGCAAGACTAGCCCTTGGACCTCTTTATGAAAAGAAGAACGACACTCCTGATATGTGAGGTGGCATGGATAGGGTCCCAATCAAGCAAAGTTGTTGATTAGCCATTGAACCTTTCATGTTATGTGATCAGTCACATTCCTGGAAGGAATTTCAAGATGTGGTAATGTATACGATGGATGAGTGTACATATATATATATATATATATATATATAAGTGTTTGTGTGTGTGGAGCTGCATGAGTATATAAGAGAGCTGTTGGTGTATGTAAGAAAGCTGTGTACAAGTATGTAGCAAAACAGTGCGTGTATGTAACAGAGGTGTGAGTGCATACTTCAAAGCTGTAGAAAAGCTATATGTGTTAGAACTGTGTTTGTGTATGGAGGAGAGTTGTGTGTGTATTTCGGAAAATTGCGTGTGTGATAGTAGTAGAGTTGTGTGTATGCAGGAGAGATGTGTGTATGTAGGAAAGAGGGTGGAAACTTATCAATGCTATAGGACCTATGCAAGAACCTAACATGATCAAATTTGACTCATGACAATACAGCTTTAAAAAATGCATTGGCAGCAATTGTACCGATCATCTACTTTCAATTAATTATCAGTAAATTGGTGAAAGTACACCTATTAAAAAAAAAATAACAGCCTCCTCCATATCCCCTCTAGCTGTCCTGTCCATCACCAAGATAGGTGCGTTTTCTGCCATTTTAGGTAGAAGTAATGTTCAACCAATTTGCTTCTAATTTAGACAAAGTAGTAGGAAAGTTTATCAAACAAACTCTACATATGAGCTCTATCTATTTTACAATACGTGTAATATGTATTCACAAAATGTCCATTTTCTATATGTGTGAACTTCACATCTTTTTTTTTTTTTAGTAAGTTTTAGTGCATGATGAGGTGGTGTTTACCTATAGGATCCACCATCTCTTGGACTGGGCACCATTGATGGTATTTATTGGGCCCCACGTTCTTAAGTAAATCTCAATATTGCTTCAAAAAGGTAGCTATGCATATACAGTTTACAGACAGAATGTTAACATATTAAGCAAGAGTGTGACAACTTATCAGTGCTAAATGTGCCATAAAAAAACCCAGCATGTAAAATTCTTAGCTTTGACAAGTGACAACATATCTGGCAAAATGCATTGTAAACCAAATGTAATTTTTAGCTGCAGTAAATTTTAGACAATCAAAATGATGTTAAAATGTGTGTGTTTCTTACAGTCTAGAGGCTGCTTATTCTGATGGAGGAAAACACTGACAGCATCCTTCATGATCACTGAAAGAACTGTTCTCCTTTCTCCTGCCCCACACTGATCTATCTGATCGGTGCAGTGCAGGGGAGAAAGTCACCAGGACTTGCACGGATGTTGCGCATCCTGTGTAGCTGAAAAAACATCTGCAAGACTAGCCCTTGGACCTCTTTATGAAAAGAAGAACGACACTCCTGATATGTGAGGTGGCATGGATAGGGTCCCAATCAAGCAAAGTTGTTGATTAGCCATTGAACCTTTCATGTTATGTGATCAGTCACATTCCTGGAAGGAATTTCAAGATGTGGTAATGTATACGATGGATGAGTGTACATATATATATATATATATATATATAAGTGTTTGTGTGTGTGGAGCTGCATGAGTATATAAGAGAGCTGTTGGTGTATGTAAGAAAGCTGTGTACAAGTATGTAGCAAAACAGTGCGTGTATGTAACAGAGGTGTGAGTGCATACTTCAAAGCTGTAGAAAAGCTATATGTGTTAGAACTGTGTTTGTGTATGGAGGAGAGTTGTGTGTGTATTTCGGAAAATTGCGTGTGTGATAGTAGTAGAGTTGTGTGTATGCAGGAGAGATGTGTGTATGTAGGAAAGAGGGTGGAAACTTATCAATGCTATAGGACCTATGCAAGAACCTAACATGATCAAATTTGACTCATGACAATACAGCTTTAAAAAATGCATTGGCAGCAATTGTACCGATCATCTACTTTCAATTAATTATCAGTAAATTGGTGAAAGTACACCTATTAAAAAAAAAATAACAGCCTCCTCCATATCCCCTCTAGCTGTCCTGTCCATCACCAAGATAGGTGCGTTTTCTGCCATTTTAGGTAGAAGTAATGTTCAACCAATTTGCTTCTAATTTAGACAAAGTAGTAGGAAAGTTTATCAAACAAACTCTACATATGAGCTCTATCTATTTTACAATACGTGTAATATGTATTCACAAAATGTCCATTTTCTATATGTGTGAACTTCACATCTTTTTTTTTTTTTAGTAAGTTTTAGTGCATGATGAGGTGGTGTTTACCTATAGGATCCACCATCTCTTGGACTGGGCACCATTGATGGTATTTATTGGGCCCCACGTTCTTAAGTAAATCTCAATATTGCTTCAAAAAGGTAGCTATGCATATACAGTTTACAGACAGAATGTTAACATATTAAGCAAGAGTGTGACAACTTATCAGTGCTAAATGTGCCATAAAAAAACCCAGCATGTAAAATTCTTAGCTTTGACAAGTGACAACATATCTGGCAAAATGCATTGTAAACCAAATGTAATTTTTAGCTGCAGTAAATTTTAGACAATCAAAATGATGTTAAAATGTGTGTGTTTCTTACAGTCTAGAGGCTGCTTATTCTGATGGAGGAAAACACTGACAGCATCCTTCATGATCACTGAAAGAACTGTTCTCCTTTCTCCTGCCCCACACTGATCTATCTGATCGGTGCAGTGCAGGGGAGAAAGTCACCAGGACTTGCACGGATGTTGCGCATCCTGTGTAGCTGAAAAAACTTCTGCAAGACTAGCCCTTGGACCTCTTTATGAAAAGAAGAACGACACTCCTGATATGTGAGGTGGCATGGATAGGGTCCCAATCAAACAAAGTTGTTGATTAGCCATTGAACCTTTCAGGTCATGTGATCAGTCACATTCCTGGAAGGAATTTCAAGATGTGGTAATGTATACGATGGATGAGTGTACATATATATATATATATATATATATATAAGTGTTTGTGTGTGTGGAGCTGCATGAGTATATAAGAGAGCTGTTGGTGTATGTAAGAAAGCTGTGTACAAGTATGTAGCAAAACAGTGCGTGTATGTAACAGAGGTGTGAGTGCATACTTCAAAGCTGTAGAAAAGCTATATGTGTTAGAACTGTGTTTGTGTATGGAGGAGAGTTGTGTGTGTATTTCGGAAAATTGCGTGTGTGATAGTAGTAGAGTTGTGTGTATGCAGGAGAGATGTGTGTATGTAGGAAAGAGGGTGGAAACTTATCAATGCTATAGGACCTATGCAAGAACCTAACATGATCAAATTTGACTCATGACAATACAGCTTTAAAAAATGCATTGGCAGCAATTGTACCGATCATCTACTTTCAATTAATTATCAGTAAATTGGTGAAAGTACACCTATTAAAAAAAAAATAACAGCCTCCTCCATATCCCCTCTAGCTGTCCTGTCCATCACCAAGATAGGTGCGTTTTCTGCCATTTTAGGTAGAAGTAATGTTCAACCAATTTGCTTCTAATTTAGACAAAGTAGTAGGAAAGTTTATCAAACAAACTCTACATATGAGCTCTATCTATTTTACAATACGTGTAATATGTATTCACAAAATGTCCATTTTCTATATGTGTGAACTTCACATCTTTTTTTTTTTTTAGTAAGTTTTAGTGCATGATGAGGTGGTGTTTACCTATAGGATCCACCATCTCTTGGACTGGGCACCATTGATGGTATTTATTGGGCCCCACGTTCTTAAGTAAATCTCAATATTGCTTCAAAAAGGTAGCTATGCATATACAGTTTACAGACAGAATGTTAACATATTAAGCAAGAGTGTGACAACTTATCAGTGCTAAATGTGCCATAAAAAAACCCAGCATGTAAAATTCTTAGCTTTGACAAGTGACAACATATCTGGCAAAATGCATTGTAAACCAAATGTAATTTTTAGCTGCAGTAAATTTTAGACAATCAAAATGATGTTAAAATGTGTGTGTTTCTTACAGTCTAGAGGCTGCTTATTCTGATGGAGGAAAACACTGACAGCATCCTTCATGATCACTGAAAGAACTGTTCTCCTTTCTCCTGCCCCACACTGATCTATCTGATCGGTGCAGTGCAGGGGAGAAAGTCACCAGGACTTGCACGGATGTTGCGCATCCTGTGTAGCTGAAAAAACTTCTGCAAGACTAGCCCTTGGACCTCTTTATGAAAAGAAGAACGACACTCCTGATATGTGAGGTGGCATGGATAGGGTCCCAATCAAACAAAGTTGTTGATTAGCCATTGAACCTTTCAGGTCATGTGATCAGTCACATTCCTGGAAGGAATTTCAAGATGTGGTAATGTATACGATGGATGAGTGTACATATATATATATATATATATATATATAAGTGTTTGTGTGTGTGGAGCTGCATGAGTATATAAGAGAGCTGTTGGTGTATGTAAGAAAGCTGTGTACAAGTATGTAGCAAAACAGTGCGTGTATGTAACAGAGGTGTGAGTGCATACTTCAAAGCTGTAGAAAAGCTATATGTGTTAGAACTGTGTTTGTGTATGGAGGAGAGTTGTGTGTGTATTTCGGAAAATTGCGTGTGTGATAGTAGTAGAGTTGTGTGTATGCAGGAGAGATGTGTGTATGTAGGAAAGAGGGTGGAAACTTATCAATGCTATAGGACCTATGCAAGAACCTAACATGATCAAATTTGACTCATGACAATACAGCTTTAAAAAATGCATTGGCAGCAATTGTACCGATCATCTACTTTCAATTAATTATCAGTAAATTGGTGAAAGTACACCTATTAAAAAAAAAATAACAGCCTCCTCCATATCCCCTCTAGCTGTCCTGTCCATCACCAAGATAGGTGCGTTTTCTGCCATTTTAGGTAGAAGTAATGTTCAACCAATTTGCTTCTAATTTAGACAAAGTAGTAGGAAAGTTTATCAAACAAACTCTACATATGAGCTCTATCTATTTTACAATACGTGTAATATGTATTCACAAAATGTCCATTTTCTATATGTGTGAACTTCACATCTTTTTTTTTTTAGTAAGTTTTAGTGCATGATGAGGTGGTGTTTACCTATAGGATCCACCATCTCTTGGACTGGGCACCATTGATGGTATTTATTGGGCCCCACGTTCTTAAGTAAATCTCAATATTGCTTCAAAAAGGTAGCTATGCATATACAGTTTACAGACAGAATGTTAACATATTAAGCAAGAGTGTGACAACTTATCAGTGCTAAATGTGCCATAAAAAAACCCAGCATGTAAAATTCTTAGCTTTGACAAGTGACAACATATCTGGCAAAATGCATTGTAAACCAAATGTAATTTTTAGCTGCAGTAAATTTTAGACAATCAAAATGATGTTAAAATGTGTGTGTTTCTTACAGTCTAGAGGCTGCTTATTCTGATGGAGGAAAACACTGACAGCATCCTTCATGATCACTGAAAGAACTGTTCTCCTTTCTCCTGCCCCACACTGATCTATCTGATCGGTGCAGTGCAGGGGAGAAAGTCACCAGGACTTGCACGGATGTTGCGCATCCTGTGTAGCTGAAAAAACATCTGCAAGACTAGCCCTTGGACCTCTTTATGAAAAGAAGAACGACACTCCTGATATGTGAGGTGGCATGGATAGGGTCCCAATCAAGCAAAGTTGTTGATTAGCCATTGAACCTTTCATGTTATGTGATCAGTCACATTCCTGGAAGGAATTTCAAGATGTGGTAATGTATACGATGGATGAGTGTACATATATATATATATATATATATATATAAGTGTTTGTGTGTGTGGAGCTGCATGAGTATATAAGAGAGCTGTTGGTGTATGTAAGAAAGCTGTGTACAAGTATGTAGCAAAACAGTGCGTGTATGTAACAGAGGTGTGAGTGCATACTTCAAAGCTGTAGAAAAGCTATATGTGTTAGAACTGTGTTTGTGTATGGAGGAGAGTTGTGTGTGTATTTCGGAAAATTGCGTGTGTGATAGTAGTAGAGTTGTGTGTATGCAGGAGAGATGTGTGTATGTAGGAAAGAGGGTGGAAACTTATCAATGCTATAGGACCTATGCAAGAACCTAACATGATCAAATTTGACTCATGACAATACAGCTTTAAAAAATGCATTGGCAGCAATTGTACCGATCATCTACTTTCAATTAATTATCAGTAAATTGGTGAAAGTACACCTATTAAAAAAAAAATAACAGCCTCCTCCATATCCCCTCTAGCTGTCCTGTCCATCACCAAGATAGGTGCGTTTTCTGCCATTTTAGGTAGAAGTAATGTTCAACCAATTTGCTTCTAATTTAGACAAAGTAGTAGGAAAGTTTATCAAACAAACTCTACATATGAGCTCTATCTATTTTACAATACGTGTAATATGTATTCACAAAATGTCCATTTTCTATATGTGTGAACTTCACATCTTTTTTTTTTTTTAGTAAGTTTTAGTGCATGATGAGGTGGTGTTTACCTATAGGATCCACCATCTCTTGGACTGGGCACCATTGATGGTATTTATTGGGCCCCACGTTCTTAAGTAAATCTCAATATTGCTTCAAAAAGGTAGCTATGCATATACAGTTTACAGACAGAATGTTAACATATTAAGCAAGAGTGTGACAACTTATCAGTGCTAAATGTGCCATAAAAAAACCCAGCATGTAAAATTCTTAGCTTTGACAAGTGACAACATATCTGGCAAAATGCATTGTAAACCAAATGTAATTTTTAGCTGCAGTAAATTTTAGACAATCAAAATGATGTTAAAATGTGTGTGTTTCTTACAGTCTAGAGGCTGCTTATTCTGATGGAGGAAAACACTGACAGCATCCTTCATGATCACTGAAAGAACTGTTCTCCTTTCTCCTGCCCCACACTGATCTATCTGATCGGTGCAGTGCAGGGGAGAAAGTCACCAGGACTTGCACGGATGTTGCGCATCCTGTGTAGCTGAAAAAACTTCTGCAAGACTAGCCCTTGGACCTCTTTATGAAAAGAAGAACGACACTCCTGATATGTGAGGTGGCATGGATAGGGTCCCAATCAAACAAAGTTGTTGATTAGCCATTGAACCTTTCAGGTCATGTGATCAGTCACATTCCTGGAAGGAATTTCAAGATGTGGTAATGTATACGATGGATGAGTGTACATATATATATATATATATATATATATAAGTGTTTGTGTGTGTGGAGCTGCATGAGTATATAAGAGAGCTGTTGGTGTATGTAAGAAAGCTGTGTACAAGTATGTAGCAAAACAGTGCGTGTATGTAACAGAGGTGTGAGTGCATACTTCAAAGCTGTAGAAAAGCTATATGTGTTAGAACTGTGTTTGTGTATGGAGGAGAGTTGTGTGTGTATTTCGGAAAATTGCGTGTGTGATAGTAGTAGAGTTGTGTGTATGCAGGAGAGATGTGTGTATGTAGGAAAGAGGGTGGAAACTTATCAATGCTATAGGACCTATGCAAGAACCTAACATGATCAAATTTGACTCATGACAATACAGCTTTAAAAAATGCATTGGCAGCAATTGTACCGATCATCTACTTTCAATTAATTATCAGTAAATTGGTGAAAGTACACCTATTAAAAAAAAAATAACAGCCTCCTCCATATCCCCTCTAGCTGTCCTGTCCATCACCAAGATAGGTGCGTTTTCTGCCATTTTAGGTAGAAGTAATGTTCAACCAATTTGCTTCTAATTTAGACAAAGTAGTAGGAAAGTTTATCAAACAAACTCTACATATGAGCTCTATCTATTTTACAATACGTGTAATATGTATTCACAAAATGTCCATTTTCTATATGTGTGAACTTCACATCTTTTTTTTTTTAGTAAGTTTTAGTGCATGATGAGGTGGTGTTTACCTATAGGATCCACCATCTCTTGGACTGGGCACCATTGATGGTATTTATTGGGCCCCACGTTCTTAAGTAAATCTCAATATTGCTTCAAAAAGGTAGCTATGCATATACAGTTTACAGACAGAATGTTAACATATTAAGCAAGAGTGTGACAACTTATCAGTGCTAAATGTGCCATAAAAAAACCCAGCATGTAAAATTCTTAGCTTTGACAAGTGACAACATATCTGGCAAAATGCATTGTAAACCAAATGTAATTTTTAGCTGCAGTAAATTTTAGACAATCAAAATGATGTTAAAATGTGTGTGTTTCTTACAGTCTAGAGGCTGCTTATTCTGATGGAGGAAAACACTGACAGCATCCTTCATGATCACTGAAAGAACTGTTCTCCTTTCTCCTGCCCCACACTGATCTATCTGATCGGTGCAGTGCAGGGGAGAAAGTCACCAGGACTTGCACGGATGTTGCGCATCCTGTGTAGCTGAAAAAACATCTGCAAGACTAGCCCTTGGACCTCTTTATGAAAAGAAGAACGACACTCCTGATATGTGAGGTGGCATGGATAGGGTCCCAATCAAGCAAAGTTGTTGATTAGCCATTGAACCTTTCATGTTATGTGATCAGTCACATTCCTGGAAGGAATTTCAAGATGTGGTAATGTATACGATGGATGAGTGTACATATATATATATATATATATATATATAAGTGTTTGTGTGTGTGGAGCTGCATGAGTATATAAGAGAGCTGTTGGTGTATGTAAGAAAGCTGTGTACAAGTATGTAGCAAAACAGTGCGTGTATGTAACAGAGGTGTGAGTGCATACTTCAAAGCTGTAGAAAAGCTATATGTGTTAGAACTGTGTTTGTGTATGGAGGAGAGTTGTGTGTGTATTTCGGAAAATTGCGTGTGTGATAGTAGTAGAGTTGTGTGTATGCAGGAGAGATGTGTGTATGTAGGAAAGAGGGTGGAAACTTATCAATGCTATAGGACCTATGCAAGAACCTAACATGATCAAATTTGACTCATGACAATACAGCTTTAAAAAATGCATTGGCAGCAATTGTACCGATCATCTACTTTCAATTAATTATCAGTAAATTGGTGAAAGTACACCTATTAAAAAAAAAATAACAGCCTCCTCCATATCCCCTCTAGCTGTCCTGTCCATCACCAAGATAGGTGCGTTTTCTGCCATTTTAGGTAGAAGTAATGTTCAACCAATTTGCTTCTAATTTAGACAAAGTAGTAGGAAAGTTTATCAAACAAACTCTACATATGAGCTCTATCTATTTTACAATACGTGTAATATGTATTCACAAAATGTCCATTTTCTATATGTGTGAACTTCACATCTTTTTTTTTTTTTAGTAAGTTTTAGTGCATGATGAGGTGGTGTTTACCTATAGGATCCACCATCTCTTGGACTGGGCACCATTGATGGTATTTATTGGGCCCCACGTTCTTAAGTAAATCTCAATATTGCTTCAAAAAGGTAGCTATGCATATACAGTTTACAGACAGAATGTTAACATATTAAGCAAGAGTGTGACAACTTATCAGTGCTAAATGTGCCATAAAAAAACCCAGCATGTAAAATTCTTAGCTTTGACAAGTGACAACATATCTGGCAAAATGCATTGTAAACCAAATGTAATTTTTAGCTGCAGTAAATTTTAGACAATCAAAATGATGTTAAAATGTGTGTGTTTCTTACAGTCTAGAGGCTGCTTATTCTGATGGAGGAAAACACTGACAGCATCCTTCATGATCACTGAAAGAACTGTTCTCCTTTCTCCTGCCCCACACTGATCTATCTGATCGGTGCAGTGCAGGGGAGAAAGTCACCAGGACTTGCACGGATGTTGCGCATCCTGTGTAGCTGAAAAAACATCTGCAAGACTAGCCCTTGGACCTCTTTATGAAAAGAAGAACGACACTCCTGATATGTGAGGTGGCATGGATAGGGTCCCAATCAAGCAAAGTTGTTGATTAGCCATTGAACCTTTCATGTTATGTGATCAGTCACATTCCTGGAAGGAATTTCAAGATGTGGTAATGTATACGATGGATGAGTGTACATATATATATATATATATATATATAAGTGTTTGTGTGTGTGGAGCTGCATGAGTATATAAGAGAGCTGTTGGTGTATGTAAGAAAGCTGTGTACAAGTATGTAGCAAAACAGTGCGTGTATGTAACAGAGGTGTGAGTGCATACTTCAAAGCTGTAGAAAAGCTATATGTGTTAGAACTGTGTTTGTGTATGGAGGAGAGTTGTGTGTGTATTTCGGAAAATTGCGTGTGTGATAGTAGTAGAGTTGTGTGTATGCAGGAGAGATGTGTGTATGTAGGAAAGAGGGTGGAAACTTATCAATGCTATAGGACCTATGCAAGAACCTAACATGATCAAATTTGACTCATGACAATACAGCTTTAAAAAATGCATTGGCAGCAATTGTACCGATCATCTACTTTCAATTAATTATCAGTAAATTGGTGAAAGTACACCTATTAAAAAAAAAATAACAGCCTCCTCCATATCCCCTCTAGCTGTCCTGTCCATCACCAAGATAGGTGCGTTTTCTGCCATTTTAGGTAGAAGTAATGTTCAACCAATTTGCTTCTAATTTAGACAAAGTAGTAGGAAAGTTTATCAAACAAACTCTACATATGAGCTCTATCTATTTTACAATACGTGTAATATGTATTCACAAAATGTCCATTTTCTATATGTGTGAACTTCACATCTTTTTTTTTTTTTAGTAAGTTTTAGTGCATGATGAGGTGGTGTTTACCTATAGGATCCACCATCTCTTGGACTGGGCACCATTGATGGTATTTATTGGGCCCCACGTTCTTAAGTAAATCTCAATATTGCTTCAAAAAGGTAGCTATGCATATACAGTTTACAGACAGAATGTTAACATATTAAGCAAGAGTGTGACAACTTATCAGTGCTAAATGTGCCATAAAAAAACCCAGCATGTAAAATTCTTAGCTTTGACAAGTGACAACATATCTGGCAAAATGCATTGTAAACCAAATGTAATTTTTAGCTGCAGTAAATTTTAGACAATCAAAATGATGTTAAAATGTGTGTGTTTCTTACAGTCTAGAGGCTGCTTATTCTGATGGAGGAAAACACTGACAGCATCCTTCATGATCACTGAAAGAACTGTTCTCCTTTCTCCTGCCCCACACTGATCTATCTGATCGGTGCAGTGCAGGGGAGAAAGTCACCAGGACTTGCACGGATGTTGCGCATCCTGTGTAGCTGAAAAAACATCTGCAAGACTAGCCCTTGGACCTCTTTATGAAAAGAAGAACGACACTCCTGATATGTGAGGTGGCATGGATAGGGTCCCAATCAAGCAAAGTTGTTGATTAGCCATTGAACCTTTCATGTTATGTGATCAGTCACATTCCTGGAAGGAATTTCAAGATGTGGTAATGTATACGATGGATGAGTGTACATATATATATATATATATATATATAAGTGTTTGTGTGTGTGGAGCTGCATGAGTATATAAGAGAGCTGTTGGTGTATGTAAGAAAGCTGTGTACAAGTATGTAGCAAAACAGTGCGTGTATGTAACAGAGGTGTGAGTGCATACTTCAAAGCTGTAGAAAAGCTATATGTGTTAGAACTGTGTTTGTGTATGGAGGAGAGTTGTGTGTGTATTTCGGAAAATTGCGTGTGTGATAGTAGTAGAGTTGTGTGTATGCAGGAGAGATGTGTGTATGTAGGAAAGAGGGTGGAAACTTATCAATGCTATAGGACCTATGCAAGAACCTAACATGATCAAATTTGACTCATGACAATACAGCTTTAAAAAATGCATTGGCAGCAATTGTACCGATCATCTACTTTCAATTAATTATCAGTAAATTGGTGAAAGTACACCTATTAAAAAAAAAATAACAGCCTCCTCCATATCCCCTCTAGCTGTCCTGTCCATCACCAAGATAGGTGCGTTTTCTGCCATTTTAGGTAGAAGTAATGTTCAACCAATTTGCTTCTAATTTAGACAAAGTAGTAGGAAAGTTTATCAAACAAACTCTACATATGAGCTCTATCTATTTTACAATACGTGTAATATGTATTCACAAAATGTCCATTTTCTATATGTGTGAACTTCACATCTTTTTTTTTTTTTAGTAAGTTTTAGTGCATGATGAGGTGGTGTTTACCTATAGGATCCACCATCTCTTGGACTGGGCACCATTGATGGTATTTATTGGGCCCCACGTTCTTAAGTAAATCTCAATATTGCTTCAAAAAGGTAGCTATGCATATACAGTTTACAGACAGAATGTTAACATATTAAGCAAGAGTGTGACAACTTATCAGTGCTAAATGTGCCATAAAAAAACCCAGCATGTAAAATTCTTAGCTTTGACAAGTGACAACATATCTGGCAAAATGCATTGTAAACCAAATGTAATTTTTAGCTGCAGTAAATTTTAGACAATCAAAATGATGTTAAAATGTGTGTGTTTCTTACAGTCTAGAGGCTGCTTATTCTGATGGAGGAAAACACTGACAGCATCCTTCATGATCACTGAAAGAACTGTTCTCCTTTCTCCTGCCCCACACTGATCTATCTGATCGGTGCAGTGCAGGGGAGAAAGTCACCAGGACTTGCACGGATGTTGCGCATCCTGTGTAGCTGAAAAAACATCTGCAAGACTAGCCCTTGGACCTCTTTATGAAAAGAAGAACGACACTCCTGATATGTGAGGTGGCATGGATAGGGTCCCAATCAAGCAAAGTTGTTGATTAGCCATTGAACCTTTCATGTTATGTGATCAGTCACATTCCTGGAAGGAATTTCAAGATGTGGTAATGTATACGATGGATGAGTGTACATATATATATATATATATATATATAAGTGTTTGTGTGTGTGGAGCTGCATGAGTATATAAGAGAGCTGTTGGTGTATGTAAGAAAGCTGTGTACAAGTATGTAGCAAAACAGTGCGTGTATGTAACAGAGGTGTGAGTGCATACTTCAAAGCTGTAGAAAAGCTATATGTGTTAGAACTGTGTTTGTGTATGGAGGAGAGTTGTGTGTGTATTTCGGAAAATTGCGTGTGTGATAGTAGTAGAGTTGTGTGTATGCAGGAGAGATGTGTGTATGTAGGAAAGAGGGTGGAAACTTATCAATGCTATAGGACCTATGCAAGAACCTAACATGATCAAATTTGACTCATGACAATACAGCTTTAAAAAATGCATTGGCAGCAATTGTACCGATCATCTACTTTCAATTAATTATCAGTAAATTGGTGAAAGTACACCTATTAAAAAAAAAATAACAGCCTCCTCCATATCCCCTCTAGCTGTCCTGTCCATCACCAAGATAGGTGCGTTTTCTGCCATTTTAGGTAGAAGTAATGTTCAACCAATTTGCTTCTAATTTAGACAAAGTAGTAGGAAAGTTTATCAAACAAACTCTACATATGAGCTCTATCTATTTTACAATACGTGTAATATGTATTCACAAAATGTCCATTTTCTATATGTGTGAACTTCACATCTTTTTTTTTTTTTAGTAAGTTTTAGTGCATGATGAGGTGGTGTTTACCTATAGGATCCACCATCTCTTGGACTGGGCACCATTGATGGTATTTATTGGGCCCCACGTTCTTAAGTAAATCTCAATATTGCTTCAAAAAGGTAGCTATGCATATACAGTTTACAGACAGAATGTTAACATATTAAGCAAGAGTGTGACAACTTATCAGTGCTAAATGTGCCATAAAAAAACCCAGCATGTAAAATTCTTAGCTTTGACAAGTGACAACATATCTGGCAAAATGCATTGTAAACCAAATGTAATTTTTAGCTGCAGTAAATTTTAGACAATCAAAATGATGTTAAAATGTGTGTGTTTCTTACAGTCTAGAGGCTGCTTATTCTGATGGAGGAAAACACTGACAGCATCCTTCATGATCACTGAAAGAACTGTTCTCCTTTCTCCTGCCCCACACTGATCTATCTGATCGGTGCAGTGCAGGGGAGAAAGTCACCAGGACTTGCACGGATGTTGCGCATCCTGTGTAGCTGAAAAAACTTCTGCAAGACTAGCCCTTGGACCTCTTTATGAAAAGAAGAACGACACTCCTGATATGTGAGGTGGCATGGATAGGGTCCCAATCAAACAAAGTTGTTGATTAGCCATTGAACCTTTCAGGTCATGTGATCAGTCACATTCCTGGAAGGAATTTCAAGATGTGGTAATGTATACGATGGATGAGTGTACATATATATATATATATATATATATAAGTGTTTGTGTGTGTGGAGCTGCATGAGTATATAAGAGAGCTGTTGGTGTATGTAAGAAAGCTGTGTACAAGTATGTAGCAAAACAGTGCGTGTATGTAACAGAGGTGTGAGTGCATACTTCAAAGCTGTAGAAAAGCTATATGTGTTAGAACTGTGTTTGTGTATGGAGGAGAGTTGTGTGTGTATTTCGGAAAATTGCGTGTGTGATAGTAGTAGAGTTGTGTGTATGCAGGAGAGATGTGTGTATGTAGGAAAGAGGGTGGAAACTTATCAATGCTATAGGACCTATGCAAGAACCTAACATGATCAAATTTGACTCATGACAATACAGCTTTAAAAAATGCATTGGCAGCAATTGTACCGATCATCTACTTTCAATTAATTATCAGTAAATTGGTGAAAGTACACCTATTAAAAAAAAAATAACAGCCTCCTCCATATCCCCTCTAGCTGTCCTGTCCATCACCAAGATAGGTGCGTTTTCTGCCATTTTAGGTAGAAGTAATGTTCAACCAATTTGCTTCTAATTTAGACAAAGTAGTAGGAAAGTTTATCAAACAAACTCTACATATGAGCTCTATCTATTTTACAATACGTGTAATATGTATTCACAAAATGTCCATTTTCTATATGTGTGAACTTCACATCTTTTTTTTTTTAGTAAGTTTTAGTGCATGATGAGGTGGTGTTTACCTATAGGATCCACCATCTCTTGGACTGGGCACCATTGATGGTATTTATTGGGCCCCACGTTCTTAAGTAAATCTCAATATTGCTTCAAAAAGGTAGCTATGCATATACAGTTTACAGACAGAATGTTAACATATTAAGCAAGAGTGTGACAACTTATCAGTGCTAAATGTGCCATAAAAAAACCCAGCATGTAAAATTCTTAGCTTTGACAAGTGACAACATATCTGGCAAAATGCATTGTAAACCAAATGTAATTTTTAGCTGCAGTAAATTTTAGACAATCAAAATGATGTTAAAATGTGTGTGTTTCTTACAGTCTAGAGGCTGCTTATTCTGATGGAGGAAAACACTGACAGCATCCTTCATGATCACTGAAAGAACTGTTCTCCTTTCTCCTGCCCCACACTGATCTATCTGATCGGTGCAGTGCAGGGGAGAAAGTCACCAGGACTTGCACGGATGTTGCGCATCCTGTGTAGCTGAAAAAACATCTGCAAGACTAGCCCTTGGACCTCTTTATGAAAAGAAGAACGACACTCCTGATATGTGAGGTGGCATGGATAGGGTCCCAATCAAGCAAAGTTGTTGATTAGCCATTGAACCTTTCATGTTATGTGATCAGTCACATTCCTGGAAGGAATTTCAAGATGTGGTAATGTATACGATGGATGAGTGTACATATATATATATATATATATATATATAAGTGTTTGTGTGTGTGGAGCTGCATGAGTATATAAGAGAGCTGTTGGTGTATGTAAGAAAGCTGTGTACAAGTATGTAGCAAAACAGTGCGTGTATGTAACAGAGGTGTGAGTGCATACTTCAAAGCTGTAGAAAAGCTATATGTGTTAGAACTGTGTTTGTGTATGGAGGAGAGTTGTGTGTGTATTTCGGAAAATTGCGTGTGTGATAGTAGTAGAGTTGTGTGTATGCAGGAGAGATGTGTGTATGTAGGAAAGAGGGTGGAAACTTATCAATGCTATAGGACCTATGCAAGAACCTAACATGATCAAATTTGACTCATGACAATACAGCTTTAAAAAATGCATTGGCAGCAATTGTACCGATCATCTACTTTCAATTAATTATCAGTAAATTGGTGAAAGTACACCTATTAAAAAAAAAATAACAGCCTCCTCCATATCCCCTCTAGCTGTCCTGTCCATCACCAAGATAGGTGCGTTTTCTGCCATTTTAGGTAGAAGTAATGTTCAACCAATTTGCTTCTAATTTAGACAAAGTAGTAGGAAAGTTTATCAAACAAACTCTACATATGAGCTCTATCTATTTTACAATACGTGTAATATGTATTCACAAAATGTCCATTTTCTATATGTGTGAACTTCACATCTTTTTTTTTTTTTAGTAAGTTTTAGTGCATGATGAGGTGGTGTTTACCTATAGGATCCACCATCTCTTGGACTGGGCACCATTGATGGTATTTATTGGGCCCCACGTTCTTAAGTAAATCTCAATATTGCTTCAAAAAGGTAGCTATGCATATACAGTTTACAGACAGAATGTTAACATATTAAGCAAGAGTGTGACAACTTATCAGTGCTAAATGTGCCATAAAAAAACCCAGCATGTAAAATTCTTAGCTTTGACAAGTGACAACATATCTGGCAAAATGCATTGTAAACCAAATGTAATTTTTAGCTGCAGTAAATTTTAGACAATCAAAATGATGTTAAAATGTGTGTGTTTCTTACAGTCTAGAGGCTGCTTATTCTGATGGAGGAAAACACTGACAGCATCCTTCATGATCACTGAAAGAACTGTTCTCCTTTCTCCTGCCCCACACTGATCTATCTGATCGGTGCAGTGCAGGGGAGAAAGTCACCAGGACTTGCACGGATGTTGCGCATCCTGTGTAGCTGAAAAAACATCTGCAAGACTAGCCCTTGGACCTCTTTATGAAAAGAAGAACGACACTCCTGATATGTGAGGTGGCATGGATAGGGTCCCAATCAAGCAAAGTTGTTGATTAGCCATTGAACCTTTCATGTTATGTGATCAGTCACATTCCTGGAAGGAATTTCAAGATGTGGTAATGTATACGATGGATGAGTGTACATATATATATATATATATATATATATAAGTGTTTGTGTGTGTGGAGCTGCATGAGTATATAAGAGAGCTGTTGGTGTATGTAAGAAAGCTGTGTACAAGTATGTAGCAAAACAGTGCGTGTATGTAACAGAGGTGTGAGTGCATACTTCAAAGCTGTAGAAAAGCTATATGTGTTAGAACTGTGTTTGTGTATGGAGGAGAGTTGTGTGTGTATTTCGGAAAATTGCGTGTGTGATAGTAGTAGAGTTGTGTGTATGCAGGAGAGATGTGTGTATGTAGGAAAGAGGGTGGAAACTTATCAATGCTATAGGACCTATGCAAGAACCTAACATGATCAAATTTGACTCATGACAATACAGCTTTAAAAAATGCATTGGCAGCAATTGTACCGATCATCTACTTTCAATTAATTATCAGTAAATTGGTGAAAGTACACCTATTAAAAAAAAAATAACAGCCTCCTCCATATCCCCTCTAGCTGTCCTGTCCATCACCAAGATAGGTGCGTTTTCTGCCATTTTAGGTAGAAGTAATGTTCAACCAATTTGCTTCTAATTTAGACAAAGTAGTAGGAAAGTTTATCAAACAAACTCTACATATGAGCTCTATCTATTTTACAATACGTGTAATATGTATTCACAAAATGTCCATTTTCTATATGTGTGAACTTCACATCTTTTTTTTTTTTTAGTAAGTTTTAGTGCATGATGAGGTGGTGTTTACCTATAGGATCCACCATCTCTTGGACTGGGCACCATTGATGGTATTTATTGGGCCCCACGTTCTTAAGTAAATCTCAATATTGCTTCAAAAAGGTAGCTATGCATATACAGTTTACAGACAGAATGTTAACATATTAAGCAAGAGTGTGACAACTTATCAGTGCTAAATGTGCCATAAAAAAACCCAGCATGTAAAATTCTTAGCTTTGACAAGTGACAACATATCTGGCAAAATGCATTGTAAACCAAATGTAATTTTTAGCTGCAGTAAATTTTAGACAATCAAAATGATGTTAAAATGTGTGTGTTTCTTACAGTCTAGAGGCTGCTTATTCTGATGGAGGAAAACACTGACAGCATCCTTCATGATCACTGAAAGAACTGTTCTCCTTTCTCCTGCCCCACACTGATCTATCTGATCGGTGCAGTGCAGGGGAGAAAGTCACCAGGACTTGCACGGATGTTGCGCATCCTGTGTAGCTGAAAAAACTTCTGCAAGACTAGCCCTTGGACCTCTTTATGAAAAGAAGAACGACACTCCTGATATGTGAGGTGGCATGGATAGGGTCCCAATCAAACAAAGTTGTTGATTAGCCATTGAACCTTTCAGGTCATGTGATCAGTCACATTCCTGGAAGGAATTTCAAGATGTGGTAATGTATACGATGGATGAGTGTACATATATATATATATATATATATATATAAGTGTTTGTGTGTGTGGAGCTGCATGAGTATATAAGAGAGCTGTTGGTGTATGTAAGAAAGCTGTGTACAAGTATGTAGCAAAACAGTGCGTGTATGTAACAGAGGTGTGAGTGCATACTTCAAAGCTGTAGAAAAGCTATATGTGTTAGAACTGTGTTTGTGTATGGAGGAGAGTTGTGTGTGTATTTCGGAAAATTGCGTGTGTGATAGTAGTAGAGTTGTGTGTATGCAGGAGAGATGTGTGTATGTAGGAAAGAGGGTGGAAACTTATCAATGCTATAGGACCTATGCAAGAACCTAACATGATCAAATTTGACTCATGACAATACAGCTTTAAAAAATGCATTGGCAGCAATTGTACCGATCATCTACTTTCAATTAATTATCAGTAAATTGGTGAAAGTACACCTATTAAAAAAAAAATAACAGCCTCCTCCATATCCCCTCTAGCTGTCCTGTCCATCACCAAGATAGGTGCGTTTTCTGCCATTTTAGGTAGAAGTAATGTTCAACCAATTTGCTTCTAATTTAGACAAAGTAGTAGGAAAGTTTATCAAACAAACTCTACATATGAGCTCTATCTATTTTACAATACGTGTAATATGTATTCACAAAATGTCCATTTTCTATATGTGTGAACTTCACATCTTTTTTTTTTTTTAGTAAGTTTTAGTGCATGATGAGGTGGTGTTTACCTATAGGATCCACCATCTCTTGGACTGGGCACCATTGATGGTATTTATTGGGCCCCACGTTCTTAAGTAAATCTCAATATTGCTTCAAAAAGGTAGCTATGCATATACAGTTTACAGACAGAATGTTAACATATTAAGCAAGAGTGTGACAACTTATCAGTGCTAAATGTGCCATAAAAAAACCCAGCATGTAAAATTCTTAGCTTTGACAAGTGACAACATATCTGGCAAAATGCATTGTAAACCAAATGTAATTTTTAGCTGCAGTAAATTTTAGACAATCAAAATGATGTTAAAATGTGTGTGTTTCTTACAGTCTAGAGGCTGCTTATTCTGATGGAGGAAAACACTGACAGCATCCTTCATGATCACTGAAAGAACTGTTCTCCTTTCTCCTGCCCCACACTGATCTATCTGATCGGTGCAGTGCAGGGGAGAAAGTCACCAGGACTTGCACGGATGTTGCGCATCCTGTGTAGCTGAAAAAACTTCTGCAAGACTAGCCCTTGGACCTCTTTATGAAAAGAAGAACGACACTCCTGATATGTGAGGTGGCATGGATAGGGTCCCAATCAAACAAAGTTGTTGATTAGCCATTGAACCTTTCAGGTCATGTGATCAGTCACATTCCTGGAAGGAATTTCAAGATGTGGTAATGTATACGATGGATGAGTGTACATATATATATATATATATATATATATAAGTGTTTGTGTGTGTGGAGCTGCATGAGTATATAAGAGAGCTGTTGGTGTATGTAAGAAAGCTGTGTACAAGTATGTAGCAAAACAGTGCGTGTATGTAACAGAGGTGTGAGTGCATACTTCAAAGCTGTAGAAAAGCTATATGTGTTAGAACTGTGTTTGTGTATGGAGGAGAGTTGTGTGTGTATTTCGGAAAATTGCGTGTGTGATAGTAGTAGAGTTGTGTGTATGCAGGAGAGATGTGTGTATGTAGGAAAGAGGGTGGAAACTTATCAATGCTATAGGACCTATGCAAGAACCTAACATGATCAAATTTGACTCATGACAATACAGCTTTAAAAAATGCATTGGCAGCAATTGTACCGATCATCTACTTTCAATTAATTATCAGTAAATTGGTGAAAGTACACCTATTAAAAAAAAAATAACAGCCTCCTCCATATCCCCTCTAGCTGTCCTGTCCATCACCAAGATAGGTGCGTTTTCTGCCATTTTAGGTAGAAGTAATGTTCAACCAATTTGCTTCTAATTTAGACAAAGTAGTAGGAAAGTTTATCAAACAAACTCTACATATGAGCTCTATCTATTTTACAATACGTGTAATATGTATTCACAAAATGTCCATTTTCTATATGTGTGAACTTCACATCTTTTTTTTTTTTTAGTAAGTTTTAGTGCATGATGAGGTGGTGTTTACCTATAGGATCCACCATCTCTTGGACTGGGCACCATTGATGGTATTTATTGGGCCCCACGTTCTTAAGTAAATCTCAATATTGCTTCAAAAAGGTAGCTATGCATATACAGTTTACAGACAGAATGTTAACATATTAAGCAAGAGTGTGACAACTTATCAGTGCTAAATGTGCCATAAAAAAACCCAGCATGTAAAATTCTTAGCTTTGACAAGTGACAACATATCTGGCAAAATGCATTGTAAACCAAATGTAATTTTTAGCTGCAGTAAATTTTAGACAATCAAAATGATGTTAAAATGTGTGTGTTTCTTACAGTCTAGAGGCTGCTTATTCTGATGGAGGAAAACACTGACAGCATCCTTCATGATCACTGAAAGAACTGTTCTCCTTTCTCCTGCCCCACACTGATCTATCTGATCGGTGCAGTGCAGGGGAGAAAGTCACCAGGACTTGCACGGATGTTGCGCATCCTGTGTAGCTGAAAAAACTTCTGCAAGACTAGCCCTTGGACCTCTTTATGAAAAGAAGAACGACACTCCTGATATGTGAGGTGGCATGGATAGGGTCCCAATCAAACAAAGTTGTTGATTAGCCATTGAACCTTTCAGGTCATGTGATCAGTCACATTCCTGGAAGGAATTTCAAGATGTGGTAATGTATACGATGGATGAGTGTACATATATATATATATATATATATATATATAAGTGTTTGTGTGTGTGGAGCTGCATGAGTATATAAGAGAGCTGTTGGTGTATGTAAGAAAGCTGTGTACAAGTATGTAGCAAAACAGTGCGTGTATGTAACAGAGGTGTGAGTGCATACTTCAAAGCTGTAGAAAAGCTATATGTGTTAGAACTGTGTTTGTGTATGGAGGAGAGTTGTGTGTGTATTTCGGAAAATTGCGTGTGTGATAGTAGTAGAGTTGTGTGTATGCAGGAGAGATGTGTGTATGTAGGAAAGAGGGTGGAAACTTATCAATGCTATAGGACCTATGCAAGAACCTAACATGATCAAATTTGACTCATGACAATACAGCTTTAAAAAATGCATTGGCAGCAATTGTACCGATCATCTACTTTCAATTAATTATCAGTAAATTGGTGAAAGTACACCTATTAAAAAAAAAATAACAGCCTCCTCCATATCCCCTCTAGCTGTCCTGTCCATCACCAAGATAGGTGCGTTTTCTGCCATTTTAGGTAGAAGTAATGTTCAACCAATTTGCTTCTAATTTAGACAAAGTAGTAGGAAAGTTTATCAAACAAACTCTACATATGAGCTCTATCTATTTTACAATACGTGTAATATGTATTCACAAAATGTCCATTTTCTATATGTGTGAACTTCACATCTTTTTTTTTTTTTAGTAAGTTTTAGTGCATGATGAGGTGGTGTTTACCTATAGGATCCACCATCTCTTGGACTGGGCACCATTGATGGTATTTATTGGGCCCCACGTTCTTAAGTAAATCTCAATATTGCTTCAAAAAGGTAGCTATGCATATACAGTTTACAGACAGAATGTTAACATATTAAGCAAGAGTGTGACAACTTATCAGTGCTAAATGTGCCATAAAAAAACCCAGCATGTAAAATTCTTAGCTTTGACAAGTGACAACATATCTGGCAAAATGCATTGTAAACCAAATGTAATTTTTAGCTGCAGTAAATTTTAGACAATCAAAATGATGTTAAAATGTGTGTGTTTCTTACAGTCTAGAGGCTGCTTATTCTGATGGAGGAAAACACTGACAGCATCCTTCATGATCACTGAAAGAACTGTTCTCCTTTCTCCTGCCCCACACTGATCTATCTGATCGGTGCAGTGCAGGGGAGAAAGTCACCAGGACTTGCACGGATGTTGCGCATCCTGTGTAGCTGAAAAAACTTCTGCAAGACTAGCCCTTGGACCTCTTTATGAAAAGAAGAACGACACTCCTGATATGTGAGGTGGCATGGATAGGGTCCCAATCAAACAAAGTTGTTGATTAGCCATTGAACCTTTCAGGTCATGTGATCAGTCACATTCCTGGAAGGAATTTCAAGATGTGGTAATGTATACGATGGATGAGTGTACATATATATATATATATATATATATATATAAGTGTTTGTGTGTGTGGAGCTGCATGAGTATATAAGAGAGCTGTTGGTGTATGTAAGAAAGCTGTGTACAAGTATGTAGCAAAACAGTGCGTGTATGTAACAGAGGTGTGAGTGCATACTTCAAAGCTGTAGAAAAGCTATATGTGTTAGAACTGTGTTTGTGTATGGAGGAGAGTTGTGTGTGTATTTCGGAAAATTGCGTGTGTGATAGTAGTAGAGTTGTGTGTATGCAGGAGAGATGTGTGTATGTAGGAAAGAGGGTGGAAACTTATCAATGCTATAGGACCTATGCAAGAACCTAACATGATCAAATTTGACTCATGACAATACAGCTTTAAAAAATGCATTGGCAGCAATTGTACCGATCATCTACTTTCAATTAATTATCAGTAAATTGGTGAAAGTACACCTATTAAAAAAAAAATAACAGCCTCCTCCATATCCCCTCTAGCTGTCCTGTCCATCACCAAGATAGGTGCGTTTTCTGCCATTTTAGGTAGAAGTAATGTTCAACCAATTTGCTTCTAATTTAGACAAAGTAGTAGGAAAGTTTATCAAACAAACTCTACATATGAGCTCTATCTATTTTACAATACGTGTAATATGTATTCACAAAATGTCCATTTTCTATATGTGTGAACTTCACATCTTTTTTTTTTTTTAGTAAGTTTTAGTGCATGATGAGGTGGTGTTTACCTATAGGATCCACCATCTCTTGGACTGGGCACCATTGATGGTATTTATTGGGCCCCACGTTCTTAAGTAAATCTCAATATTGCTTCAAAAAGGTAGCTATGCATATACAGTTTACAGACAGAATGTTAACATATTAAGCAAGAGTGTGACAACTTATCAGTGCTAAATGTGCCATAAAAAAACCCAGCATGTAAAATTCTTAGCTTTGACAAGTGACAACATATCTGGCAAAATGCATTGTAAACCAAATGTAATTTTTAGCTGCAGTAAATTTTAGACAATCAAAATGATGTTAAAATGTGTGTGTTTCTTACAGTCTAGAGGCTGCTTATTCTGATGGAGGAAAACACTGACAGCATCCTTCATGATCACTGAAAGAACTGTTCTCCTTTCTCCTGCCCCACACTGATCTATCTGATCGGTGCAGTGCAGGGGAGAAAGTCACCAGGACTTGCACGGATGTTGCGCATCCTGTGTAGCTGAAAAAACATCTGCAAGACTAGCCCTTGGACCTCTTTATGAAAAGAAGAACGACACTCCTGATATGTGAGGTGGCATGGATAGGGTCCCAATCAAACAAAGTTGTTGATTAGCCATTGAACCTTTCAGGTCATGTGATCAGTCACATTCCTGGAAGGAATTTCAAGATGTGGTAATGTATACGATGGATGAGTGTACATATATATATATATATATATAAGTGTTTGTGTGTGTGGAGCTGCATGAGTATATAAGAGAGCTGTTGGTGTATGTAAGAAAGCTGTGTACAAGTATGTAGCAAAACAGTGCGTGTATGTAACAGAGGTGTGAGTGCATACTTCAAAGCTGTAGAAAAGCTATATGTGTTAGAACTGTGTTTGTGTATGGAGGAGAGTTGTGTGTGTATTTCGGAAAATTGCGTGTGTGATAGTAGTAGAGTTGTGTGTATGCAGGAGAGATGTGTGTATGTAGGAAAGAGGGTGGAAACTTATCAATGCTATAGGACCTATGCAAGAACCTAACATGATCAAATTTGACTCATGACAATACAGCTTTAAAAAATGCATTGGCAGCAATTGTACCGATCATCTACTTTCAATTAATTATCAGTAAATTGGTGAAAGTACACCTATTAAAAAAAAAATAACAGCCTCCTCCATATCCCCTCTAGCTGTCCTGTCCATCACCAAGATAGGTGCGTTTTCTGCCATTTTAGGTAGAAGTAATGTTCAACCAATTTGCTTCTAATTTAGACAAAGTAGTAGGAAAGTTTATCAAACAAACTCTACATATGAGCTCTATCTATTTTACAATACGTGTAATATGTATTCACAAAATGTCCATTTTCTATATGTGTGAACTTCACATCTTTTTTTTTTTTTAGTAAGTTTTAGTGCATGATGAGGTGGTGTTTACCTATAGGATCCACCATCTCTTGGACTGGGCACCATTGATGGTATTTATTGGGCCCCACGTTCTTAAGTAAATCTCAATATTGCTTCAAAAAGGTAGCTATGCATATACAGTTTACAGACAGAATGTTAACATATTAAGCAAGAGTGTGACAACTTATCAGTGCTAAATGTGCCATAAAAAAACCCAGCATGTAAAATTCTTAGCTTTGACAAGTGACAACATATCTGGCAAAATGCATTGTAAACCAAATGTAATTTTTAGCTGCAGTAAATTTTAGACAATCAAAATGATGTTAAAATGTGTGTGTTTCTTACAGTCTAGAGGCTGCTTATTCTGATGGAGGAAAACACTGACAGCATCCTTCATGATCACTGAAAGAACTGTTCTCCTTTCTCCTGCCCCACACTGATCTATCTGATCGGTGCAGTGCAGGGGAGAAAGTCACCAGGACTTGCACGGATGTTGCGCATCCTGTGTAGCTGAAAAAACTTCTGCAAGACTAGCCCTTGGACCTCTTTATGAAAAGAAGAACGACACTCCTGATATGTGAGGTGGCATGGATAGGGTCCCAATCAAACAAAGTTGTTGATTAGCCATTGAACCTTTCAGGTCATGTGATCAGTCACATTCCTGGAAGGAATTTCAAGATGTGGTAATGTATACGATGGATGAGTGTACATATATATATATATATATATATATATAAGTGTTTGTGTGTGTGGAGCTGCATGAGTATATAAGAGAGCTGTTGGTGTATGTAAGAAAGCTGTGTACAAGTATGTAGCAAAACAGTGCGTGTATGTAACAGAGGTGTGAGTGCATACTTCAAAGCTGTAGAAAAGCTATATGTGTTAGAACTGTGTTTGTGTATGGAGGAGAGTTGTGTGTGTATTTCGGAAAATTGCGTGTGTGATAGTAGTAGAGTTGTGTGTATGCAGGAGAGATGTGTGTATGTAGGAAAGAGGGTGGAAACTTATCAATGCTATAGGACCTATGCAAGAACCTAACATGATCAAATTTGACTCATGACAATACAGCTTTAAAAAATGCATTGGCAGCAATTGTACCGATCATCTACTTTCAATTAATTATCAGTAAATTGGTGAAAGTACACCTATTAAAAAAAAAATAACAGCCTCCTCCATATCCCCTCTAGCTGTCCTGTCCATCACCAAGATAGGTGCGTTTTCTGCCATTTTAGGTAGAAGTAATGTTCAACCAATTTGCTTCTAATTTAGACAAAGTAGTAGGAAAGTTTATCAAACAAACTCTACATATGAGCTCTATCTATTTTACAATACGTGTAATATGTATTCACAAAATGTCCATTTTCTATATGTGTGAACTTCACATCTTTTTTTTTTTTTAGTAAGTTTTAGTGCATGATGAGGTGGTGTTTACCTATAGGATCCACCATCTCTTGGACTGGGCACCATTGATGGTATTTATTGGGCCCCACGTTCTTAAGTAAATCTCAATATTGCTTCAAAAAGGTAGCTATGCATATACAGTTTACAGACAGAATGTTAACATATTAAGCAAGAGTGTGACAACTTATCAGTGCTAAATGTGCCATAAAAAAACCCAGCATGTAAAATTCTTAGCTTTGACAAGTGACAACATATCTGGCAAAATGCATTGTAAACCAAATGTAATTTTTAGCTGCAGTAAATTTTAGACAATCAAAATGATGTTAAAATGTGTGTGTTTCTTACAGTCTAGAGGCTGCTTATTCTGATGGAGGAAAACACTGACAGCATCCTTCATGATCACTGAAAGAACTGTTCTCCTTTCTCCTGCCCCACACTGATCTATCTGATCGGTGCAGTGCAGGGGAGAAAGTCACCAGGACTTGCACGGATGTTGCGCATCCTGTGTAGCTGAAAAAACTTCTGCAAGACTAGCCCTTGGACCTCTTTATGAAAAGAAGAACGACACTCCTGATATGTGAGGTGGCATGGATAGGGTCCCAATCAAACAAAGTTGTTGATTAGCCATTGAACCTTTCAGGTCATGTGATCAGTCACATTCCTGGAAGGAATTTCAAGATGTGGTAATGTATACGATGGATGAGTGTACATATATATATATATATATATATATAAGTGTTTGTGTGTGTGGAGCTGCATGAGTATATAAGAGAGCTGTTGGTGTATGTAAGAAAGCTGTGTACAAGTATGTAGCAAAACAGTGCGTGTATGTAACAGAGGTGTGAGTGCATACTTCAAAGCTGTAGAAAAGCTATATGTGTTAGAACTGTGTTTGTGTATGGAGGAGAGTTGTGTGTGTATTTCGGAAAATTGCGTGTGTGATAGTAGTAGAGTTGTGTGTATGCAGGAGAGATGTGTGTATGTAGGAAAGAGGGTGGAAACTTATCAATGCTATAGGACCTATGCAAGAACCTAACATGATCAAATTTGACTCATGACAATACAGCTTTAAAAAATGCATTGGCAGCAATTGTACCGATCATCTACTTTCAATTAATTATCAGTAAATTGGTGAAAGTACACCTATTAAAAAAAAAATAACAGCCTCCTCCATATCCCCTCTAGCTGTCCTGTCCATCACCAAGATAGGTGCGTTTTCTGCCATTTTAGGTAGAAGTAATGTTCAACCAATTTGCTTCTAATTTAGACAAAGTAGTAGGAAAGTTTATCAAACAAACTCTACATATGAGCTCTATCTATTTTACAATACGTGTAATATGTATTCACAAAATGTCCATTTTCTATATGTGTGAACTTCACATCTTTTTTTTTTTTTAGTAAGTTTTAGTGCATGATGAGGTGGTGTTTACCTATAGGATCCACCATCTCTTGGACTGGGCACCATTGATGGTATTTATTGGGCCCCACGTTCTTAAGTAAATCTCAATATTGCTTCAAAAAGGTAGCTATGCATATACAGTTTACAGACAGAATGTTAACATATTAAGCAAGAGTGTGACAACTTATCAGTGCTAAATGTGCCATAAAAAAACCCAGCATGTAAAATTCTTAGCTTTGACAAGTGACAACATATCTGGCAAAATGCATTGTAAACCAAATGTAATTTTTAGCTGCAGTAAATTTTAGACAATCAAAATGATGTTAAAATGTGTGTGTTTCTTACAGTCTAGAGGCTGCTTATTCTGATGGAGGAAAACACTGACAGCATCCTTCATGATCACTGAAAGAACTGTTCTCCTTTCTCCTGCCCCACACTGATCTATCTGATCGGTGCAGTGCAGGGGAGAAAGTCACCAGGACTTGCACGGATGTTGCGCATCCTGTGTAGCTGAAAAAACTTCTGCAAGACTAGCCCTTGGACCTCTTTATGAAAAGAAGAACGACACTCCTGATATGTGAGGTGGCATGGATAGGGTCCCAATCAAACAAAGTTGTTGATTAGCCATTGAACCTTTCAGGTCATGTGATCAGTCACATTCCTGGAAGGAATTTCAAGATGTGGTAATGTATACGATGGATGAGTGTACATATATATATATATATATATATATATAAGTGTTTGTGTGTGTGGAGCTGCATGAGTATATAAGAGAGCTGTTGGTGTATGTAAGAAAGCTGTGTACAAGTATGTAGCAAAACAGTGCGTGTATGTAACAGAGGTGTGAGTGCATACTTCAAAGCTGTAGAAAAGCTATATGTGTTAGAACTGTGTTTGTGTATGGAGGAGAGTTGTGTGTGTATTTCGGAAAATTGCGTGTGTGATAGTAGTAGAGTTGTGTGTATGCAGGAGAGATGTGTGTATGTAGGAAAGAGGGTGGAAACTTATCAATGCTATAGGACCTATGCAAGAACCTAACATGATCAAATTTGACTCATGACAATACAGCTTTAAAAAATGCATTGGCAGCAATTGTACCGATCATCTACTTTCAATTAATTATCAGTAAATTGGTGAAAGTACACCTATTAAAAAAAAAATAACAGCCTCCTCCATATCCCCTCTAGCTGTCCTGTCCATCACCAAGATAGGTGCGTTTTCTGCCATTTTAGGTAGAAGTAATGTTCAACCAATTTGCTTCTAATTTAGACAAAGTAGTAGGAAAGTTTATCAAACAAACTCTACATATGAGCTCTATCTATTTTACAATACGTGTAATATGTATTCACAAAATGTCCATTTTCTATATGTGTGAACTTCACATCTTTTTTTTTTTTTTAGTAAGTTTTAGTGCATGATGAGGTGGTGTTTACCTATAGGATCCACCATCTCTTGGACTGGGCACCATTGATGGTATTTATTGGGCCCCACGTTCTTAAGTAAATCTCAATATTGCTTCAAAAAGGTAGCTATGCATATACAGTTTACAGACAGAATGTTAACATATTAAGCAAGAGTGTGACAACTTATCAGTGCTAAATGTGCCATAAAAAAACCCAGCATGTAAAATTCTTAGCTTTGACAAGTGACAACATATCTGGCAAAATGCATTGTAAACCAAATGTAATTTTTAGCTGCAGTAAATTTTAGACAATCAAAATGATGTTAAAATGTGTGTGTTTCTTACAGTCTAGAGGCTGCTTATTCTGATGGAGGAAAACACTGACAGCATCCTTCATGATCACTGAAAGAACTGTTCTCCTTTCTCCTGCCCCACACTGATCTATCTGATCGGTGCAGTGCAGGGGAGAAAGTCACCAGGACTTGCACGGATGTTGCGCATCCTGTGTAGCTGAAAAAACTTCTGCAAGACTAGCCCTTGGACCTCTTTATGAAAAGAAGAACGACACTCCTGATATGTGAGGTGGCATGGATAGGGTCCCAATCAAACAAAGTTGTTGATTAGCCATTGAACCTTTCAGGTCATGTGATCAGTCACATTCCTGGAAGGAATTTCAAGATGTGGTAATGTATACGATGGATGAGTGTACATATATATATATATATATATATATATATATAAGTGTTTGTGTGTGTGGAGCTGCATGAGTATATAAGAGAGCTGTTGGTGTAAAGAAAGCTGTGTACAAGTATGTAGCAAAACAGTGCGTGTATGTAACAGAGGTGTGAGTGCATACTTCAAAGCTGTAGAAAAGCTATATGTGTTAGAACTGTGTTTGTGTATGGAGGAGAGTTGTGTGTGTATTTCGGAAAATTGCGTGTGTGATAGTAGTAGAGTTGTGTGTATGCAGGAGAGATGTGTGTATGTAGGAAAGAGGGTGGAAACTTATCAATGCTATAGGACCTATGCAAGAACCTAACATGATCAAATTTGACTCATGACAATACAGCTTTAAAAAATGCATTGGCAGCAATTGTACCGATCATCTACTTTCAATTAATTATCAGTAAATTGGTGAAAGTACACCTATTAAAAAAAAAATAACAGCCTCCTCCATATCCCCTCTAGCTGTCCTGTCCATCACCAAGATAGGTGCGTTTTCTGCCATTTTAGGTAGAAGTAATGTTCAACCAATTTGCTTCTAATTTAGACAAAGTAGTAGGAAAGTTTATCAAACAAACTCTACATATGAGCTCTATCTATTTTACAATACGTGTAATATGTATTCACAAAATGTCCATTTTCTATATGTGTGAACTTCACATCTTTTTTTTTTTTTAGTAAGTTTTAGTGCATGATGAGGTGGTGTTTACCTATAGGATCCACCATCTCTTGGACTGGGCACCATTGATGGTATTTATTGGGCCCCACGTTCTTAAGTAAATCTCAATATTGCTTCAAAAAGGTAGCTATGCATATACAGTTTACAGACAGAATGTTAACATATTAAGCAAGAGTGTGACAACTTATCAGTGCTAAATGTGCCATAAAAAAACCCAGCATGTAAAATTCTTAGCTTTGACAAGTGACAACATATCTGGCAAAATGCATTGTAAACCAAATGTAATTTTTAGCTGCAGTAAATTTTAGACAATCAAAATGATGTTAAAATGTGTGTGTTTCTTACAGTCTAGAGGCTGCTTATTCTGATGGAGGAAAACACTGACAGCATCCTTCATGATCACTGAAAGAACTGTTCTCCTTTCTCCTGCCCCACACTGATCTATCTGATCGGTGCAGTGCAGGGGAGAAAGTCACCAGGACTTGCACGGATGTTGCGCATCCTGTGTAGCTGAAAAAACATCTGCAAGACTAGCCCTTGGACCTCTTTATGAAAAGAAGAACGACACTCCTGATATGTGAGGTGGCATGGATAGGGTCCCAATCAAACAAAGTTGTTGATTAGCCATTGAACCTTTCAGGTCATGTGATCAGTCACATTCCTGGAAGGAATTTCAAGATGTGGTAATGTATACGATGGATGAGTGTACATATATATATATATATATATAAGTGTTTGTGTGTGTGGAGCTGCATGAGTATATAAGAGAGCTGTTGGTGTATGTAAGAAAGCTGTGTACAAGTATGTAGCAAAACAGTGCGTGTATGTAACAGAGGTGTGAGTGCATACTTCAAAGCTGTAGAAAAGCTATATGTGTTAGAACTGTGTTTGTGTATGGAGGAGAGTTGTGTGTGTATTTCGGAAAATTGCGTGTGTGATAGTAGTAGAGTTGTGTGTATGCAGGAGAGATGTGTGTATGTAGGAAAGAGGGTGGAAACTTATCAATGCTATAGGACCTATGCAAGAACCTAACATGATCAAATTTGACTCATGACAATACAGCTTTAAAAAATGCATTGGCAGCAATTGTACCGATCATCTACTTTCAATTAATTATCAGTAAATTGGTGAAAGTACACCTATTAAAAAAAAAATAACAGCCTCCTCCATATCCCCTCTAGCTGTCCTGTCCATCACCAAGATAGGTGCGTTTTCTGCCATTTTAGGTAGAAGTAATGTTCAACCAATTTGCTTCTAATTTAGACAAAGTAGTAGGAAAGTTTATCAAACAAACTCTACATATGAGCTCTATCTATTTTACAATACGTGTAATATGTATTCACAAAATGTCCATTTTCTATATGTGTGAACTTCACATCTTTTTTTTTTTTTAGTAAGTTTTAGTGCATGATGAGGTGGTGTTTACCTATAGGATCCACCATCTCTTGGACTGGGCACCATTGATGGTATTTATTGGGCCCCACGTTCTTAAGTAAATCTCAATATTGCTTCAAAAAGGTAGCTATGCATATACAGTTTACAGACAGAATGTTAACATATTAAGCAAGAGTGTGACAACTTATCAGTGCTAAATGTGCCATAAAAAAACCCAGCATGTAAAATTCTTAGCTTTGACAAGTGACAACATATCTGGCAAAATGCATTGTAAACCAAATGTAATTTTTAGCTGCAGTAAATTTTAGACAATCAAAATGATGTTAAAATGTGTGTGTTTCTTACAGTCTAGAGGCTGCTTATTCTGATGGAGGAAAACACTGACAGCATCCTTCATGATCACTGAAAGAACTGTTCTCCTTTCTCCTGCCCCACACTGATCTATCTGATCGGTGCAGTGCAGGGGAGAAAGTCACCAGGACTTGCACGGATGTTGCGCATCCTGTGTAGCTGAAAAAACTTCTGCAAGACTAGCCCTTGGACCTCTTTATGAAAAGAAGAACGACACTCCTGATATGTGAGGTGGCATGGATAGGGTCCCAATCAAACAAAGTTGTTGATTAGCCATTGAACCTTTCAGGTCATGTGATCAGTCACATTCCTGGAAGGAATTTCAAGATGTGGTAATGTATACGATGGATGAGTGTACATATATATATATATATATATATATATAAGTGTTTGTGTGTGTGGAGCTGCATGAGTATATAAGAGAGCTGTTGGTGTATGTAAGAAAGCTGTGTACAAGTATGTAGCAAAACAGTGCGTGTATGTAACAGAGGTGTGAGTGCATACTTCAAAGCTGTAGAAAAGCTATATGTGTTAGAACTGTGTTTGTGTATGGAGGAGAGTTGTGTGTGTATTTCGGAAAATTGCGTGTGTGATAGTAGTAGAGTTGTGTGTATGCAGGAGAGATGTGTGTATGTAGGAAAGAGGGTGGAAACTTATCAATGCTATAGGACCTATGCAAGAACCTAACATGATCAAATTTGACTCATGACAATACAGCTTTAAAAAATGCATTGGCAGCAATTGTACCGATCATCTACTTTCAATTAATTATCAGTAAATTGGTGAAAGTACACCTATTAAAAAAAAAATAACAGCCTCCTCCATATCCCCTCTAGCTGTCCTGTCCATCACCAAGATAGGTGCGTTTTCTGCCATTTTAGGTAGAAGTAATGTTCAACCAATTTGCTTCTAATTTAGACAAAGTAGTAGGAAAGTTTATCAAACAAACTCTACATATGAGCTCTATCTATTTTACAATACGTGTAATATGTATTCACAAAATGTCCATTTTCTATATGTGTGAACTTCACATCTTTTTTTTTTTTTAGTAAGTTTTAGTGCATGATGAGGTGGTGTTTACCTATAGGATCCACCATCTCTTGGACTGGGCACCATTGATGGTATTTATTGGGCCCCACGTTCTTAAGTAAATCTCAATATTGCTTCATAAAGGTAGCTATGCATATACAGTTTACAGACAGAATGTTAACATATTAAGCAAGAGTGTGACAACTTATCAGTGCTAAATGTGCCATAAAAAAACCCAGCATGTAAAATTCTTAGCTTTGACAAGTGACAACATATCTGGCAAAATGCATTGTAAACCAAATGTAATTTTTAGCTGCAGTAAATTTTAGACAATCAAAATGATGTTAAAATGTGTGTGTTTCTTACAGTCTAGAGGCTGCTTATTCTGATGGAGGAAAACACTGACAGCATCCTTCATGATCACTGAAAGAACTGTTCTCCTTTCTCCTGCCCCACACTGATCTATCTGATCGGTGCAGTGCAGGGGAGAAAGTCACCAGGACTTGCACGGATGTTGCGCATCCTGTGTAGCTGAAAAAACATCTGCAAGACTAGCCCTTGGACCTCTTTATGAAAAGAAGAACGACACTCCTGATATGTGAGGTGGCATGGATAGGGTCCCAATCAAACAAAGTTGTTGATTAGCCATTGAACCTTTCAGGTCATGTGATCAGTCACATTCCTGGAAGGAATTTCAAGATGTGGTAATGTATACGATGGATGAGTGTACATATATATATATATATATATATAAGTGTTTGTGTGTGTGGAGCTGCATGAGTATATAAGAGAGCTGTTGGTGTATGTAAGAAAGCTGTGTACAAGTATGTAGCAAAACAGTGCGTGTATGTAACAGAGGTGTGAGTGCATACTTCAAAGCTGTAGAAAAGCTATATGTGTTAGAACTGTGTTTGTGTATGGAGGAGAGTTGTGTGTGTATTTCGGAAAATTGCGTGTGTGATAGTAGTAGAGTTGTGTGTATGCAGGAGAGATGTGTGTATGTAGGAAAGAGGGTGGAAACTTATCAATGCTATAGGACCTATGCAAGAACCTAACATGATCAAATTTGACTCATGACAATACAGCTTTAAAAAATGCATTGGCAGCAATTGTACCGATCATCTACTTTCAATTAATTATCAGTAAATTGGTGAAAGTACACCTATTAAAAAAAAAATAACAGCCTCCTCCATATCCCCTCTAGCTGTCCTGTCCATCACCAAGATAGGTGCGTTTTCTGCCATTTTAGGTAGAAGTAATGTTCAACCAATTTGCTTCTAATTTAGACAAAGTAGTAGGAAAGTTTATCAAACAAACTCTACATATGAGCTCTATCTATTTTACAATACGTGTAATATGTATTCACAAAATGTCCATTTTCTATATGTGTGAACTTCACATCTTTTTTTTTTTTTAGTAAGTTTTAGTGCATGATGAGGTGGTGTTTACCTATAGGATCCACCATCTCTTGGACTGGGCACCATTGATGGTATTTATTGGGCCCCACGTTCTTAAGTAAATCTCAATATTGCTTCAAAAAGGTAGCTATGCATATACAGTTTACAGACAGAATGTTAACATATTAAGCAAGAGTGTGACAACTTATCAGTGCTAAATGTGCCATAAAAAAACCCAGCATGTAAAATTCTTAGCTTTGACAAGTGACAACATATCTGGCAAAATGCATTGTAAACCAAATGTAATTTTTAGCTGCAGTAAATTTTAGACAATCAAAATGATGTTAAAATGTGTGTGTTTCTTACAGTCTAGAGGCTGCTTATTCTGATGGAGGAAAACACTGACAGCATCCTTCATGATCACTGAAAGAACTGTTCTCCTTTCTCCTGCCCCACACTGATCTATCTGATCGGTGCAGTGCAGGGGAGAAAGTCACCAGGACTTGCACGGATGTTGCGCATCCTGTGTAGCTGAAAAAACTTCTGCAAGACTAGCCCTTGGACCTCTTTATGAAAAGAAGAACGACACTCCTGATATGTGAGGTGGCATGGATAGGGTCCCAATCAAACAAAGTTGTTGATTAGCCATTGAACCTTTCAGGTCATGTGATCAGTCACATTCCTGGAAGGAATTTCAAGATGTGGTAATGTATACGATGGATGAGTGTACATATATATATATATATATATATATATAAGTGTTTGTGTGTGTGGAGCTGCATGAGTATATAAGAGAGCTGTTGGTGTATGTAAGAAAGCTGTGTACAAGTATGTAGCAAAACAGTGCGTGTATGTAACAGAGGTGTGAGTGCATACTTCAAAGCTGTAGAAAAGCTATATGTGTTAGAACTGTGTTTGTGTATGGAGGAGAGTTGTGTGTGTATTTCGGAAAATTGCGTGTGTGATAGTAGTAGAGTTGTGTGTATGCAGGAGAGATGTGTGTATGTAGGAAAGAGGGTGGAAACTTATCAATGCTATAGGACCTATGCAAGAACCTAACATGATCAAATTTGACTCATGACAATACAGCTTTAAAAAATGCATTGGCAGCAATTGTACCGATCATCTACTTTCAATTAATTATCAGTAAATTGGTGAAAGTACACCTATTAAAAAAAAAATAACAGCCTCCTCCATATCCCCTCTAGCTGTCCTGTCCATCACCAAGATAGGTGCGTTTTCTGCCATTTTAGGTAGAAGTAATGTTCAACCAATTTGCTTCTAATTTAGACAAAGTAGTAGGAAAGTTTATCAAACAAACTCTACATATGAGCTCTATCTATTTTACAATACGTGTAATATGTATTCACAAAATGTCCATTTTCTATATGTGTGAACTTCACATCTTTTTTTTTTTTTAGTAAGTTTTAGTGCATGATGAGGTGGTGTTTACCTATAGGATCCACCATCTCTTGGACTGGGCACCATTGATGGTATTTATTGGGCCCCACGTTCTTAAGTAAATCTCAATATTGCTTCAAAAAGGTAGCTATGCATATACAGTTTACAGACAGAATGTTAACATATTAAGCAAGAGTGTGACAACTTATCAGTGCTAAATGTGCCATAAAAAAACCCAGCATGTAAAATTCTTAGCTTTGACAAGTGACAACATATCTGGCAAAATGCATTGTAAACCAAATGTAATTTTTAGCTGCAGTAAATTTTAGACAATCAAAATGATGTTAAAATGTGTGTGTTTCTTACAGTCTAGAGGCTGCTTATTCTGATGGAGGAAAACACTGACAGCATCCTTCATGATCACTGAAAGAACTGTTCTCCTTTCTCCTGCCCCACACTGATCTATCTGATCGGTGCAGTGCAGGGGAGAAAGTCACCAGGACTTGCACGGATGTTGCGCATCCTGTGTAGCTGAAAAAACTTCTGCAAGACTAGCCCTTGGACCTCTTTATGAAAAGAAGAACGACACTCCTGATATGTGAGGTGGCATGGATAGGGTCCCAATCAAACAAAGTTGTTGATTAGCCATTGAACCTTTCAGGTCATGAGATCAGTCACATTCCTGGAAGGAATTTCAAGATGTGGTAATGTATACGATGGATGAGTGTACATATATATATATATATATATATATATAAGTGTTTGTGTGTGTGGAGCTGCATGAGTATATAAGAGAGCTGTTGGTGTATGTAAGAAAGCTGTGTACAAGTATGTAGCAAAACAGTGCGTGTATGTAACAGAGGTGTGAGTGCATACTTCAAAGCTGTAGAAAAGCTATATGTGTTAGAACTGTGTTTGTGTATGGAGGAGAGTTGTGTGTGTATTTCGGAAAATTGCGTGTGTGATAGTAGTAGAGTTGTGTGTATGCAGGAGAGATGTGTGTATGTAGGAAAGAGGGTGGAAACTTATCAATGCTATAGGACCTATGCAAGAACCTAACATGATCAAATTTGACTCATGACAATACAGCTTTAAAAAATGCATTGGCAGCAATTGTACCGATCATCTACTTTCAATTAATTATCAGTAAATTGGTGAAAGTACACCTATTAAAAAAAAAATAACAGCCTCCTCCATATCCCCTCTAGCTGTCCTGTCCATCACCAAGATAGGTGCGTTTTCTGCCATTTTAGGTAGAAGTAATGTTCAACCAATTTGCTTCTAATTTAGACAAAGTAGTAGGAAAGTTTATCAAACAAACTCTACATATGAGCTCTATCTATTTTACAATACGTGTAATATGTATTCACAAAATGTCCATTTTCTATATGTGTGAACTTCACATCTTTTTTTTTTTTTAGTAAGTTTTAGTGCATGATGAGGTGGTGTTTACCTATAGGATCCACCATCTCTTGGACTGGGCACCATTGATGGTATTTATTGGGCCCCACGTTCTTAAGTAAATCTCAATATTGCTTCAAAAAGGTAGCTATGCATATACAGTTTACAGACAGAATGTTAACATATTAAGCAAGAGTGTGACAACTTATCAGTGCTAAATGTGCCATAAAAAAACCCAGCATGTAAAATTCTTAGCTTTGACAAGTGACAACATATCTGGCAAAATGCATTGTAAACCAAATGTAATTTTTAGCTGCAGTAAATTTTAGACAATCAAAATGATGTTAAAATGTGTGTGTTTCTTACAGTCTAGAGGCTGCTTATTCTGATGGAGGAAAACACTGACAGCATCCTTCATGATCACTGAAAGAACTGTTCTCCTTTCTCCTGCCCCACACTGATCTATCTGATCGGTGCAGTGCAGGGGAGAAAGTCACCAGGACTTGCACGGATGTTGCGCATCCTGTGTAGCTGAAAAAACTTCTGCAAGACTAGCCCTTGGACCTCTTTATGAAAAGAAGAACGACACTCCTGATATGTGAGGTGGCATGGATAGGGTCCCAATCAAACAAAGTTGTTGATTAGCCATTGAACCTTTCAGGTCATGTGATCAGTCACATTCCTGGAAGGAATTTCAAGATGTGGTAATGTATACGATGGATGAGTGTACATATATATATATATATATATATATATATATATATAAGTGTTTGTGTGTGTGGAGCTGCATGAGTATATAAGAGAGCTGTTGGTGTATGTAAGAAAGCTGTGTACAAGTATGTAGCAAAACAGTGCGTGTATGTAACAGAGGTGTGAGTGCATACTTCAAAGCTGTAGAAAAGCTATATGTGTTAGAACTGTGTTTGTGTATGGAGGAGAGTTGTGTGTGTATTTCGGAAAATTGCGTGTGTGATAGTAGTAGAGTTGTGTGTATGCAGGAGAGATGTGTGTATGTAGGAAAGAGGGTGGAAACTTATCAATGCTATAGGACCTATGCAAGAACCTAACATGATCAAATTTGACTCATGACAATACAGCTTTAAAAAATGCATTGGCAGCAATTGTACCGATCATCTACTTTCAATTAATTATCAGTAAATTGGTGAAAGTACACCTATTAAAAAAAAAATAACAGCCTCCTCCATATCCCCTCTAGCTGTCCTGTCCATCACCAAGATAGGTGCGTTTTCTGCCATTTTAGGTAGAAGTAATGTTCAACCAATTTGCTTCTAATTTAGACAAAGTAGTAGGAAAGTTTATCAAACAAACTCTACATATGAGCTCTATCTATTTTACAATACGTGTAATATGTATTCACAAAATGTCCATTTTCTATATGTGTGAACTTCACATCTTTTTTTTTTTTTAGTAAGTTTTAGTGCATGATGAGGTGGTGTTTACCTATAGGATCCACCATCTCTTGGACTGGGCACCATTGATGGTATTTATTGGGCCCCACGTTCTTAAGTAAATCTCAATATTGCTTCAAAAAGGTAGCTATGCATATACAGTTTACAGACAGAATGTTAACATATTAAGCAAGAGTGTGACAACTTATCAGTGCTAAATGTGCCATAAAAAAACCCAGCATGTAAAATTCTTAGCTTTGACAAGTGACAACATATCTGGCAAAATGCATTGTAAACCAAATGTAATTTTTAGCTGCAGTAAATTTTAGACAATCAAAATGATGTTAAAATGTGTGTGTTTCTTACAGTCTAGAGGCTGCTTATTCTGATGGAGGAAAACACTGACAGCATCCTTCATGATCACTGAAAGAACTGTTCTCCTTTCTCCTGCCCCACACTGATCTATCTGATCGGTGCAGTGCAGGGGAGAAAGTCACCAGGACTTGCACGGATGTTGCGCATCCTGTGTAGCTGAAAAAACTTCTGCAAGACTAGCCCTTGGACCTCTTTATGAAAAGAAGAACGACACTCCTGATATGTGAGGTGGCATGGATAGGGTCCCAATCAAACAAAGTTGTTGATTAGCCATTGAACCTTTCAGGTCATGTGATCAGTCACATTCCTGGAAGGAATTTCAAGATGTGGTAATGTATACGATGGATGAGTGTACATATATATATATATATATATATATATAAGTGTTTGTGTGTGTGGAGCTGCATGAGTATATAAGAGAGCTGTTGGTGTATGTAAGAAAGCTGTGTACAAGTATGTAGCAAAACAGTGCGTGTATGTAACAGAGGTGTGAGTGCATACTTCAAAGCTGTAGAAAAGCTATATGTGTTAGAACTGTGTTTGTGTATGGAGGAGAGTTGTGTGTGTATTTCGGAAAATTGCGTGTGTGATAGTAGTAGAGTTGTGTGTATGCAGGAGAGATGTGTGTATGTAGGAAAGAGGGTGGAAACTTATCAATGCTATAGGACCTATGCAAGAACCTAACATGATCAAATTTGACTCATGACAATACAGCTTTAAAAAATGCATTGGCAGCAATTGTACCGATCATCTACTTTCAATTAATTATCAGTAAATTGGTGAAAGTACACCTATTAAAAAAAAAATAACAGCCTCCTCCATATCCCCTCTAGCTGTCCTGTCCATCACCAAGATAGGTGCGTTTTCTGCCATTTTAGGTAGAAGTAATGTTCAACCAATTTGCTTCTAATTTAGACAAAGTAGTAGGAAAGTTTATCAAACAAACTCTACATATGAGCTCTATCTATTTTACAATACGTGTAATATGTATTCACAAAATGTCCATTTTCTATATGTGTGAACTTCACATCTTTTTTTTTTTTTAGTAAGTTTTAGTGCATGATGAGGTGGTGTTTACCTATAGGATCCACCATCTCTTGGACTGGGCACCATTGATGGTATTTATTGGGCCCCACGTTCTTAAGTAAATCTCAATATTGCTTCAAAAAGGTAGCTATGCATATACAGTTTACAGACAGAATGTTAACATATTAAGCAAGAGTGTGACAACTTATCAGTGCTAAATGTGCCATAAAAAAACCCAGCATGTAAAATTCTTAGCTTTGACAAGTGACAACATATCTGGCAAAATGCATTGTAAACCAAATGTAATTTTTAGCTGCAGTAAATTTTAGACAATCAAAATGATGTTAAAATGTGTGTGTTTCTTACAGTCTAGAGGCTGCTTATTCTGATGGAGGAAAACACTGACAGCATCCTTCATGATCACTGAAAGAACTGTTCTCCTTTCTCCTGCCCCACACTGATCTATCTGATCGGTGCAGTGCAGGGGAGAAAGTCACCAGGACTTGCACGGATGTTGCGCATCCTGTGTAGCTGAAAAAACATCTGCAAGACTAGCCCTTGGACCTCTTTATGAAAAGAAGAACGACACTCCTGATATGTGAGGTGGCATGGATAGGGTCCCAATCAAACAAAGTTGTTGATTAGCCATTGAACCTTTCAGGTCATGTGATCAGTCACATTCCTGGAAGGAATTTCAAGATGTGGTAATGTATACGATGGATGAGTGTACATATATATATATATATATATAAGTGTTTGTGTGTGTGGAGCTGCATGAGTATATAAGAGAGCTGTTGGTGTATGTAAGAAAGCTGTGTACAAGTATGTAGCAAAACAGTGCGTGTATGTAACAGAGGTGTGAGTGCATACTTCAAAGCTGTAGAAAAGCTATATGTGTTAGAACTGTGTTTGTGTATGGAGGAGAGTTGTGTGTGTATTTCGGAAAATTGCGTGTGTGATAGTAGTAGAGTTGTGTGTATGCAGGAGAGATGTGTGTATGTAGGAAAGAGGGTGGAAACTTATCAATGCTATAGGACCTATGCAAGAACCTAACATGATCAAATTTGACTCATGACAATACAGCTTTAAAAAATGCATTGGCAGCAATTGTACCGATCATCTACTTTCAATTAATTATCAGTAAATTGGTGAAAGTACACCTATTAAAAAAAAAATAACAGCCTCCTCCATATCCCCTCTAGCTGTCCTGTCCATCACCAAGATAGGTGCGTTTTCTGCCATTTTAGGTAGAAGTAATGTTCAACCAATTTGCTTCTAATTTAGACAAAGTAGTAGGAAAGTTTATCAAACAAACTCTACATATGAGCTCTATCTATTTTACAATACGTGTAATATGTATTCACAAAATGTCCATTTTCTATATGTGTGAACTTCACATCTTTTTTTTTTTTTAGTAAGTTTTAGTGCATGATGAGGTGGTGTTTACCTATAGGATCCACCATCTCTTGGACTGGGCACCATTGATGGTATTTATTGGGCCCCACGTTCTTAAGTAAATCTCAATATTGCTTCAAAAAGGTAGCTATGCATATACAGTTTACAGACAGAATGTTAACATATTAAGCAAGAGTGTGACAACTTATCAGTGCTAAATGTGCCATAAAAAAACCCAGCATGTAAAATTCTTAGCTTTGACAAGTGACAACATATCTGGCAAAATGCATTGTAAACCAAATGTAATTTTTAGCTGCAGTAAATTTTAGACAATCAAAATGATGTTAAAATGTGTGTGTTTCTTACAGTCTAGAGGCTGCTTATTCTGATGGAGGAAAACACTGACAGCATCCTTCATGATCACTGAAAGAACTGTTCTCCTTTCTCCTGCCCCACACTGATCTATCTGATCGGTGCAGTGCAGGGGAGAAAGTCACCAGGACTTGCACGGATGTTGCGCATCCTGTGTAGCTGAAAAAACTTCTGCAAGACTAGCCCTTGGACCTCTTTATGAAAAGAAGAACGACACTCCTGATATGTGAGGTGGCATGGATAGGGTCCCAATCAAACAAAGTTGTTGATTAGCCATTGAACCTTTCAGGTCATGTGATCAGTCACATTCCTGGAAGGAATTTCAAGATGTGGTAATGTATACGATGGATGAGTGTACATATATATATATATATATATATATATAAGTGTTTGTGTGTGTGGAGCTGCATGAGTATATAAGAGAGCTGTTGGTGTATGTAAGAAAGCTGTGTACAAGTATGTAGCAAAACAGTGCGTGTATGTAACAGAGGTGTGAGTGCATACTTCAAAGCTGTAGAAAAGCTATATGTGTTAGAACTGTGTTTGTGTATGGAGGAGAGTTGTGTGTGTATTTCGGAAAATTGCGTGTGTGATAGTAGTAGAGTTGTGTGTATGCAGGAGAGATGTGTGTATGTAGGAAAGAGGGTGGAAACTTATCAATGCTATAGGACCTATGCAAGAACCTAACATGATCAAATTTGACTCATGACAATACAGCTTTAAAAAATGCATTGGCAGCAATTGTACCGATCATCTACTTTCAATTAATTATCAGTAAATTGGTGAAAGTACACCTATTAAAAAAAAAATAACAGCCTCCTCCATATCCCCTCTAGCTGTCCTGTCCATCACCAAGATAGGTGCGTTTTCTGCCATTTTAGGTAGAAGTAATGTTCAACCAATTTGCTTCTAATTTAGACAAAGTAGTAGGAAAGTTTATCAAACAAACTCTACATATGAGCTCTATCTATTTTACAATACGTGTAATATGTATTCACAAAATGTCCATTTTCTATATGTGTGAACTTCACATCTTTTTTTTTTTTTAGTAAGTTTTAGTGCATGATGAGGTGGTGTTTACCTATAGGATCCACCATCTCTTGGACTGGGCACCATTGATGGTATTTATTGGGCCCCACGTTCTTAAGTAAATCTCAATATTGCTTCAAAAAGGTAGCTATGCATATACAGTTTACAGACAGAATGTTAACATATTAAGCAAGAGTGTGACAACTTATCAGTGCTAAATGTGCCATAAAAAAACCCAGCATGTAAAATTCTTAGCTTTGACAAGTGACAACATATCTGGCAAAATGCATTGTAAACCAAATGTAATTTTTAGCTGCAGTAAATTTTAGACAATCAAAATGATGTTAAAATGTGTGTGTTTCTTACAGTCTAGAGGCTGCTTATTCTGATGGAGGAAAACACTGACAGCATCCTTCATGATCACTGAAAGAACTGTTCTCCTTTCTCCTGCCCCACACTGATCTATCTGATCGGTGCAGTGCAGGGGAGAAAGTCACCAGGACTTGCACGGATGTTGCGCATCCTGTGTAGCTGAAAAAACATCTGCAAGACTAGCCCTTGGACCTCTTTATGAAAAGAAGAACGACACTCCTGATATGTGAGGTGGCATGGATAGGGTCCCAATCAAACAAAGTTGTTGATTAGCCATTGAACCTTTCAGGTCATGTGATCAGTCACATTCCTGGAAGGAATTTCAAGATGTGGTAATGTATACGATGGATGAGTGTACATATATATATATATATATATAAGTGTTTGTGTGTGTGGAGCTGCATGAGTATATAAGAGAGCTGTTGGTGTATGTAAGAAAGCTGTGTACAAGTATGTAGCAAAACAGTGCGTGTATGTAACAGAGGTGTGAGTGCATACTTCAAAGCTGTAGAAAAGCTATATGTGTTAGAACTGTGTTTGTGTATGGAGGAGAGTTGTGTGTGTATTTCGGAAAATTGCGTGTGTGATAGTAGTAGAGTTGTGTGTATGCAGGAGAGATGTGTGTATGTAGGAAAGAGGGTGGAAACTTATCAATGCTATAGGACCTATGCAAGAACCTAACATGATCAAATTTGACTCATGACAATACAGCTTTAAAAAATGCATTGGCAGCAATTGTACCGATCATCTACTTTCAATTAATTATCAGTAAATTGGTGAAAGTACACCTATTAAAAAAAAAATAACAGCCTCCTCCATATCCCCTCTAGCTGTCCTGTCCATCACCAAGATAGGTGCGTTTTCTGCCATTTTAGGTAGAAGTAATGTTCAACCAATTTGCTTCTAATTTAGACAAAGTAGTAGGAAAGTTTATCAAACAAACTCTACATATGAGCTCTATCTATTTTACAATACGTGTAATATGTATTCACAAAATGTCCATTTTCTATATGTGTGAACTTCACATCTTTTTTTTTTTTTAGTAAGTTTTAGTGCATGATGAGGTGGTGTTTACCTATAGGATCCACCATCTCTTGGACTGGGCACCATTGATGGTATTTATTGGGCCCCACGTTCTTAAGTAAATCTCAATATTGCTTCAAAAAGGTAGCTATGCATATACAGTTTACAGACAGAATGTTAACATATTAAGCAAGAGTGTGACAACTTATCAGTGCTAAATGTGCCATAAAAAAACCCAGCATGTAAAATTCTTAGCTTTGACAAGTGACAACATATCTGGCAAAATGCATTGTAAACCAAATGTAATTTTTAGCTGCAGTAAATTTTAGACAATCAAAATGATGTTAAAATGTGTGTGTTTCTTACAGTCTAGAGGCTGCTTATTCTGATGGAGGAAAACACTGACAGCATCCTTCATGATCACTGAAAGAACTGTTCTCCTTTCTCCTGCCCCACACTGATCTATCTGATCGGTGCAGTGCAGGGGAGAAAGTCACCAGGACTTGCACGGATGTTGCGCATCCTGTGTAGCTGAAAAAACTTCTGCAAGACTAGCCCTTGGACCTCTTTATGAAAAGAAGAACGACACTCCTGATATGTGAGGTGGCATGGATAGGGTCCCAATCAAACAAAGTTGTTGATTAGCCATTGAACCTTTCAGGTCATGTGATCAGTCACATTCCTGGAAGGAATTTCAAGATGTGGTAATGTATACGATGGATGAGTGTACATATATATATATATATATATATATATAAGTGTTTGTGTGTGTGGAGCTGCATGAGTATATAAGAGAGCTGTTGGTGTATGTAAGAAAGCTGTGTACAAGTATGTAGCAAAACAGTGCGTGTATGTAACAGAGGTGTGAGTGCATACTTCAAAGCTGTAGAAAAGCTATATGTGTTAGAACTGTGTTTGTGTATGGAGGAGAGTTGTGTGTGTATTTCGGAAAATTGCGTGTGTGATAGTAGTAGAGTTGTGTGTATGCAGGAGAGATGTGTGTATGTAGGAAAGAGGGTGGAAACTTATCAATGCTATAGGACCTATGCAAGAACCTAACATGATCAAATTTGACTCATGACAATACAGCTTTAAAAAATGCATTGGCAGCAATTGTACCGATCATCTACTTTCAATTAATTATCAGTAAATTGGTGAAAGTACACCTATTAAAAAAAAAATAACAGCCTCCTCCATATCCCCTCTAGCTGTCCTGTCCATCACCAAGATAGGTGCGTTTTCTGCCATTTTAGGTAGAAGTAATGTTCAACCAATTTGCTTCTAATTTAGACAAAGTAGTAGGAAAGTTTATCAAACAAACTCTACATATGAGCTCTATCTATTTTACAATACGTGTAATATGTATTCACAAAATGTCCATTTTCTATATGTGTGAACTTCACATCTTTTTTTTTTTTTAGTAAGTTTTAGTGCATGATGAGGTGGTGTTTACCTATAGGATCCACCATCTCTTGGACTGGGCACCATTGATGGTATTTATTGGGCCCCACGTTCTTAAGTAAATCTCAATATTGCTTCAAAAAGGTAGCTATGCATATACAGTTTACAGACAGAATGTTAACATATTAAGCAAGAGTGTGACAACTTATCAGTGCTAAATGTGCCATAAAAAAACCCAGCATGTAAAATTCTTAGCTTTGACAAGTGACAACATATCTGGCAAAATGCATTGTAAACCAAATGTAATTTTTAGCTGCAGTAAATTTTAGACAATCAAAATGATGTTAAAATGTGTGTGTTTCTTACAGTCTAGAGGCTGCTTATTCTGATGGAGGAAAACACTGACAGCATCCTTCATGATCACTGAAAGAACTGTTCTCCTTTCTCCTGCCCCACACTGATCTATCTGATCGGTGCAGTGCAGGGGAGAAAGTCACCAGGACTTGCACGGATGTTGCGCATCCTGTGTAGCTGAAAAAACTTCTGCAAGACTAGCCCTTGGACCTCTTTATGAAAAGAAGAACGACACTCCTGATATGTGAGGTGGCATGGATAGGGTCCCAATCAAACAAAGTTGTTGATTAGCCATTGAACCTTTCAGGTCATGTGATCAGTCACATTCCTGGAAGGAATTTCAAGATGTGGTAATGTATACGATGGATGAGTGTACATATATATATATATATATATATATATAAGTGTTTGTGTGTGTGGAGCTGCATGAGTATATAAGAGAGCTGTTGGTGTATGTAAGAAAGCTGTGTACAAGTATGTAGCAAAACAGTGCGTGTATGTAACAGAGGTGTGAGTGCATACTTCAAAGCTGTAGAAAAGCTATATGTGTTAGAACTGTGTTTGTGTATGGAGGAGAGTTGTGTGTGTATTTCGGAAAATTGCGTGTGTGATAGTAGTAGAGTTGTGTGTATGCAGGAGAGATGTGTGTATGTAGGAAAGAGGGTGGAAACTTATCAATGCTATAGGACCTATGCAAGAACCTAACATGATCAAATTTGACTCATGACAATACAGCTTTAAAAAATGCATTGGCAGCAATTGTACCGATCATCTACTTTCAATTAATTATCAGTAAATTGGTGAAAGTACACCTATTAAAAAAAAAATAACAGCCTCCTCCATATCCCCTCTAGCTGTCCTGTCCATCACCAAGATAGGTGCGTTTTCTGCCATTTTAGGTAGAAGTAATGTTCAACCAATTTGCTTCTAATTTAGACAAAGTAGTAGGAAAGTTTATCAAACAAACTCTACATATGAGCTCTATCTATTTTACAATACGTGTAATATGTATTCACAAAATGTCCATTTTCTATATGTGTGAACTTCACATCTTTTTTTTTTTTTAGTAAGTTTTAGTGCATGATGAGGTGGTGTTTACCTATAGGATCCACCATCTCTTGGACTGGGCACCATTGATGGTATTTATTGGGCCCCACGTTCTTAAGTAAATCTCAATATTGCTTCAAAAAGGTAGCTATGCATATACAGTTTACAGACAGAATGTTAACATATTAAGCAAGAGTGTGACAACTTATCAGTGCTAAATGTGCCATAAAAAAACCCAGCATGTAAAATTCTTAGCTTTGACAAGTGACAACATATCTGGCAAAATGCATTGTAAACCAAATGTAATTTTTAGCTGCAGTAAATTTTAGACAATCAAAATGATGTTAAAATGTGTGTGTTTCTTACAGTCTAGAGGCTGCTTATTCTGATGGAGGAAAACACTGACAGCATCCTTCATGATCACTGAAAGAACTGTTCTCCTTTCTCCTGCCCCACACTGATCTATCTGATCGGTGCAGTGCAGGGGAGAAAGTCACCAGGACTTGCACGGATGTTGCGCATCCTGTGTAGCTGAAAAAACTTCTGCAAGACTAGCCCTTGGACCTCTTTATGAAAAGAAGAACGACACTCCTGATATGTGAGGTGGCATGGATAGGGTCCCAATCAAACAAAGTTGTTGATTAGCCATTGAACCTTTCAGGTCATGTGATCAGTCACATTCCTGGAAGGAATTTCAAGATGTGGTAATGTATACGTTGGATGAGTGTACATATATATATATATATATATAAGTGTTTGTGTGTGTGGAGCTGCATGAGTATATAAGAGAGCTGTTGGTGTATGTAAGAAAGCTGTGTACAAGTATGTAGCAAAACAGTGCGTGTATGTAACAGAGGTGTGAGTGCATACTTCAAAGCTGTAGAAAAGCTATATGTGTTAGAACTGTGTTTGTGTATGGAGGAGAGTTGTGTGTGTATTTCGGAAAATTGCGTGTGTGATAGTAGTAGAGTTGTGTGTATGCAGGAGAGATGTGTGTATGTAGGAAAGAGGGTGGAAACTTATCAATGCTATAGGACCTATGCAAGAACCTAACATGATCAAATTTGACTCATGACAATACAGCTTTAAAAAATGCATTGGCAGCAATTGTACCGATCATCTACTTTCAATTAATTATCAGTAAATTGGTGAAAGTACACCTATTAAAAAAAAAATAACAGCCTCCTCCATATCCCCTCTAGCTGTCCTGTCCATCACCAAGATAGGTGCGTTTTCTGCCATTTTAGGTAGAAGTAATGTTCAACCAATTTGCTTCTAATTTAGACAAAGTAGTAGGAAAGTTTATCAAACAAACTCTACATATGAGCTCTATCTATTTTACAATACGTGTAATATGTATTCACAAAATGTCCATTTTCTATATGTGTGAACTTCACATCTTTTTTTTTTTTTAGTAAGTTTTAGTGCATGATGAGGTGGTGTTTACCTATAGGATCCACCATCTCTTGGACTGGGCACCATTGATGGTATTTATTGGGCCCCACGTTCTTAAGTAAATCTCAATATTGCTTCAAAAAGGTAGCTATGCATATACAGTTTACAGACAGAATGTTAACATATTAAGCAAGAGTGTGACAACTTATCAGTGCTAAATGTGCCATAAAAAAACCCAGCATGTAAAATTCTTAGCTTTGACAAGTGACAACATATCTGGCAAAATGCATTGTAAACCAAATGTAATTTTTAGCTGCAGTAAATTTTAGACAATCAAAATGATGTTAAAATGTGTGTGTTTCTTACTGTCTAGAGGCTGCTTATTCTGATGGAGGAAAACACTGACAGCATCCTTCATGATCACTGAAAGAACTGTTCTCCTTTCTCCTGCCCCACACTGATCTATCTGATCGGTGCAGTGCAGGGGAGAAAGTCACTAGGACTTGCACGGATGTTGCGCATCCTGTGTAGCTGAAAAAACTTCTGCAAGACTAGCCCTTGGACCTCTTTATGAAAAGAAGAACGACACTCCTGATATGTGAGGTGGCATGGATAGGGTCCCAATCAAACAAAGTTGTTGATTAGCCATTGAACCTTTCAGGTCATGTGATCAGTCACATTCCTGGAAGGAATTTCAAGATGTGGTAATGTATACGATGGATGAGTGTACATATATACATATATATATATATATAAGTGTTTGTGTGTGTGGAGCTGCATGAGTATATAAGAGAGCTGTTGGTGTATGTAAGAAAGCTGTGTACAAGTATGTAGCAAAACAGTGCGTGTATGTAACAGAGGTGTGAGTGCATACTTCAAAGCTGTAGAAAAGCTATATGTGTTAGAACTGTGTTTGTGTATGGAGGAGAGTTGTGTGTGTATTTCGGAAAATTGCGTGTGTGATAGTAGTAGAGTTGTGTGTATGCAGGAGAGATGTGTGTATGTAGGAAAGAGGGTGGAAACTTATCAATGCTATAGGACCTATGCAAGAACCTAACATGATCAAATTTGACTCATGACAATACAGCTTTAAAAAATGTATTGGCAGCAATTGTACCGATCATCTACTTTCAATTAATTATCAGTAAATTGGTGAAAGTACACCTATTAAAAAAAAAATAACAGCCTCCTCCATATCCCCTCTAGCTGTCCTGTCCATCACCAAGATAGGTGCGTTTTCTGCCATTTTAGGTAGAAGTAATGTTCAACCAATTTGCTTCTAATTTAGACAAAGTAGTAGGAAAGTTTATCAAACAAACTCTACATATGAGCTCTATCTATTTTACAATACGTGTAATATGTATTCACAAAATGTCCATTTTCTATATGTGTGAACTTCACATCTTTTTTTTTTTTTAGTAAGTTTTAGTGCATGATGAGGTGGTGTTTACCTATAGGATCCACCATCTCTTGGACTGGGCACCATTGATGGTATTTATTGGGCCCCACGTTCTTAAGTAAATCTCAATATTGCTTCAAAAAGGTAGCTATGCATATACAGTTTACAGACAGAATGTTAACATATTAAGCAAGAGTGTGACAACTTATCAGTGCTAAATGTGCCATAAAAAAACCCAGCATGTAAAATTCTTAGCTTTGACAAGTGACAACATATCTGGCAAAATGCATTGTAAACCAAATGTAATTTTTAGCTGCAGTAAATTTTAGACAATCAAAATGATGTTAAAATGTGTGTGTTTCTTACAGTCTAGAGGCTGCTTATTCTGATGGAGGAAAACACTGACAGCATCCTTCATGATCACTGAAAGAACTGTTCTCCTTTCTCCTGCCCCACACTGATCTATCTGATCGGTGCAGTGCAGGGGAGAAAGTCACCAGGACTTGCACGGATGTTGCGCATCCTGTGTAGCTGAAAAAACTTCTGCAAGACTAGCCCTTGGACCTCTTTATGAAAAGAAGAACGACACTCCTGATATGTGAGGTGGCATGGATAGGGTCCCAATCAAACAAAGTTGTTGATTAGCCATTGAACCTTTCAGGTCATGTGATCAGTCACATTCCTGGAAGGAATTTCAAGATGTGGTAATGTATACGATGGATGAGTGTACATATATATATATATATATATATATAAGTGTTTGTGTGTGTGGAGCTGCATGAGTATATAAGAGAGCTGTTGGTGTATGTAAGAAAGCTGTGTACAAGTATGTAGCAAAACAGTGCGTGTATGTAACAGAGGTGTGAGTGCATACTTCAAAGCTGTAGAAAAGCTATATGTGTTAGAACTGTGTTTGTGTATGGAGGAGAGTTGTGTGTGTATTTCGGAAAATTGCGTGTGTGATAGTAGTAGAGTTGTGTGTATGCAGGAGAGATGTGTGTATGTAGGAAAGAGGGTGGAAACTTATCAATGCTATAGGACCTATGCAAGAACCTAACATGATCAAATTTGACTCATGACAATACAGCTTTAAAAAATGTATTGGCAGCAATTGTACCGATCATCTACTTTCAATTAATTATCAGTAAATTGGTGAAAGTACACCTATTAAAAAAAAAATAACAGCCTCCTCCATATCCCCTCTAGCTGTCCTGTCCATCACCAAGATAGGTGCGTTTTCTGCCATTTTAGGTAGAAGTAATGTTCAACCAATTTGCTTCTAATTTAGACAAAGTAGTAGGAAAGTTTATCAAACAAACTCTACATATGAGCTCTATCTATTTTACAATACGTGTAATATGTATTCACAAAATGTCCATTTTCTATATGTGTGAACTTCACATCTTTTTTTTTTTTTAGTAAGTTTTAGTGCATGATGAGGTGGTGTTTACCTATAGGATCCACCATCTCTTGGACTGGGCACCATTGATGGTATTTATTGGGCCCCACGTTCTTAAGTAAATCTCAATATTGCTTCAAAAAGGTAGCTATGCATATACAGTTTACAGACAGAATGTTAACATATTAAGCAAGAGTGTGACAACTTATCAGTGCTAAATGTGCCATAAAAAAACCCAGCATGTAAAATTCTTAGCTTTGACAAGTGACAACATATCTGGCAAAATGCATTGTAAACCAAATGTAATTTTTAGCTGCAGTAAATTTTAGACAATCAAAATGATGTTAAAATGTGTGTGTTTCTTACAGTCTAGAGGCTGCTTATTCTGATGGAGGAAAACACTGACAGCATCCTTCATGATCACTGAAAGAACTGTTCTCCTTTCTCCTGCCCCACACTGATCTATCTGATCGGTGCAGTGCAGGGGAGAAAGTCACCAGGACTTGCACGGATGTTGCGCATCCTGTGTAGCTGAAAAAACTTCTGCAAGACTAGCCCTTGGACCTCTTTATGAAAAGAAGAACGACACTCCTGATATGTGAGGTGGCATGGATAGGGTCCCAATCAAACAAAGTTGTTGATTAGCCATTGAACCTTTCAGGTCATGTGATCAGTCACATTCCTGGAAGGAATTTCAAGATGTGGTAATGTATACGATGGATGAGTGTACATATATATATATATATATATATATATATATAAGTGTTTGTGTGTGTGGAGCTGCATGAGTATATAAGAGAGCTGTTGGTGTATGTAAGAAAGCTGTGTACAAGTATGTAGCAAAACAGTGCGTGTATGTAACAGAGGTGTGAGTGCATACTTCAAAGCTGTAGAAAAGCTATATGTGTTAGAACTGTGTTTGTGTATGGAGGAGAGTTGTGTGTGTATTTCGGAAAATTGCGTGTGTGATAGTAGTAGAGTTGTGTGTATGCAGGAGAGATGTGTGTATGTAGGAAAGAGGGTGGAAACTTATCAATGCTGTAGGACCTATGCAAGAACCTAACATGATCAAATTTGACTCATGACAATACAGCTTTAAAAAATGTATTGGCAGCAATTGTACCGATCATCTACTTTCAATTAATTATCAGTAAATTGGTGAAAGTACACCTATTAAAAAAAAAATAACAGCCTCCTCCATATCCCCTCTAGCTGTCCTGTCCATCACCAAGATAGGTGCGTTTTCTGCCATTTTAGGTAGAAGTAATGTTCAACCAATTTGCTTCTAATTTAGACAAAGTAGTAGGAAAGTTTATCAAACAAACTCTACATATGAGCTCTATCTATTTTACAATACGTGTAATATGTATTCACAAAATGTCCATTTTCTATATGTGTGAACTTCACATCTTTTTTTTTTTTTAGTAAGTTTTAGTGCATGATGAGGTGGTGTTTACCTATAGGATCCACCATCTCTTGGACTGGGCACCATTGATGGTATTTATTGGGCCCCACGTTCTTAAGTAAATCTCAATATTGCTTCAAAAAGGTAGCTATGCATATACAGTTTACAGACAGAATGTTAACATATTAAGCAAGAGTGTGACAACTTATCAGTGCTAAATGTGCCATAAAAAAACCCAGCATGTAAAATTCTTAGCTTTGACAAGTGACAACATATCTGGCAAAATGCATTGTAAACCAAATGTAATTTTTAGCTGCAGTAAATTTTAGACAATCAAAATGATGTTAAAATGTGTGTGTTTCTTACAGTCTAGAGGCTGCTTATTCTGATGGAGGAAAACACTGACAGCATCCTTCATGATCACTGAAAGAACTGTTCTCCTTTCTCCTGCCCCACACTGATCTATCTGATCGGTGCAGTGCAGGGGAGAAAGTCACCAGGACTTGCACGGATGTTGCGCATCCTGTGTAGCTGAAAAAACTTCTGCAAGACTAGCCCTTGGACCTCTTTATGAAAAGAAGAACGACACTCCTGATATGTGAGGTGGCATGGATAGGGTCCCAATCAAACAAAGTTGTTGATTAGCCATTGAACCTTTCAGGTCATGTGATCAGTCACATTCCTGGAAGGAATTTCAAGATGTGGTAATGTATACGATGGATGAGTGTACATATATATATATATATATATATATATATATAAGTGTTTGTGTGTGTGGAGCTGCATGAGTATATAAGAGAGCTGTTGGTGTATGTAAGAAAGCTGTGTACAAGTATGTAGCAAAACAGTGCGTGTATGTAACAGAGGTGTGAGTGCATACTTCAAAGCTGTAGAAAAGCTATATGTGTTAGAACTGTGTTTGTGTATGGAGGAGAGTTGTGTGTGTATTTCGGAAAATTGCGTGTGTGATAGTAGTAGAGTTGTGTGTATGCAGGAGAGATGTGTGTATGTAGGAAAGAGGGTGGAAACTTATCAATGCTATAGGACCTATGCAAGAACCTAACATGATCAAATTTGACTCATGACAATACAGCTTTAAAAAATGCATTGGCAGCAATTGTACCGATCATCTACTTTCAATTAATTATCAGTAAATTGGTGAAAGTACACCTATTAAAAAAAAAATAACAGCCTCCTCCATATCCCCTCTAGCTGTCCTGTCCATCACCAAGATAGGTGCGTTTTCTGCCATTTTAGGTAGAAGTAATGTTCAACCAATTTGCTTCTAATTTAGACAAAGTAGTAGGAAAGTTTATCAAACAAACTCTACATATGAGCTCTATCTATTTTACAATACGTGTAATATGTATTCACAAAATGTCCATTTTCTATATGTGTGAACTTCACATCTTTTTTTTTTTTTAGTAAGTTTTAGTGCATGATGAGGTGGTGTTTACCTATAGGATCCACCATCTCTTGGACTGGGCACCATTGATGGTATTTATTGGGCCCCACGTTCTTAAGTAAATCTCAATATTGCTTCAAAAAGGTAGCTATGCATATACAGTTTACAGACAGAATGTTAACATATTAAGCAAGAGTGTGACAACTTATCAGTGCTAAATGTGCCATAAAAAAACCCAGCATGTAAAATTCTTAGCTTTGACAAGTGACAACATATCTGGCAAAATGCATTGTAAACCAAATGTAATTTTTAGCTGCAGTAAATTTTAGACAATCAAAATGATGTTAAAATGTGTGTGTTTCTTACTGTCTAGAGGCTGCTTATTCTGATGGAGGAAAACACTGACAGCATCCTTCATGATCACTGAAAGAACTGTTCTCCTTTCTCCTGCCCCACACTGATCTATCTGATCGGTGCAGTGCAGGGGAGAAAGTCACTAGGACTTGCACGGATGTTGCGCATCCTGTGTAGCTGAAAAAACTTCTGCAAGACTAGCCCTTGGACCTCTTTATGAAAAGAAGAACGACACTCCTGATATGTGAGGTGGCATGGATAGGGTCCCAATCAAACAAAGTTGTTGATTAGCCATTGAACCTTTCAGGTCATGTGATCAGTCACATTCCTGGAAGGAATTTCAAGATGTGGTAATGTATACGATGGATGAGTGTACATATATATATATATATATATATATAAGTGTTTGTGTGTGTGGAGCTGCATGAGTATATAAGAGAGCTGTTGGTGTATGTAAGAAAGCTGTGTACAAGTATGTAGCAAAACAGTGCGTGTATGTAACAGAGGTGTGAGTGCATACTTCAAAGCTGTAGAAAAGCTATATGTGTTAGAACTGTGTTTGTGTATGGAGGAGAGTTGTGTGTGTATTTCGGAAAATTGCGTGTGTGATAGTAGTAGAGTTGTGTGTATGCAGGAGAGATGTGTGTATGTAGGAAAGAGGGTGGAAACTTATCAATGCTATAGGACCTATGCAAGAACCTAACATGATCAAATTTGACTCATGACAATACAGCTTTAAAAAATGTATTGGCAGCAATTGTACCGATCATCTACTTTCAATTAATTATCAGTAAATTGGTGAAAGTACACCTATTAAAAAAAAAATAACAGCCTCCTCCATATCCCCTCTAGCTGTCCTGTCCATCACCAAGATAGGTGCGTTTTCTGCCATTTTAGGTAGAAGTAATGTTCAACCAATTTGCTTCTAATTTAGACAAAGTAGTAGGAAAGTTTATCAAACAAACTCTACATATGAGCTCTATCTATTTTACAATACGTGTAATATGTATTCACAAAATGTCCATTTTCTATATGTGTGAACTTCACATCTTTTTTTTTTTTTAGTAAGTTTTAGTGCATGATGAGGTGGTGTTTACCTATAGGATCCACCATCTCTTGGACTGGGCACCATTGATGGTATTTATTGGGCCCCACGTTCTTAAGTAAATCTCAATATTGCTTCAAAAAGGTAGCTATGCATATACAGTTTACAGACAGAATGTTAACATATTAAGCAAGAGTGTGACAACTTATCAGTGCTAAATGTGCCATAAAAAAACCCAGCATGTAAAATTCTTAGCTTTGACAAGTGACAACATATCTGGCAAAATGCATTGTAAACCAAATGTAATTTTTAGCTGCAGTAAATTTTAGACAATCAAAATGATGTTAAAATGTGTGTGTTTCTTACAGTCTAGAGGCTGCTTATTCTGATGGAGGAAAACACTGACAGCATCCTTCATGATCACTGAAAGAACTGTTCTCCTTTCTCCTGCCCCACACTGATCTATCTGATCGGTGCAGTGCAGGGGAGAAAGTCACCAGGACTTGCACGGATGTTGCGCATCCTGTGTAGCTGAAAAAACTTCTGCAAGACTAGCCCTTGGACCTCTTTATGAAAAGAAGAACGACACTCCTGATATGTGAGGTGGCATGGATAGGGTCCCAATCAAACAAAGTTGTTGATTAGCCATTGAACCTTTCAGGTCATGTGATCAGTCACATTCCTGGAAGGAATTTCAAGATGTGGTAATGTATACGATGGATGAGTGTACATATATATATATATATATATATATAAGTGTTTGTGTGTGTGGAGCTGCATGAGTATATAAGAGAGCTGTTGGTGTATGTAAGAAAGCTGTGTACAAGTATGTAGCAAAACAGTGCGTGTATGTAACAGAGGTGTGAGTGCATACTTCAAAGCTGTAGAAAAGCTATATGTGTTAGAACTGTGTTTGTGTATGGAGGAGAGTTGTGTGTGTATTTCGGAAAATTGCGTGTGTGATAGTAGTAGAGTTGTGTGTATGCAGGAGAGATGTGTGTATGTAGGAAAGAGGGTGGAAACTTATCAATGCTATAGGACCTATGCAAGAACCTAACATGATCAAATTTGACTCATGACAATACAGCTTTAAAAAATGTATTGGCAGCAATTGTACCGATCATCTACTTTCAATTAATTATCAGTAAATTGGTGAAAGTACACCTATTAAAAAAAAAATAACAGCCTCCTCCATATCCCCTCTAGCTGTCCTGTCCATCACCAAGATAGGTGCGTTTTCTGCCATTTTAGGTAGAAGTAATGTTCAACCAATTTGCTTCTAATTTAGACAAAGTAGTAGGAAAGTTTATCAAACAAACTCTACATATGAGCTCTATCTATTTTACAATACGTGTAATATGTATTCACAAAATGTCCATTTTCTATATGTGTGAACTTCACATCTTTTTTTTTTTTTAGTAAGTTTTAGTGCATGATGAGGTGGTGTTTACCTATAGGATCCACCATCTCTTGGACTGGGCACCATTGATGGTATTTATTGGGCCCCACGTTCTTAAGTAAATCTCAATATTGCTTCAAAAAGGTAGCTATGCATATACAGTTTACAGACAGAATGTTAACATATTAAGCAAGAGTGTGACAACTTATCAGTGCTAAATGTGCCATAAAAAAACCCAGCATGTAAAATTCTTAGCTTTGACAAGTGACAACATATCTGGCAAAATGCATTGTAAACCAAATGTAATTTTTAGCTGCAGTAAATTTTAGACAATCAAAATGATGTTAAAATGTGTGTGTTTCTTACAGTCTAGAGGCTGCTTATTCTGATGGAGGAAAACACTGACAGCATCCTTCATGATCACTGAAAGAACTGTTCTCCTTTCTCCTGCCCCACACTGATCTATCTGATCGGTGCAGTGCAGGGGAGAAAGTCACCAGGACTTGCACGGATGTTGCGCATCCTGTGTAGCTGAAAAAACTTCTGCAAGACTAGCCCTTGGACCTCTTTATGAAAAGAAGAACGACACTCCTGATATGTGAGGTGGCATGGATAGGGTCCCAATCAAACAAAGTTGTTGATTAGCCATTGAACCTTTCAGGTCATGTGATCAGTCACATTCCTGGAAGGAATTTCAAGATGTGGTAATGTATACGATGGATGAGTGTACATATATATATATATATATATAAGTGTTTGTGTGTGTGGAGCTGCATGAGTATATAAGAGAGCTGTTGGTGTATGTAAGAAAGCTGTGTACAAGTATGTAGCAAAACAGTGCGTGTATGTAACAGAGGTGTGAGTGCATACTTCAAAGCTGTAGAAAAGCTATATGTGTTAGAACTGTGTTTGTGTATGGAGGAGAGTTGTGTGTGTATTTCGGAAAATTGCGTGTGTGATAGTAGTAGAGTTGTGTGTATGCAGGAGAGATGTGTGTATGTAGGAAAGAGGGTGGAAACTTATCAATGCTATAGGACCTATGCAAGAACCTAACATGATCAAATTTGACTCATGACAATACAGCTTTAAAAAATGTATTGGCAGCAATTGTACCGATCATCTACTTTCAATTAATTATCAGTAAATTGGTGAAAGTACACCTATTAAAAAAAAAATAACAGCCTCCTCCATATCCCCTCTAGCTGTCCTGTCCATCACCAAGATAGGTGCGTTTTCTGCCATTTTAGGTAGAAGTAATGTTCAACCAATTTGCTTCTAATTTAGACAAAGTAGTAGGAAAGTTTATCAAACAAACTCTACATATGAGCTCTATCTATTTTACAATACGTGTAATATGTATTCACAAAATGTCCATTTTCTATATGTGTGAACTTCACATCTTTTTTTTTTTTTAGTAAGTTTTAGTGCATGATGAGGTGGTGTTTACCTATAGGATCCACCATCTCTTGGACTGGGCACCATTGATGGTATTTATTGGGCCCCACGTTCTTAAGTAAATCTCAATATTGCTTCAAAAAGGTAGCTATGCATATACAGTTTACAGACAGAATGTTAACATATTAAGCAAGAGTGTGACAACTTATCAGTGCTAAATGTGCCATAAAAAAACCCAGCATGTAAAATTCTTAGCTTTGACAAGTGACAACATATCTGGCAAAATGCATTGTAAACCAAATGTAATTTTTAGCTGCAGTAAATTTTAGACAATCAAAATGATGTTAAAATGTGTGTGTTTCTTACAGTCTAGAGGCTGCTTATTCTGATGGAGGAAAACACTGACAGCATCCTTCATGATCACTGAAAGAACTGTTCTCCTTTCTCCTGCCCCACACTGATCTATCTGATCGGTGCAGTGCAGGGGAGAAAGTCACCAGGACTTGCACGGATGTTGCGCATCCTGTGTAGCTGAAAAAACTTCTGCAAGACTAGCCCTTGGACCTCTTTATGAAAAGAAGAACGACACTCCTGATATGTGAGGTGGCATGGATAGGGTCCCAATCAAACAAAGTTGTTGATTAGCCATTGAACCTTTCAGGTCATGTGATCAGTCACATTCCTGGAAGGAATTTCAAGATGTGGTAATGTATACGATGGATGAGTGTACATATATATATATATATATATATATATATATAAGTGTTTGTGTGTGTGGAGCTGCATGAGTATATAAGAGAGCTGTTGGTGTATGTAAGAAAGCTGTGTACAAGTATGTAGCAAAACAGTGCGTGTATGTAACAGAGGTGTGAGTGCATACTTCAAAGCTGTAGAAAAGCTATATGTGTTAGAACTGTGTTTGTGTATGGAGGAGAGTTGTGTGTGTATTTCGGAAAATTGCGTGTGTGATAGTAGTAGAGTTGTGTGTATGCAGGAGAGATGTGTGTATGTAGGAAAGAGGGTGGAAACTTATCAATGCTATAGGACCTATGCAAGAACCTAACATGATCAAATTTGACTCATGACAATACAGCTTTAAAAAATGCATTGGCAGCAATTGTACCGATCATCTACTTTCAATTAATTATCAGTAAATTGGTGAAAGTACACCTATTAAAAAAAAAATAACAGCCTCCTCCATATCCCCTCTAGCTGTCCTGTCCATCACCAAGATAGGTGCGTTTTCTGCCATTTTAGGTAGAAGTAATGTTCAACCAATTTGCTTCTAATTTAGACAAAGTAGTAGGAAAGTTTATCAAACAAACTCTACATATGAGCTCTATCTATTTTACAATACGTGTAATATGTATTCACAAAATGTCCATTTTCTATATGTGTGAACTTCACATCTTTTTTTTTTTTTAGTAAGTTTTAGTGCATGATGAGGTGGTGTTTACCTATAGGATCCACCATCTCTTGGACTGGGCACCATTGATGGTATTTATTGGGCCCCACGTTCTTAAGTAAATCTCAATATTGCTTCAAAAAGGTAGCTATGCATATACAGTTTACAGACAGAATGTTAACATATTAAGCAAGAGTGTGACAACTTATCAGTGCTAAATGTGCCATAAAAAAACCCAGCATGTAAAATTCTTAGCTTTGACAAGTGACAACATATCTGGCAAAATGCATTGTAAACCAAATGTAATTTTTAGCTGCAGTAAATTTTAGACAATCAAAATGATGTTAAAATGTGTGTGTTTCTTACAGTCTAGAGGCTGCTTATTCTGATGGAGGAAAACACTGACAGCATCCTTCATGATCACTGAAAGAACTGTTCTCCTTTCTCCTGCCCCACACTGATCTATCTGATCGGTGCAGTGCAGGGGAGAAAGTCACCAGGACTTGCACGGATGTTGCGCATCCTGTGTAGCTGAAAAAACTTCTGCAAGACTAGCCCTTGGACCTCTTTATGAAAAGAAGAACGACACTCCTGATATGTGAGGTGGCATGGATAGGGTCCCAATCAAACAAAGTTGTTGATTAGCCATTGAACCTTTCAGGTCATGTGATCAGTCACATTCCTGGAAGGAATTTCAAGATGTGGTAATGTATACGATGGATGAGTGTACATATATATATATATATATATATATATAAGTGTTTGTGTGTGTGGAGCTGCATGAGTATATAAGAGAGCTGTTGGTGTATGTAAGAAAGCTGTGTACAAGTATGTAGCAAAACAGTGCGTGTATGTAACAGAGGTGTGAGTGCATACTTCAAAGCTGTAGAAAAGCTATATGTGTTAGAACTGTGTTTGTGTATGGAGGAGAGTTGTGTGTGTATTTCGGAAAATTGCGTGTGTGATAGTAGTAGAGTTGTGTGTATGCAGGAGAGATGTGTGTATGTAGGAAAGAGGGTGGAAACTTATCAATGCTATAGGACCTATGCAAGAACCTAACATGATCAAATTTGACTCATGACAATACAGCTTTAAAAAATGTATTGGCAGCAATTGTACCGATCATCTACTTTCAATTAATTATCAGTAAATTGGTGAAAGTACACCTATTAAAAAAAAAATAACAGCCTCCTCCATATCCCCTCTAGCTGTCCTGTCCATCACCAAGATAGGTGCGTTTTCTGCCATTTTAGGTAGAAGTAATGTTCAACCAATTTGCTTCTAATTTAGACAAAGTAGTAGGAAAGTTTATCAAACAAACTCTACATATGAGCTCTATCTATTTTACAATACGTGTAATATGTATTCACAAAATGTCCATTTTCTATATGTGTGAACTTCACATCTTTTTTTTTTTTTAGTAAGTTTTAGTGCATGATGAGGTGGTGTTTACCTATAGGATCCACCATCTCTTGGACTGGGCACCATTGATGGTATTTATTGGGCCCCACGTTCTTAAGTAAATCTCAATATTGCTTCAAAAAGGTAGCTATGCATATACAGTTTACAGACAGAATGTTAACATATTAAGCAAGAGTGTGACAACTTATCAGTGCTAAATGTGCCATAAAAAAACCCAGCATGTAAAATTCTTAGCTTTGACAAGTGACAACATATCTGGCAAAATGCATTGTAAACCAAATGTAATTTTTAGCTGCAGTAAATTTTAGACAATCAAAATGATGTTAAAATGTGTGTGTTTCTTACAGTCTAGAGGCTGCTTATTCTGATGGAGGAAAACACTGACAGCATCCTTCATGATCACTGAAAGAACTGTTCTCCTTTCTCCTGCCCCACACTGATCTATCTGATCGGTGCAGTGCAGGGGAGAAAGTCACCAGGACTTGCACGGATGTTGCGCATCCTGTGTAGCTGAAAAAACTTCTGCAAGACTAGCCCTTGGACCTCTTTATGAAAAGAAGAACGACACTCCTGATATGTGAGGTGGCATGGATAGGGTCCCAATCAAACAAAGTTGTTGATTAGCCATTGAACCTTTCAGGTCATGTGATCAGTCACATTCCTGGAAGGAATTTCAAGATGTGGTAATGTATACGATGGATGAGTGTACATATATATATATATATATATATATATATATATAGTGTTTGTGTGTGTGGAGCTGCATGAGTATATAAGAGAGCTGTTGGTGTATGTAAGAAAGCTGTGTACAAGTATGTAGCAAAACAGTGCGTGTATGTAACAGAGGTGTGAGTGCATACTTCAAAGCTGTAGAAAAGCTATATGTGTTAGAACTGTGTTTGTGTATGGAGGAGAGTTGTGTGTGTATTTCGGAAAATTGCGTGTGTGATAGTAGTAGAGTTGTGTGTATGCAGGAGAGATGTGTGTATGTAGGAAAGAGGGTGGAAACTTATCAATGCTATAGGACCTATGCAAGAACCTAACATGATCAAATTTGACTCATGACAATACAGCTTTAAAAAATGCATTGGCAGCAATTGTACCGATCATCTACTTTCAATTAATTATCAGTAAATTGGTGAAAGTACACCTATTAAAAAAAAAATAACAGCCTCCTCCATATCCCCTCTAGCTGTCCTGTCCATCACCAAGATAGGTGCGTTTTCTGCCATTTTAGGTAGAAGTAATGTTCAACCAATTTGCTTCTAATTTAGACAAAGTAGTAGGAAAGTTTATCAAACAAACTCTACATATGAGCTCTATCTATTTTACAATACGTGTAATATGTATTCACAAAATGTCCATTTTCTATATGTGTGAACTTCACATCTTTTTTTTTTTTTAGTAAGTTTTAGTGCATGATGAGGTGGTGTTTACCTATAGGATCCACCATCTCTTGGACTTGGCACCATTGATGGTATTTATTGGGCCCCACGTTCTTAAGTAAATCTCAATATTGCTTCAAAAAGGTAGCTATGCATATACAGTTTACAGACAGAATGTTAACATATTAAGCAAGAGTGTGACAACTTATCAGTGCTAAATGTGCCATAAAAAAACCCAGCATGTAAAATTCTTAGCTTTGACAAGTGACAACATATCTGGCAAAATGCATTGTAAACCAAATGTAATTTTTAGCTGCAGTAAATTTTAGACAATCAAAATGATGTTAAAATGTGTGTGTTTCTTACAGTCTAGAGGCTGCTTATTCTGATGGAGGAAAACACTGACAGCATCCTTCATGATCACTGAAAGAACTGTTCTCCTTTCTCCTGCCCCACACTGATCTATCTGATCGGTGCAGTGCAGGGGAGAAAGTCACCAGGACTTGCACGGATGTTGCGCATCCTGTGTAGCTGAAAAAACTTCTGCAAGACTAGCCCTTGGACCTCTTTATGAAAAGAAGAACGACACTCCTGATATGTGAGGTGGCATGGATAGGGTCCCAATCAAACAAAGTTGTTGATTAGCCATTGAACCTTTCAGGTCATGTGATCAGTCACATTCCTGGAAGGAATTTCAAGATGTGGTAATGTATACGATGGATGAGTGTACATATATATATATATATATATATATATATATATAAGTGTTTGTGTGTGTGGAGCTGCATGAGTATATAAGAGAGCTGTTGGTGTATGTAAGAAAGCTGTGTACAAGTATGTAGCAAAACAGTGCGTGTATGTAACAGAGGTGTGAGTGCATACTTCAAAGCTGTAGAAAAGCTATATGTGTTAGAACTGTGTTTGTGTATGGAGGAGAGTTGTGTGTGTATTTCGGAAAATTGCGTGTGTGATAGTAGTAGAGTTGTGTGTATGCAGGAGAGATGTGTGTATGTAGGAAAGAGGGTGGAAACTTATCAATGCTATAGGACCTATGCAAGAACCTAACATGATCAAATTTGACTCATGACAATACAGCTTTAAAAAATGCATTGGCAGCAATTGTACCGATCATCTACTTTCAATTAATTATCAGTAAATTGGTGAAAGTACACCTATTAAAAAAAAAATAACAGCCTCCTCCATATCCCCTCTAGCTGTCCTGTCCATCACCAAGATAGGTGCGTTTTCTGCCATTTTAGGTAGAAGTAATGTTCAACCAATTTGCTTCTAATTTAGACAAAGTAGTAGGAAAGTTTATCAAACAAACTCTACATATGAGCTCTATCTATTTTACAATACGTGTAATATGTATTCACAAAATGTCCATTTTCTATATGTGTGAACTTCACATCTTTTTTTTTTTTTAGTAAGTTTTAGTGCATGATGAGGTGGTGTTTACCTATAGGATCCACCATCTCTTGGACTTGGCACCATTGATGGTATTTATTGGGCCCCACGTTCTTAAGTAAATCTCAATATTGCTTCAAAAAGGTAGCTATGCATATACAGTTTACAGACAGAATGTTAACATATTAAGCAAGAGTGTGACAACTTATCAGTGCTAAATGTGCCATAAAAAAACCCAGCATGTAAAATTCTTAGCTTTGACAAGTGACAACATATCTGGCAAAATGCATTGTAAACCAAATGTAATTTTTAGCTGCAGTAAATTTTAGACAATCAAAATGATGTTAAAATGTGTGTGTTTCTTACAGTCTAGAGGCTGCTTATTCTGATGGAGGAAAACACTGACAGCATCCTTCATGATCACTGAAAGAACTGTTCTCCTTTCTCCTGCCCCACACTGATCTATCTGATCGGTGCAGTGCAGGGGAGAAAGTCACCAGGACTTGCACGGATGTTGCGCATCCTGTGTAGCTGAAAAAACTTCTGCAAGACTAGCCCTTGGACCTCTTTATGAAAAGAAGAACGACACTCCTGATATGTGAGGTGGCATGGATAGGGTCCCAATCAAACAAAGTTGTTGATTAGCCATTGAACCTTTCAGGTCATGTGATCAGTCACATTCCTGGAAGGAATTTCAAGATGTGGTAATGTATACGATGGATGAGTGTACATATATATATATATATATATATATATATAAGTGTTTGTGTGTGTGGAGCTGCATGAGTATATAAGAGAGCTGTTGGTGTATGTAAGAAAGCTGTGTACAAGTATGTAGCAAAACAGTGCGTGTATGTAACAGAGGTGTGAGTGCATACTTCAAAGCTGTAGAAAAGCTATATGTGTTAGAACTGTGTTTGTGTATGGAGGAGAGTTGTGTGTGTATTTCGGAAAATTGCGTGTGTGATAGTAGTAGAGTTGTGTGTATGCAGGAGAGATGTGTGTATGTAGGAAAGAGGGTGGAAACTTATCAATGCTATAGGACCTATGCAAGAACCTAACATGATCAAATTTGACTCATGACAATACAGCTTTAAAAAATGCATTGGCAGCAATTGTACCGATCATCTACTTTCAATTAATTATCAGCAAATTGGTGAAAGTACACCTATTAAAAAAAAAATAACAGCCTCCTCCATATCCCCTCTAGCTGTCCTGTCCATCACCAAGATAGGTGCGTTTTCTGCCATTTTAGGTAGAAGTAATGTTCAACCAATTTGCTTCTAATTTAGACAAAGTAGTAGGAAAGTTTATCAAACAAACTCTACATATGAGCTCTATCTATTTTACAATACGTGTAATATGTATTCACAAAATGTCCATTTTCTATATGTGTGAACTTCACATCTTTTTTTTTTTTTAGTAAGTTTTAGTGCATGATGAGGTGGTGTTTACCTATAGGATCCACCATCTCTTGGACTGGGCACCATTGATGGTATTTATTGGGCCCCACGTTCTTAAGTAAATCTCAATATTGCTTCAAAAAGGTAGCTATGCATATACAGTTTACAGACAGAATGTTAACATATTAAGCAAGAGTGTGACAACTTATCAGTGCTAAATGTGCCATAAAAAAACCCAGCATGTAAAATTCTTAGCTTTGACAAGTGACAACATATCTGGCAAAATGCATTGTAAACCAAATGTAATTTTTAGCTGCAGTAAATTTTAGACAATCAAAATGATGTTAAAATGTGTGTGTTTCTTACAGTCTAGAGGCTGCTTATTCTGATGGAGGAAAACACTGACAGCATCCTTCATGATCACTGAAAGAACTGTTCTCCTTTCTCCTGCCCCACACTGATCTATCTGATCGGTGCAGTGCAGGGGAGAAAGTCACCAGGACTTGCACGGATGTTGCGCATCCTGTGTAGCTGAAAAAACTTCTGCAAGACTAGCCCTTGGACCTCTTTATGAAAAGAAGAACGACACTCCTGATATGTGAGGTGGCATGGATAGGGTCCCAATCAAACAAAGTTGTTGATTAGCCATTGAACCTTTCAGGTCATGTGATCAGTCACATTCCTGGAAGGAATTTCAAGATGTGGTAATGTATACGATGGATGAGTGTACATATATATATATATATAAGTGTTTGTGTGTGTGGAGCTGCATGAGTATATAAGAGAGCTGTTGGTGTATGTAAGAAAGCTGTGTACAAGTATGTAGCAAAACAGTGCGTGTATGTAACAGAGGTGTGAGTGCATACTTCAAAGCTGTAGAAAAGCTATATGTGTTAGAACTGTGTTTGTGTATGGAGGAGAGTTGTGTGTGTATTTCGGAAAATTGCGTGTGTGATAGTAGTAGAGTTGTGTGTATGCAGGAGAGATGTGTGTATGTAGGAAAGAGGGTGGAAACTTATCAATGCTATAGGACCTATGCAAGAACCTAACATGATCAAATTTGACTCATGACAATACAGCTTTAAAAAATGCATTGGCAGCAATTGTACCGATCATCTACTTTCAATTAATTATCAGCAAATTGGTGAAAGTACACCTATTAAAAAAAAAATAACAGCCTCCTCCATATCCCCTCTAGCTGTCCTGTCCATCACCAAGATAGGTGCGTTTTCTGCCATTTTAGGTAGAAGTAATGTTCAACCAATTTGCTTCTAATTTAGACAAAGTAGTAGGAAAGTTTATCAAACAAACTCTACATATGAGCTCTATCTATTTTACAATACGTGTAATATGTATTCACAAAATGTCCATTTTCTATATGTGTGAACTTCACATCTTTTTTTTTTTTTAGTAAGTTTTAGTGCATGATGAGGTGGTGTTTACCTATAGGATCCACCATCTCTTGGACTGGGCACCATTGATGGTATTTATTGGGCCCCACGTTCTTAAGTAAATCTCAATATTGCTTCAAAAAGGTAGCTATGCATATACAGTTTACAGACAGAATGTTAACATATTAAGCAAGAGTGTGACAACTTATCAGTGCTAAATGTGCCATAAAAAAAACCAGCATGTAAAATTCTTAGCTTTGACAAGTGACAACATATCTGGCAAAATGCATTGTAAACCAAATGTAATTTTTAGCTGCAGTAAATTTTAGACAATCAAAATGATGTTAAAATGTGTGTGTTTCTTACAGTCTAGAGGCTGCTTATTCTGATGGAGGAAAACACTGACAGCATCCTTCATGATCACTGAAAGAACTGTTCTCCTTTCTCCTGCCCCACACTGATCTATCTGATCGGTGCAGTGCAGGGGAGAAAGTCACCAGGACTTGCACGGATGTTGCGCATCCTGTGTAGCTGAAAAAACTTCTGCAAGACTAGCCCTTGGACCTCTTTATGAAAAGAAGAACGACACTCCTGATATGTGAGGTGGCATGGATAGGGTCCCAATCAAACAAAGTTGTTGATTAGCCATTGAACCTTTCAGGTCATGTGATCAGTCACATTCCTGGAAGGAATTTCAAGATGTGGTAATGTATACGATGGATGAGTGTACATATATATATATATATATATATATATATAAGTGTTTGTGTGTGTGGAGCTGCATGAGTATATAAGAGAGCTGTTGGTGTATGTAAGAAAGCTGTGTACAAGTATGTAGCAAAACAGTGCGTGTATGTAACAGAGGTGTGAGTGCATACTTCAAAGCTGTAGAAAAGCTATATGTGTTAGAACTGTGTTTGTGTATGGAGGAGAGTTGTGTGTGTATTTCGGAAAATTGCGTGTGTGATAGTAGTAGAGTTGTGTGTATGCAGGAGAGATGTGTGTATGTAGGAAAGAGGGTGGAAACTTATCAATGCTATAGGACCTATGCAAGAACCTAACATGATCAAATTTGACTCATGACAATACAGCTTTAAAAAATGCATTGGCAGCAATTGTACCGATCATCTACTTTCAATTAATTATCAGCAAATTGGTGAAAGTACACCTATTAAAAAAAAAATAACAGCCTCCTCCATATCCCCTCTAGCTGTCCTGTCCATCACCAAGATAGGTGCGTTTTCTGCCATTTTAGGTAGAAGTAATGTTCAACCAATTTGCTTCTAATTTAGACAAAGTAGTAGGAAAGTTTATCAAACAAACTCTACATATGAGCTCTATCTATTTTACAATACGTGTAATATGTATTCACAAAATGTCCATTTTCTATATGTGTGAACTTCACATCTTTTTTTTTTTTTAGTAAGTTTTAGTGCATGATGAGGTGGTGTTTACCTATAGGATCCACCATCTCTTGGACTGGGCACCATTGATGGTATTTATTGGGCCCCACGTTCTTAAGTAAATCTCAATATTGCTTCAAAAAGGTAGCTATGCATATACAGTTTACAGACAGAATGTTAACATATTAAGCAAGAGTGTGACAACTTATCAGTGCTAAATGTGCCATAAAAAAACCCAGCATGTAAAATTCTTAGCTTTGACAAGTGACAACATATCTGGCAAAATGCATTGTAAACCAAATGTAATTTTTAGCTGCAGTAAATTTTAGACAATCAAAATGATGTTAAAATGTGTGTGTTTCTTACAGTCTAGAGGCTGCTTATTCTGATGGAGGAAAACACTGACAGCATCCTTCATGATCACTGAAAGAACTGTTCTCCTTTCTCCTGCCCCACACTGATCTATCTGATCGGTGCAGTGCAGGGGAGAAAGTCACCAGGACTTGCACGGATGTTGCGCATCCTGTGTAGCTGAAAAAACTTCTGCAAGACTAGCCCTTGGACCTCTTTATGAAAAGAAGAACGACACTCCTGATATGTGAGGTGGCATGGATAGGGTCCCAATCAAACAAAGTTGTTGATTAGCCATTGAACCTTTCAGGTCATGTGATCAGTCACATTCCTGGAAGGAATTTCAAGATGTGGTAATGTATACGATGGATGAGTGTACATATATATATATATATAAGTGTTTGTGTGTGTGGAGCTGCATGAGTATATAAGAGAGCTGTTGGTGTATGTAAGAAAGCTGTGTACAAGTATGTAGCAAAACAGTGCGTGTATGTAACAGAGGTGTGAGTGCATACTTCAAAGCTGTAGAAAAGCTATATGTGTTAGAACTGTGTTTGTGTATGGAGGAGAGTTGTGTGTGTATTTCGGAAAATTGCGTGTGTGATAGTAGTAGAGTTGTGTGTATGCAGGAGAGATGTGTGTATGTAGGAAAGAGGGTGGAAACTTATCAATGCTATAGGACCTATGCAAGAACCTAACATGATCAAATTTGACTCATGACAATACAGCTTTAAAAAATGCATTGGCAGCAATTGTACCGATCATCTACTTTCAATTAATTATCAGCAAATTGGTGAAAGTACACCTATTAAAAAAAAAATAACAGCCTCCTCCATATCCCCTCTAGCTGTCCTGTCCATCACCAAGATAGGTGCGTTTTCTGCCATTTTAGGTAGAAGTAATGTTCAACCAATTTGCTTCTAATTTAGACAAAGTAGTAGGAAAGTTTATCAAACAAACTCTACATATGAGCTCTATCTATTTTACAATACGTGTAATATGTATTCACAAAATGTCCATTTTCTATATGTGTGAACTTCACATCTTTTTTTTTTTTTAGTAAGTTTTAGTGCATGATGAGGTGGTGTTTACCTATAGGATCCACCATCTCTTGGACTGGGCACCATTGATGGTATTTATTGGGCCCCACGTTCTTAAGTAAATCTCAATATTGCTTCAAAAAGGTAGCTATGCATATACAGTTTACAGACAGAATGTTAACATATTAAGCAAGAGTGTGACAACTTATCAGTGCTAAATGTGCCATAAAAAAAACCAGCATGTAAAATTCTTAGCTTTGACAAGTGACAACATATCTGGCAAAATGCATTGTAAACCAAATGTAATTTTTAGCTGCAGTAAATTTTAGACAATCAAAATGATGTTAAAATGTGTGTGTTTCTTACAGTCTAGAGGCTGCTTATTCTGATGGAGGAAAACACTGACAGCATCCTTCATGATCACTGAAAGAACTGTTCTCCTTTCTCCTGCCCCACACTGATCTATCTGATCGGTGCAGTGCAGGGGAGAAAGTCACCAGGACTTGCACGGATGTTGCGCATCCTGTGTAGCTGAAAAAACTTCTGCAAGACTAGCCCTTGGACCTCTTTATGAAAAGAAGAACGACACTCCTGATATGTGAGGTGGCATGGATAGGGTCCCAATCAAACAAAGTTGTTGATTAGCCATTGAACCTTTCAGGTCATGTGATCAGTCACATTCCTGGAAGGAATTTCAAGATGTGGTAATGTATACGATGGATGAGTGTACATATATATATATATATATATATATATATATAAGTGTTTGTGTGTGTGGAGCTGCATGAGTATATAAGAGAGCTGTTGGTGTATGTAAGAAAGCTGTGTACAAGTATGTAGCAAAACAGTGCGTGTATGTAACAGAGGTGTGAGTGCATACTTCAAAGCTGTAGAAAAGCTATATGTGTTAGAACTGTGTTTGTGTATGGAGGAGAGTTGTGTGTGTATTTCGGAAAATTGCGTGTGTGATAGTAGTAGAGTTGTGTGTATGCAGGAGAGATGTGTGTATGTAGGAAAGAGGGTGGAAACTTATCAATGCTATAGGACCTATGCAAGAACCTAACATGATCAAATTTGACTCATGACAATACAGCTTTAAAAAATGCATTGGCAGCAATTGTACCGATCATCTACTTTCAATTAATTATCAGCAAATTGGTGAAAGTACACCTATTAAAAAAAAAATAACAGCCTCCTCCATATCCCCTCTAGCTGTCCTGTCCATCACCAAGATAGGTGCGTTTTCTGCCATTTTAGGTAGAAGTAATGTTCAACCAATTTGCTTCTAATTTAGACAAAGTAGTAGGAAAGTTTATCAAACAAACTCTACATATGAGCTCTATCTATTTTACAATACGTGTAATATGTATTCACAAAATGTCCATTTTCTATATGTGTGAACTTCACATCTTTTTTTTTTTTTAGTAAGTTTTAGTGCATGATGAGGTGGTGTTTACCTATAGGATCCACCATCTCTTGGACTGGGCACCATTGATGGTATTTATTGGGCCCCACGTTCTTAAGTAAATCTCAATATTGCTTCAAAAAGGTAGCTATGCATATACAGTTTACAGACAGAATGTTAACATATTAAGCAAGAGTGTGACAACTTATCAGTGCTAAATGTGCCATAAAAAAACCCAGCATGTAAAATTCTTAGCTTTGACAAGTGACAACATATCTGGCAAAATGCATTGTAAACCAAATGTAATTTTTAGCTGCAGTAAATTTTAGACAATCAAAATGATGTTAAAATGTGTGTGTTTCTTACAGTCTAGAGGCTGCTTATTCTGATGGAGGAAAACACTGACAGCATCCTTCATGATCACTGAAAGAACTGTTCTCCTTTCTCCTGCCCCACACTGATCTATCTGATCGGTGCAGTGCAGGGGAGAAAGTCACCAGGACTTGCACGGATGTTGCGCATCCTGTGTAGCTGAAAAAACTTCTGCAAGACTAGCCCTTGGACCTCTTTATGAAAAGAAGAACGACACTCCTGATATGTGAGGTGGCATGGATAGGGTCCCAATCAAACAAAGTTGTTGATTAGCCATTGAACCTTTCAGGTCATGTGATCAGTCACATTCCTGGAAGGAATTTCAAGATGTGGTAATGTATACGATGGATGAGTGTACATATATATATATATATATATATATATATATAAGTGTTTGTGTGTGTGGAGCTGCATGAGTATATAAGAGAGCTGTTGGTGTATGTAAGAAAGCTGTGTACAAGTATGTAGCAAAACAGTGCGTGTATGTAACAGAGGTGTGAGTGCATACTTCAAAGCTGTAGAAAAGCTATATGTGTTAGAACTGTGTTTGTGTATGGAGGAGAGTTGTGTGTGTATTTCGGAAAATTGCGTGTGTGATAGTAGTAGAGTTGTGTGTATGCAGGAGAGATGTGTGTATGTAGGAAAGAGGGTGGAAACTTATCAATGCTATAGGACCTATGCAAGAACCTAACATGATCAAATTTGACTCATGACAATACAGCTTTAAAAAATGCATTGGCAGCAATTGTACCGATCATCTACTTTCAATGAATTATCAGCAAATTGGTGAAAGTACACCTATTAAAAAAAAAATAACAGCCTCCTCCATATCCCCTCTAGCTGTCCTGTCCATCACCAAGATAGGTGCGTTTTCTGCCATTTTAGGTAGAAGTAATGTTCAACCAATTTGCTTCTAATTTAGACAAAGTAGTAGGAAAGTTTATCAAACAAACTCTACATATGAGCTCTATCTATTTTACAATACGTGTAATATGTATTCACAAAATGTCCATTTTCTATATGTGTGAACTTCACATCTTTTTTTTTTTTAGTAAGTTTTAGTGCATGATGAGGTGGTGTTTACCTATAGGATCCACCATCTCTTGGACTGGGCACCATTGATGGTATTTATTGGGCCCCACGTTCTTAAGTAAATCTCAATATTGCTTCAAAAAGGTAGCTATGCATATACAGTTTACAGACAGAATGTTAACATATTAAGCAAGAGTGTGACAACTTATCAGTGCTAAATGTGCCATAAAAAAACCCAGCATGTAAAATTCTTAGCTTTGACAAGTGACAACATATCTGGCAAAATGCATTGTAAACCAAATGTAATTTTTAGCTGCAGTAAATTTTAGACAATCAAAATGATGTTAAAATGTGTGTGTTTCTTACAGTCTAGAGGCTGCTTATTCTGATGGAGGAAAACACTGACAGCATCCTTCATGATCACTGAAAGAACTGTTCTCCTTTCTCCTGCCCCACACTGATCTATCTGATCGGTGCAGTGCAGGGGAGAAAGTCACCAGGACTTGCACGGATGTTGCGCATCCTGTGTAGCTGAAAAAACTTCTGCAAGACTAGCCCTTGGACCTCTTTATGAAAAGAAGAACGACACTCCTGATATGTGAGGTGGCATGGATAGGGTCCCAATCAAACAAAGTTGTTGATTAGCCATTGAACCTTTCAGGTCATGTGATCAGTCACATTCCTGGAAGGAATTTCAAGATGTGGTAATGTATACGTTGGATGAGTGTACATATATATATATATATATATAAGTGTTTGTGTGTGTGGAGCTGCATGAGTATATAAGAGAGCTGTTGGTGTATGTAAGAAAGCTGTGTACAAGTATGTAGCAAAACAGTGCGTGTATGTAACAGAGGTGTGAGTGCATACTTCAAAGCTGTAGAAAAGCTATATGTGTTAGAACTGTGTTTGTGTATGGAGGAGAGTTGTGTGTGTATTTCGGAAAATTGCGTGTGTGATAGTAGTAGAGTTGTGTGTATGCAGGAGAGATGTGTGTATGTAGGAAAGAGGGTGGAAACTTATCAATGCTATAGGACCTATGCAAGAACCTAACATGATCAAATTTGACTCATGACAATACAGCTTTAAAAAATGCATTGGCAGCAATTGTACCGATCATCTACTTTCAATTAATTATCAGTAAATTGGTGAAAGTACACCTATTAAAAAAAAAATAACAGCCTCCTCCATATCCCCTCTAGCTGTCCTGTCCATCACCAAGATAGGTGCGTTTTCTGCCATTTTAGGTAGAAGTAATGTTCAACCAATTTGCTTCTAATTTAGACAAAGTAGTAGGAAAGTTTATCAAACAAACTCTACATATGAGCTCTATCTATTTTACAATACGTGTAATATGTATTCACAAAATGTCCATTTTCTATATGTGTGAACTTCACATCTTTTTTTTTTTTTAGTAAGTTTTAGTGCATGATGAGGTGGTGTTTACCTATAGGATCCACCATCTCTTGGACTGGGCACCATTGATGGTATTTATTGGGCCCCACGTTCTTAAGTAAATCTCAATATTGCTTCAAAAAGGTAGCTATGCATATACAGTTTACAGACAGAATGTTAACATATTAAGCAAGAGTGTGACAACTTATCAGTGCTAAATGTGCCATAAAAAAACCCAGCATGTAAAATTCTTAGCTTTGACAAGTGACAACATATCTGGCAAAATGCATTGTAAACCAAATGTAATTTTTAGCTGCAGTAAATTTTAGACAATCAAAATGATGTTAAAATGTGTGTGTTTCTTACAGTCTAGAGGCTGCTTATTCTGATGGAGGAAAACACTGACAGCATCCTTCATGATCACTGAAAGAACTGTTCTCCTTTCTCCTGCCCCACACTGATCTATCTGATCGGTGCAGTGCAGGGGAGAAAGTCACCAGGACTTGCACGGATGTTGCGCATCCTGTGTAGCTGAAAAAACTTCTGCAAGACTAGCCCTTGGACCTCTTTATGAAAAGAAGAACGACACTCCTGATATGTGAGGTGGCATGGATAGGGTCCCAATCAAACAAAGTTGTTGATTAGCCATTGAACCTTTCAGGTCATGTGATCAGTCACATTCCTGGAAGGAATTTCAAGATGTGGTAATGTATACGATGGATGAGTGTACATATATATATATATATATATATATATATATATATATATAAGTGTTTGTGTGTGTGGAGCTGCATGAGTATATAAGAGAGCTGTTGGTGTATGTAAGAAAGCTGTGTACAAGTATGTAGCAAAACAGTGCGTGTATGTAACAGAGGTGTGAGTGCATACTTCAAAGCTGTAGAAAAGCTATATGTGTTAGAACTGTGTTTGTGTATGGAGGAGAGTTGTGTGTGTATTTCGGAAAATTGCGTGTGTGATAGTAGTAGAGTTGTGTGTATGCAGGAGAGATGTGTGTATGTAGGAAAGAGGGTGGAAACTTATCAATGCTATAGGACCTATGCAAGAACCTAACATGATCAAATTTGACTCATGACAATACAGCTTTAAAAAATGCATTGGCAGCAATTGTACCGATCATCTACTTTCAATTAATTATCAGCAAATTGGTGAAAGTACACCTATTAAAAAAAAAATAACAGCCTCCTCCATATCCCCTCTAGCTGTCCTGTCCATCACCAAGATAGGTGCGTTTTCTGCCATTTTAGGTAGAAGTAATGTTCAACCAATTTGCTTCTAATTTAGACAAAGTAGTAGGAAAGTTTATCAAACAAACTCTACATATGAGCTCTATCTATTTTACAATACGTGTAATATGTATTCACAAAATGTCCATTTTCTATATGTGTGAACTTCACATCTTTTTTTTTTTTTGTAAGTTTTAGTGCATGATGAGGTGGTGTTTACCTATAGGATCCACCATCTCTTGGACTGGGCACCATTGATGGTATTTATTGGGCCCCACGTTCTTAAGTAAATCTCAATATTGCTTCAAAAAGGTAGCTATGCATATACAGTTTACAGACAGAATGTTAACATATTAAGCAAGAGTGTGACAACTTATCAGTGCTAAATGTGCCATAAAAAAACCCAGCATGTAAAATTCTTAGCTTTGACAAGTGACAACATATCTGGCAAAATGCATTGTAAACCAAATGTAATTTTTAGCTGCAGTAAATTTTAGACAATCAAAATGATGTTAAAATGTGTGTGTTTCTTACAGTCTAGAGGCTGCTTATTCTGATGGAGGAAAACACTGACAGCATCCTTCATGATCACTGAAAGAACTGTTCTCCTTTCTCCTGCCCCACACTGATCTATCTGATCGGTGCAGTGCAGGGGAGAAAGTCACCAGGACTTGCACGGATGTTGCGCATCCTGTGTAGCTGAAAAAACTTCTGCAAGACTAGCCCTTGGACCTCTTTATGAAAAGAAGAACGACACTCCTGATATGTGAGGTGGCATGGATAGGGTCCCAATCAAACAAAGTTGTTGATTAGCCATTGAACCTTTCAGGTCATGTGATCAGTCACATTCCCGGAAGGAATTTCAAGATGTGGTAATGTATACGATGGATGAGTGTACATATATATATATATATATAAGTGTTTGTGTGTGTGGAGCTGCATGAGTATATAAGAGAGCTGTTGGTGTATGTAAGAAAGCTGTGTACAAGTATGTAGTAAAACAGTGCGTGTATGTAACAGAGGTGTGAGTGCATACTTCAAAGCTGTAGAAAAGCTATATGTGTTAGAACTGTGTTTGTGTATGGAGGAGAGTTGTGTGTGTATTTCGGAAAATTGCGTGTGTGATAGTAGTAGAGTTGTGTGTATGCAGGAGAGATGTGTGTATGTAGGAAAGAGGGTGGAAACTTATCAATGCTATAGGACCTATGCAAGAACCTAACATGATCAAATTTGACTCATGACAATACAGCTTTAAAAAATGCATTGGCAGCAATTGTACCGATCATCTACTTTCAATTAATTATCAGCAAATTGGTGAAAGTACACCTATTAAAAAAAAAATAACAGCCTCCTCCATATCCCCTCTAGCTGTCCTGTCCATCACCAAGATAGGTGCGTTTTCTGCCATTTTAGGTAGAAGTAATGTTCAACCAATTTGCTTCTAATTTAGACAAAGTAGTAGGAAAGTTTATCAAACAAACTCTACATATGAGCTCTATCTATTTTACAATACGTGTAATATGTATTCACAAAATGTCCATTTTCTATATGTGTGAACTTCACATCTTTTTTTTTTTTTAGTAAGTTTTAGTGCATGATGAGGTGGTGTTTACCTATAGGATCCACCATCTCTTGGACTGGGCACCATTGATGGTATTTATTGGGCCCCACGTTCTTAAGTAAATCTCAATATTGCTTCAAAAAGGTAGCTATGCATATACAGTTTACAGACAGAATGTTAACATATTAAGCAAGAGTGTGACAACTTATCAGTGCTAAATGTGCCATAAAAAAACCCAGCATGTAAAATTCTTAGCTTTGACAAGTGACAACATATCTGGCAAAATGCATTGTAAACCAAATGTAATTTTTAGCTGCAGTAAATTTTAGACAATCAAAATGATGTTAAAATGTGTGTGTTTCTTACAGTCTAGAGGCTGCTTATTCTGATGGAGGAAAACACTGACAGCATCCTTCATGATCACTGAAAGAACTGTTCTCCTTTCTCCTGCCCCACACTGATCTATCTGATCGGTGCAGTGCAGGGGAGAAAGTCACCAGGACTTGCACGGATGTTGCGCATCCTGTGTAGCTGAAAAAACTTCTGCAAGACTAGCCCTTGGACCTCTTTATGAAAAGAAGAACGACACTCCTGATATGTGAGGTGGCATGGATAGGGTCCCAATCAAACAAAGTTGTTGATTAGCCATTGAACCTTTCAGGTCATGTGATCAGTCACATTCCTGGAAGGAATTTCAAGATGTGGTAATGTATACGATGGATGAGTGTACATATATATATATATATATATATATAAGTGTTTGTGTGTGTGGAGCTGCATGAGTATATAAGAGAGCTGTTGGTGTATGTAAGAAAGCTGTGTACAAGTATGTAGCAAAACAGTGCGTGTATTTAACAGAGGTGTGAGTGCATACTTCAAAGCTGTAGAAAAGCTATATGTGTTAGAACTGTGTTTGTGTATGGAGGAGAGTTGTGTGTGTATTTCGGAAAATTGCGTGTGTGATAGTAGTAGAGTTGTGTGTATGCAGGAGAGATGTGTGTATGTAGGAAAGAGGGTGGAAACTTATCAATGCTATAGGACCTATGCAAGAACCTAACATGATCAAATTTGACTCATGACAATACAGCTTTAAAAAATGCATTGGCAGCAATTGTACCGATCATCTACTTTCAATGAATTATCAGCAAATTGGTGAAAGTACACCTATTAAAAAAAAAATAACAGCCTCCTCCATATCCCCTCTAGCTGTCCTGTCCATCACCAAGATAGGTGCGTTTTCTGCCATTTTAGGTAGAAGTAATGTTCAACCAATTTGCTTCTAATTTAGACAAAGTAGTAGGAAAGTTTATCAAACAAACTCTACATATGAGCTCTATCTATTTTACAATACGTGTAATATGTATTCACAAAATGTCCATTTTCTATATGTGTGAACTTCACATCTTTTTTTTTTTTAGTAAGTTTTAGTGCATGATGAGGTGGTGTTTACCTATAAGATCCACCATCTCTTGGACTGGGCACCATTGATGGTATTTATTGGGCCCCACGTTCTTAAGTAAATCTCAATATTGCTTCAAAAAGGTAGCTATGCATATACAGTTTACAGACAGAATGTTAACATATTAAGCAAGAGTGTGACAACTTATCAGTGCTAAATGTGCCATAAAAAAACCCAGCATGTAAAATTCTTAGCTTTGACAAGTGACAACATATCTGGCAAAATGCATTGTAAACCAAATGTAATTTTTAGCTGCAGTAAATTTTAGACAATCAAAATGATGTTAAAATGTGTGCGTTTCTTACAGTCTAGAGGCTGCTTATTCTGATGGAGGAAAACACTGACAGCATCCTTCATGATCACTGAAAGAACTGTTCTCCTTTCTCCTGCCCCACACTGATCTATCTGATCGGTGCAGTGCAGGGGAGAAAGTCACCAGGACTTGCACGGATGTTGCGCATCCTGTGTAGCTGAAAAAACTTCTGCAAGACTAGCCCTTGGACCTCTTTATGAAAAGAAGAACGACACTCCTGATATGTGAGGTGGCATGGATAGGGTCCCAATCAAACAAAGTTGTTGATTAGCCATTGAACCTTTCAGGTCATGTGATCAGTCACATTCCTGGAAGGAATTTCAAGATGTGGTAATGTATACGATGGATGAGTGTACATATATATATATATATATATATATATATAAGTGTTTGTGTGTGTGGAGCTGCATGAGTATATAAGAGAGCTGTTGGTGTATGTAAGAAAGCTGTGTACAAGTATGTAGCAAAACAGTGCGTGTATGTAACAGAGGTGTGAGTGCATACTTCAAAGCTGTAGAAAAGCTATATGTGTTAGAACTGTGTTTGTGTATGGAGGAGAGTTGTGTGTGTATTTCGGAAAATTGCGTGTGTGATAGTAGTAGAGTTGTGTGTATGCAGGAGAGATGTGTGTATGTAGGAAAGAGGGTGGAAACTTATCAATGCTATAGGACCTATGCAAGAACCTAACATGATCAAATTTGACTCATGACAATACAGCTTTAAAAAATGCATTGGCAGCAATTGTACCGATCATCTACTTTCAATGAATTATCAGCAAATTGGTGATAGTACACCTATTAAAAAAAAAATAACAGCCTCCTCCATATCCCCTCTAGCTGTCCTGTCCATCACCAAGATAGGTGCGTTTTCTGCCATTTTAGGTAGAAGTAATGTTCAACCAATTTGCTTCTAATTTAGACAAAGTAGTAGGAAAGTTTATCAAACAAACTCTACATATGAGCTCTATCTATTTTACAATACGTGTAATATGTATTCACAAAATGTCCATTTTCTATATGTGTGAACTTCACATCTTTTTTTTTTTTAGTAAGTTTTAGTGCATGATGAGGTGGTGTTTACCTATAGGATCCACCATCTCTTGGACTGGGCACCATTGATGGTATTTATTGGGCCCCACGTTCTTAAGTAAATCTCAATATTGCTTCAAAAAGGTAGCTATGCATATACAGTTTACAGACAGAATGTTAACATATTAAGCAAGAGTGTGACAACTTATCAGTGCTAAATGTGCCATAAAAAAACCCAGCATGTAAAATTCTTAGCTTTGACAAGTGACAACATATCTGGCAAAATGCATTGTAAACCAAATGTAATTTTTAGCTGCAGTAAATTTTAGACAATCAAAATGATGTTAAAATGTGTGCGTTTCTTACAGTCTAGAGGCTGCTTATTCTGATGGAGGAAAACACTGACAGCATCCTTCATGATCACTGAAAGAACTGTTCTCCTTTCTCCTGCCCCACACTGATCTATCTGATCGGTGCAGTGCAGGGGAGAAAGTCACCAGGACTTGCACGGATGTTGCGCATCCTGTGTAGCTGAAAAAACTTCTGCAAGACTAGCCCTTGGACCTCTTTATGAAAAGAAGAACGACACTCCTGATATGTGAGGTGGCATGGATAGGGTCCCAATCAAACAAAGTTGTTGATTAGCCATTGAACCTTTCAGGTCATGTGATCAGTCACATTCCTGGAAGGAATTTCAAGATGTGGTAATGTATACGATGGATGAGTGTACATATATATATATATATATATATATATATATAAGTGTTTGTGTGTGTGGAGCTGCATGAGTATATAAGAGAGCTGTTGGTGTATGTAAGAAAGCTGTGTACAAGTATGTAGCAAAACAGTGCGTGTATGTAACAGAGGTGTGAGTGCATACTTCAAAGCTGTAGAAAAGCTATATGTGTTAGAACTGTGTTTGTGTATGGAGGAGAGTTGTGTGTGTATTTCGGAAAATTGCGTGTGTGATAGTAGTAGAGTTGTGTGTATGCAGGAGAGATGTGTGTATGTAGGAAAGAGGGTGGAAACTTATCAATGCTATAGGACCTATGCAAGAACCTAACATGATCAAATTTGACTCATGACAATACAGCTTTAAAAAATGCATTGGCAGCAATTGTACCGATCATCTACTTTCAATGAATTATCAGCAAATTGGTGATAGTACACCTATTAAAAAAAAAATAACAGCCTCCTCCATATCCCCTCTAGCTGTCCTGTCCATCACCAAGATAGGTGCGTTTTCTGCCATTTTAGGTAGAAGTAATGTTCAACCAATTTGCTTCTAATTTAGACAAAGTAGTAGGAAAGTTTATCAAACAAACTCTACATATGAGCTCTATCTATTTTACAATACGTGTAATATGTATTCACAAAATGTCCATTTTCTATATGTGTGAACTTCACATCTTTTTTTTTTTTAGTAAGTTTTAGTGCATGATGAGGTGGTGTTTACCTATAGGATCCACCATCTCTTGGACTGGGCACCATTGATGGTATTTATTGGGCCCCACGTTCTTAAGTAAATCTCAATATTGCTTCAAAAAGGTAGCTATGCATATACAGTTTACAGACAGAATGTTAACATATTAAGCAAGAGTGTGACAACTTATCAGTGCTAAATGTGCCATAAAAAAACCCAGCATGTAAAATTCTTAGCTTTGACAAGTGACAACATATCTGGCAAAATGCATTGTAAACCAAATGTAATTTTTAGCTGCAGTAAATTTTAGACAATCAAAATGATGTTAAAATGTGTGCGTTTCTTACAGTCTAGAGGCTGCTTATTCTGATGGAGGAAAACACTGACAGCATCCTTCATGATCACTGAAAGAACTGTTCTCCTTTCTCCTGCCCCACACTGATCTATCTGATCGGTGCAGTGCAGGGGAGAAAGTCACCAGGACTTGCACGGATGTTGCGCATCCTGTGTAGCTGAAAAAACTTCTGCAAGACTAGCCCTTGGACCTCTTTATGAAAAGAAGAACGACACTCCTGATATGTGAGGTGGCATGGATAGGGTCCCAATCAAACAAAGTTGTTGATTAGCCATTGAACCTTTCAGGTCATGTGATCAGTCACATTCCTGGAAGGAATTTCAAGATGTGGTAATGTATACGATGGATGAGTGTACATATATATATATATATATATATATATATATAAGTGTTTGTGTGTGTGGAGCTGCATGAGTATATAAGAGAGCTGTTGGTGTATGTAAGAAAGCTGTGTACAAGTATGTAGCAAAACAGTGCGTGTATGTAACAGAGGTGTGAGTGCATACTTCAAAGCTGTAGAAAAGCTATATGTGTTAGAACTGTGTTTGTGTATGGAGGAGAGTTGTGTGTGTATTTCGGAAAATTGCGTGTGTGATAGTAGTAGAGTTGTGTGTATGCAGGAGAGATGTGTGTATGTAGGAAAGAGGGTGGAAACTTATCAATGCTATAGGACCTATGCAAGAACCTAACATGATCAAATTTGACTCATGACAATACAGCTTTAAAAAATGCATTGGCAGCAATTGTACCGATCATCTACTTTCAATGAATTATCAGCAAATTGGTGATAGTACACCTATTAAAAAAAAAATAACAGCCTCCTCCATATCCCCTCTAGCTGTCCTGTCCATCACCAAGATAGGTGCGTTTTCTGCCATTTTAGGTAGAAGTAATGTTCAACCAATTTGCTTCTAATTTAGACAAAGTAGTAGGAAAGTTTATCAAACAAACTCTACATATGAGCTCTATCTATTTTACAATACGTGTAATATGTATTCACAAAATGTCCATTTTCTATATGTGTGAACTTCACATCTTTTTTTTTTTTAGTAAGTTTTAGTGCATGATGAGGTGGTGTTTACCTATAGGATCCACCATCTCTTGGACTGGGCACCATTGATGGTATTTATTGGGCCCCACGTTCTTAAGTAAATCTCAATATTGCTTCAAAAAGGTAGCTATGCATATACAGTTTACAGACAGAATGTTAACATATTAAGCAAGAGTGTGACAACTTATCAGTGCTAAATGTGCCATAAAAAAACCCAGCATGTAAAATTCTTAGCTTTGACAAGTGACAACATATCTGGCAAAATGCATTGTAAACCAAATGTAATTTTTAGCTGCAGTAAATTTTAGACAATCAAAATGATGTTAAAATGTGTGCGTTTCTTACAGTCTAGAGGCTGCTTATTCTGATGGAGGAAAACACTGACAGCATCCTTCATGATCACTGAAAGAACTGTTCTCCTTTCTCCTGCCCCACACTGATCTATCTGATCGGTGCAGTGCAGGGGAGAAAGTCACCAGGACTTGCACGGATGTTGCGCATCCTGTGTAGCTGAAAAAACTTCTGCAAGACTAGCCCTTGGACCTCTTTATGAAAAGAAGAACGACACTCCTGATATGTGAGGTGGCATGGATAGGGTCCCAATCAAACAAAGTTGTTGATTAGCCATTGAACCTTTCAGGTCATGTGATCAGTCACATTCCTGGAAGGAATTTCAAGATGTGGTAATGTATACGATGGATGAGTGTACATATATATATATATATATATATATATATATATAAGTGTTTGTGTGTGTGGAGCTGCATGAGTATATAAGAGAGCTGTTGGTGTATGTAAGAAAGCTGTGTACAAGTATGTAGCAAAACAGTGCGTGTATGTAACAGAGGTGTGAGTGCATACTTCAAAGCTGTAGAAAAGCTATATGTGTTAGAACTGTGTTTGTGTATGGAGGAGAGTTGTGTGTGTATTTCGGAAAATTGCGTGTGTGATAGTAGTAGAGTTGTGTGTATGCAGGAGAGATGTGTGTATGTAGGAAAGAGGGTGGAAACTTATCAATGCTATAGGACCTATGCAAGAACCTAACATGATCAAATTTGACTCATGACAATACAGCTTTAAAAAATGCATTGGCAGCAATTGTACCGATCATCTACTTTCAATGAATTATCAGCAAATTGGTGAAAGTACACCTATTAAAAAAAAAATAACAGCCTCCTCCATATCCCCTCTAGCTGTCCTGTCCATCACCAAGATAGGTGCGTTTTCTGCCATTTTAGGTAGAAGTAATGTTCAACCAATTTGCTTCTAATTTAGACAAAGTAGTAGGAAAGTTTATCAAACAAACTCTACATATGAGCTCTATCTATTTTACAATACGTGTAATATGTATTCACAAAATGTCCATTTTCTATATGTGTGAACTTCACATCTTTTTTTTTTTTAGTAAGTTTTAGTGCATGATGAGGTGGTGTTTACCTATAGGATCCACCATCTCTTGGACTGGGCACCATTGATGGTATTTATTGGGCCCCACGTTCTTAAGTAAATCTCAATATTGCTTCAAAAAGGTAGCTATGCATATACAGTTTACAGACAGAATGTTAACATATTAAGCAAGAGTGTGACAACTTATCAGTGCTAAATGTGCCATAAAAAAACCCAGCATGTAAAATTCTTAGCTTTGACAAGTGACAACATATCTGGCAAAATGCATTGTAAACCAAATGTAATTTTTAGCTGCAGTAAATTTTAGACAATCAAAATGATGTTAAAATGTGTGCGTTTCTTACAGTCTAGAGGCTGCTTATTCTGATGGAGGAAAACACTGACAGCATCCTTCATGATCACTGAAAGAACTGTTCTCCTTTCTCCTGCCCCACACTGATCTATCTGATCGGTGCAGTGCAGGGGAGAAAGTCACCAGGACTTGCACGGATGTTGCGCATCCTGTGTAGCTGAAAAAACTTCTGCAAGACTAGCCCTTGGACCTCTTTATGAAAAGAAGAACGACACTCCTGATATGTGAGGTGGCATGGATAGGGTCCCAATCAAACAAAGTTGTTGATTAGCCATTGAACCTTTCAGGTCATGTGATCAGTCACATTCCTGGAAGGAATTTCAAGATGTGGTAATGTATACGATGGATGAGTGTACATATATATATATATATATATATATATATATATATATATAAGTGTTTGTGTGTGTGGAGCTGCATGAGTATATAAGAGAGCTGTTGGTGTATGTAAGAAAGCTGTGTACAAGTATGTAGCAAAACAGTGCGTGTATGTAACAGAGGTGTGAGTGCATACTTCAAAGCTGTAGAAAAGCTATATGTGTTAGAACTGTGTTTGTGTATGGAGGAGAGTTGTGTGTGTATTTCGGAAAATTGCGTGTGTGATAGTAGTAGAGTTGTGTGTATGCAGGAGAGATGTGTGTATGTAGGAAAGAGGGTGGAAACTTATCAATGCTATAGGACCTATGCAAGAACCTAACATGATCAAATTTGACTCATGACAATACAGCTTTAAAAAATGCATTGGCAGCAATTGTACCGATCATCTACTTTCAATGAATTATCAGCAAATTGGTGATAGTACACCTATTAAAAAAAAAATAACAGCCTCCTCCATATCCCCTCTAGCTGTCCTGTCCATCACCAAGATAGGTGCGTTTTCTGCCATTTTAGGTAGAAGTAATGTTCAACCAATTTGCTTCTAATTTAGACAAAGTAGTAGGAAAGTTTATCAAACAAACTCTACATATGAGCTCTATCTATTTTACAATACGTGTAATATGTATTCACAAAATGTCCATTTTCTATATGTGTGAACTTCACATCTTTTTTTTTTTTAGTAAGTTTTAGTGCATGATGAGGTGGTGTTTACCTATAGGATCCACCATCTCTTGGACTGGGCACCATTGATGGTATTTATTGGGCCCCACGTTCTTAAGTAAATCTCAATATTGCTTCAAAAAGGTAGCTATGCATATACAGTTTACAGACAGAATGTTAACATATTAAGCAAGAGTGTGACAACTTATCAGTGCTAAATGTGCCATAAAAAAACCCAGCATGTAAAATTCTTAGCTTTGACAAGTGACAACATATCTGGCAAAATGCATTGTAAACCAAATGTAATTTTTAGCTGCAGTAAATTTTAGACAATCAAAATGATGTTAAAATGTGTGCGTTTCTTACAGTCTAGAGGCTGCTTATTCTGATGGAGGAAAACACTGACAGCATCCTTCATGATCACTGAAAGAACTGTTCTCCTTTCTCCTGCCCCACACTGATCTATCTGATCGGTGCAGTGCAGGGGAGAAAGTCACCAGGACTTGCACGGATGTTGCGCATCCTGTGTAGCTGAAAAAACTTCTGCAAGACTAGCCCTTGGACCTCTTTATGAAAAGAAGAACGACACTCCTGATATGTGAGGTGGCATGGATAGGGTCCCAATCAAACAAAGTTGTTGATTAGCCATTGAACCTTTCAGGTCATGTGATCAGTCACATTCCTGGAAGGAATTTCAAGATGTGGTAATGTATACGATGGATGAGTGTACATATATATATATATATATATATATAAGTGTTTGTGTGTGTGGAGCTGCATGAGTATATAAGAGAGCTGTTGGTGTATGTAAGAAAGCTGTGTACAAGTATGTAGCAAAACAGTGCGTGTATGTAACAGAGGTGTGAGTGCATACTTCAAAGCTGTAGAAAAGCTATATGTGTTAGAACTGTGTTTGTGTATGGAGGAGAGTTGTGTGTGTATTTCGGAAAATTGCGTGTGTGATAGTAGTAGAGTTGTGTGTATGCAGGAGAGATGTGTGTATGTAGGAAAGAGGGTGGAAACTTATCAATGCTATAGGACCTATGCAAGAACCTAACATGATCAAATTTGACTCATGACAATACAGCTTTAAAAAATGCATTGGCAGCAATTGTACCGATCATCTACTTTCAATGAATTATCAGCAAATTGGTGATAGTACACCTATTAAAAAAAAAATAACAGCCTCCTCCATATCCCCTCTAGCTGTCCTGTCCATCACCAAGATAGGTGCGTTTTCTGCCATTTTAGGTAGAAGTAATGTTCAACCAATTTGCTTCTAATTTAGACAAAGTAGTAGGAAAGTTTATCAAACAAACTCTACATATGAGCTCTATCTATTTTACAATACGTGTAATATGTATTCACAAAATGTCCATTTTCTATATGTGTGAACTTCACATCTTTTTTTTTTTTAGTAAGTTTTAGTGCATGATGAGGTGGTGTTTACCTATAGGATCCACCATCTCTTGGACTGGGCACCATTGATGGTATTTATTGGGCCCCACGTTCTTAAGTAAATCTCAATATTGCTTCAAAAAGGTAGCTATGCATATACAGTTTACAGACAGAATGTTAACATATTAAGCAAGAGTGTGACAACTTATCAGTGCTAAATGTGCCATAAAAAAACCCAGCATGTAAAATTCTTAGCTTTGACAAGTGACAACATATCTGGCAAAATGCATTGTAAACCAAATGTAATTTTTAGCTGCAGTAAATTTTAGACAATCAAAATGATGTTAAAATGTGTGCGTTTCTTACAGTCTAGAGGCTGCTTATTCTGATGGAGGAAAACACTGACAGCATCCTTCATGATCACTGAAAGAACTGTTCTCCTTTCTCCTGCCCCACACTGATCTATCTGATCGGTGCAGTGCAGGGGAGAAAGTCACCAGGACTTGCACGGATGTTGCGCATCCTGTGTAGCTGAAAAAACTTCTGCAAGACTAGCCCTTGGACCTCTTTATGAAAAGAAGAACGACACTCCTGATATGTGAGGTGGCATGGATAGGGTCCCAATCAAACAAAGTTGTTGATTAGCCATTGAACCTTTCAGGTCATGTGATCAGTCACATTCCTGGAAGGAATTTCAAGATGTGGTAATGTATACGATGGATGAGTGTACATATATATATATATATATATATATATATATAAGTGTTTGTGTGTGTGGAGCTGCATGAGTATATAAGAGAGCTGTTGGTGTATGTAAGAAAGCTGTGTACAAGTATGTAGCAAAACAGTGCGTGTATGTAACAGAGGTGTGAGTGCATACTTCAAAGCTGTAGAAAAGCTATATGTGTTAGAACTGTGTTTGTGTATGGAGGAGAGTTGTGTGTGTATTTCGGAAAATTGCGTGTGTGATAGTAGTAGAGTTGTGTGTATGCAGGAGAGATGTGTGTATGTAGGAAAGAGGGTGGAAACTTATCAATGCTATAGGACCTATGCAAGAACCTAACATGATCAAATTTGACTCATGACAATACAGCTTTAAAAAATGCATTGGCAGCAATTGTACCGATCATCTACTTTCAATGAATTATCAGCAAATTGGTGATAGTACACCTATTAAAAAAAAAATAACAGCCTCCTCCATATCCCCTCTAGCTGTCCTGTCCATCACCAAGATAGGTGCGTTTTCTGCCATTTTAGGTAGAAGTAATGTTCAACCAATTTGCTTCTAATTTAGACAAAGTAGTAGGAAAGTTTATCAAACAAACTCTACATATGAGCTCTATCTATTTTACAATACGTGTAATATGTATTCACAAAATGTCCATTTTCTATATGTGTGAACTTCACATCTTTTTTTTTTTTAGTAAGTTTTAGTGCATGATGAGGTGGTGTTTACCTATAGGATCCACCATCTCTTGGACTGGGCACCATTGATGGTATTTATTGGGCCCCACGTTCTTAAGTAAATCTCAATATTGCTTCAAAAAGGTAGCTATGCATATACAGTTTACAGACAGAATGTTAACATATTAAGCAAGAGTGTGACAACTTATCAGTGCTAAATGTGCCATAAAAAAACCCAGCATGTAAAATTCTTAGCTTTGACAAGTGACAACATATCTGGCAAAATGCATTGTAAACCAAATGTAATTTTTAGCTGCAGTAAATTTTAGACAATCAAAATGATGTTAAAATGTGTGCGTTTCTTACAGTCTAGAGGCTGCTTATTCTGATGGAGGAAAACACTGACAGCATCCTTCATGATCACTGAAAGAACTGTTCTCCTTTCTCCTGCCCCACACTGATCTATCTGATCGGTGCAGTGCAGGGGAGAAAGTCACCAGGACTTGCACGGATGTTGCGCATCCTGTGTAGCTGAAAAAACTTCTGCAAGACTAGCCCTTGGACCTCTTTATGAAAAGAAGAACGACACTCCTGATATGTGAGGTGGCATGGATAGGGTCCCAATCAAACAAAGTTGTTGATTAGCCATTGAACCTTTCAGGTCATGTGATCAGTCACATTCCTGGAAGTAATTTCAAGATGTGGTAATGTATACGATGGATGAGTGTACATATATATATATATATATATATATATAAGTGTTTGTGTGTGTGGAGCTGCATGAGTATATAAGAGAGCTGTTGGTGTATGTAAGAAAGCTGTGTACAAGTATGTAGCAAAACAGTGCGTGTATGTAACAGAGGTGTGAGTGCATACTTCAAAGCTGTAGAAAAGCTATATGTGTTAGAACTGTGTTTGTGTATGGAGGAGAGTTGTGTGTGTATTTCGGAAAATTGCGTGTGTGATAGTAGTAGAGTTGTGTGTATGCAGGAGAGATGTGTGTATGTAGGAAAGAGGGTGGAAACTTATCAATGCTATAGGACCTATGCAAGAACCTAACATGATCAAATTTGACTCATGACAATACAGCTTTAAAAAATGCATTGGCAGCAATTGTACCGATCATCTACTTTCAATGAATTATCAGCAAATTGGTGAAAGTACACCTATTAAAAAAAAAATAACAGCCTCCTCCATATCCCCTCTAGCTGTCCTGTCCATCACCAAGATAGGTGCGTTTTCTGCCATTTTAGGTAGAAGTAATGTTCAACCAATTTGCTTCTAATTTAGACAAAGTAGTAGGAAAGTTTATCAAACAAACTCTACATATGAGCTCTATCTATTTTACAATACGTGTAATATGTATTCACAAAATGTCCATTTTCTATATGTGTGAACTTCACATCTTTTTTTTTTTTAGTAAGTTTTAGTGCATGATGAGGTGGTGTTTACCTATAGGATCCACCATCTCTTGGACTGGGCACCATTGATGGTATTTATTGGGCCCCACGTTCTTAAGTAAATCTCAATATTGCTTCAAAAAGGTAGCTATGCATATACAGTTTACAGACAGAATGTTAACATATTAAGCAAGAGTGTGACAACTTATCAGTGCTAAATGTGCCATAAAAAAACCCAGCATGTAAAATTCTTAGCTTTGACAAGTGACAACATATCTGGCAAAATGCATTGTAAACCAAATGTAATTTTTAGCTGCAGTAAATTTTAGACAATCAAAATGATGTTAAAATGTGTGCGTTTCTTACAGTCTAGAGGCTGCTTATTCTGATGGAGGAAAACACTGACAGCATCCTTCATGATCACTGAAAGAACTGTTCTCCTTTCTCCTGCCCCACACTGATCTATCTGATCGGTGCAGTGCAGGGGAGAAAGTCACCAGGACTTGCACGGATGTTGCGCATCCTGTGTAGCTGAAAAAACTTCTGCAAGACTAGCCCTTGGACCTCTTTATGAAAAGAAGAACGACACTCCTGATATGTGAGGTGGCATGGATAGGGTCCCAATCAAACAAAGTTGTTGATTAGCCATTGAACCTTTCAGGTCATGTGATCAGTCACATTCCTGGAAGGAATTTCAAGATGTGGTAATGTATACGATGGATGAGTGTACATATATATATATATATATATATATATAAGTGTTTGTGTGTGTGGAGCTGCATGAGTATATAAGAGAGCTGTTGGTGTATGTAAGAAAGCTGTGTACAAGTATGTAGCAAAACAGTGCGTGTATGTAACAGAGGTGTGAGTGCATACTTCAAAGCTGTAGAAAAGCTATATGTGTTAGAACTGTGTTTGTGTATGGAGGAGAGTTGTGTGTGTATTTCGGAAAATTGCGTGTGTGATAGTAGTAGAGTTGTGTGTATGCAGGAGAGATGTGTGTATGTAGGAAAGAGGGTGGAAACTTATCAATGCTATAGGACCTATGCAAGAACCTAACATGATCAAATTTGACTCATGACAATACAGCTTTAAAAAATGCATTGGCAGCAATTGTACCGATCATCTACTTTCAATGAATTATCAGCAAATTGGTGAAAGTACACCTATTAAAAAAAAAATAACAGCCTCCTCCATATCCCCTCTAGCTGTCCTGTCCATCACCAAGATAGGTGCGTTTTCTGCCATTTTAGGTAGAAGTAATGTTCAACCAATTTGCTTCTAATTTAGACAAAGTAGTAGGAAAGTTTATCAAACAAACTCTACATATGAGCTCTATCTATTTTACAATACGTGTAATATGTATTCACAAAATGTCCATTTTCTATATGTGTGAACTTCACATCTTTTTTTTTTTTAGTAAGTTTTAGTGCATGATGAGGTGGTGTTTACCTATAGGATCCACCATCTCTTGGACTGGGCACCATTGATGGTATTTATTGGGCCCCACGTTCTTAAGTAAATCTCAATATTGCTTCAAAAAGGTAGCTATGCATATACAGTTTACAGACAGAATGTTAACATATTAAGCAAGAGTGTGACAACTTATCAGTGCTAAATGTGCCATAAAAAAACCCAGCATGTAAAATTCTTAGCTTTGACAAGTGACAACATATCTGGCAAAATGCATTGTAAACCAAATGTAATTTTTAGCTGCAGTAAATTTTAGACAATCAAAATGATGTTAAAATGTGTGCGTTTCTTACAGTCTAGAGGCTGCTTATTCTGATGGAGGAAAACACTGACAGCATCCTTCATGATCACTGAAAGAACTGTTCTCCTTTCTCCTGCCCCACACTGATCTATCTGATCGGTGCAGTGCAGGGGAGAAAGTCACCAGGACTTGCACGGATGTTGCGCATCCTGTGTAGCTGAAAAAACTTCTGCAAGACTAGCCCTTGGACCTCTTTATGAAAAGAAGAACGACACTCCTGATATGTGAGGTGGCATGGATAGGGTCCCAATCAAACAAAGTTGTTGATTAGCCATTGAACCTTTCAGGTCATGTGATCAGTCACATTCCTGGAAGGAATTTCAAGATGTGGTAATGTATACGATGGATGAGTGTACATATATATATATATATATATATATATATATATAAGTGTTTGTGTGTGTGGAGCTGCATGAGTATATAAGAGAGCTGTTGGTGTATGTAAGAAAGCTGTGTACAAGTATGTAGCAAAACAGTGCGTGTATGTAACAGAGGTGTGAGTGCATACTTCAAAGCTGTAGAAAAGCTATATGTGTTAGAACTGTGTTTGTGTATGGAGGAGAGTTGTGTGTGTATTTCGGAAAATTGCGTGTGTGATAGTAGTAGAGTTGTGTGTATGCAGGAGAGATGTGTGTATGTAGGAAAGAGGGTGGAAACTTATCAATGCTATAGGACCTATGCAAGAACCTAACATGATCAAATTTGACTCATGACAATACAGCTTTAAAAAATGCATTGGCAGCAATTGTACCGATCATCTACTTTCAATGAATTATCAGCAAATTGGTGATAGTACACCTATTAAAAAAAAAATAACAGCCTCCTCCATATCCCCTCTAGCTGTCCTGTCCATCACCAAGATAGGTGCGTTTTCTGCCATTTTAGGTAGAAGTAATGTTCAACCAATTTGCTTCTAATTTAGACAAAGTAGTAGGAAAGTTTATCAAACAAACTCTACATATGAGCTCTATCTATTTTACAATACGTGTAATATGTATTCACAAAATGTCCATTTTCTATATGTGTGAACTTCACATCTTTTTTTTTTTTAGTAAGTTTTAGTGCATGATGAGGTGGTGTTTACCTATAGGATCCACCATCTCTTGGACTGGGCACCATTGATGGTATTTATTGGGCCCCACGTTCTTAAGTAAATCTCAATATTGCTTCAAAAAGGTAGCTATGCATATACAGTTTACAGACAGAATGTTAACATATTAAGCAAGAGTGTGACAACTTATCAGTGCTAAATGTGCCATAAAAAAACCCAGCATGTAAAATTCTTAGCTTTGACAAGTGACAACATATCTGGCAAAATGCATTGTAAACCAAATGTAATTTTTAGCTGCAGTAAATTTTAGACAATCAAAATGATGTTAAAATGTGTGCGTTTCTTACAGTCTAGAGGCTGCTTATTCTGATGGAGGAAAACACTGACAGCATCCTTCATGATCACTGAAAGAACTGTTCTCCTTTCTCCTGCCCCACACTGATCTATCTGATCGGTGCAGTGCAGGGGAGAAAGTCACCAGGACTTGCACGGATGTTGCGCATCCTGTGTAGCTGAAAAAACTTCTGCAAGACTAGCCCTTGGACCTCTTTATGAAAAGAAGAACGACACTCCTGATATGTGAGGTGGCATGGATAGGGTCCCAATCAAACAAAGTTGTTGATTAGCCATTGAACCTTTCAGGTCATGTGATCAGTCACATTCCTGGAAGGAATTTCAAGATGTGGTAATGTATACGATGGATGAGTGTACATATATATATATATATATATATATATAAGTGTTTGTGTGTGTGGAGCTGCATGAGTATATAAGAGAGCTGTTGGTGTATGTAAGAAAGCTGTGTACAAGTATGTAGCAAAACAGTGCGTGTATGTAACAGAGGTGTGAGTGCATACTTCAAAGCTGTAGAAAAGCTATATGTGTTAGAACTGTGTTTGTGTATGGAGGAGAGTTGTGTGTGTATTTCGGAAAATTGCGTGTGTGATAGTAGTAGAGTTGTGTGTATGCAGGAGAGATGTGTGTATGTAGGAAAGAGGGTGGAAACTTATCAATGCTATAGGACCTATGCAAGAACCTAACATGATCAAATTTGACTCATGACAATACAGCTTTAAAAAATGCATTGGCAGCAATTGTACCGATCATCTACTTTCAATGAATTATCAGCAAATTGGTGAAAGTACACCTATTAAAAAAAAAATAACAGCCTCCTCCATATCCCCTCTAGCTGTCCTGTCCATCACCAAGATAGGTGCTTTTTCTGCCATTTTAGGTAGAAGTAATGTTCAACCAATTTGCTTCTAATTTAGACAAAGTAGTAGGAAAGTTTATCAAACAAACTCTACATATGAGCTCTATCTATTTTACAATACGTGTAATATGTATTCACAAAATGTCCATTTTCTATATGTGTGAACTTCACATCTTTTTTTTTTTTAGTAAGTTTTAGTGCATGATGAGGTGGTGTTTACCTATAGGATCCACCATCTCTTGGACTGGGCACCATTGATGGTATTTATTGGGCCCCACGTTCTTAAGTAAATCTCAATATTGCTTCAAAAAGGTAGCTATGCATATACAGTTTACAGACAGAATGTTAACATATTAAGCAAGAGTGTGACAACTTATCAGTGCTAAATGTGCCATAAAAAAACCCAGCATGTAAAATTCTTAGCTTTGACAAGTGACAACATATCTGGCAAAATGCATTGTAAACCAAATGTAATTTTTAGCTGCAGTAAATTTTAGACAATCAAAATGATGTTAAAATGTGTGCGTTTCTTACAGTCTAGAGGCTGCTTATTCTGATGGAGGAAAACACTGACAGCATCCTTCATGATCACTGAAAGAACTGTTCTCCTTTCTCCTGCCCCACACTGATCTATCTGATCGGTGCAGTGCAGGGGAGAAAGTCACCAGGACTTGCACGGATGTTGCGCATCCTGTGTAGCTGAAAAAACTTCTGCAAGACTAGCCCTTGGACCTCTTTATGAAAAGAAGAACGACACTCCTGATATGTGAGGTGGCATGGATAGGGTCCCAATCAAACAAAGTTGTTGATTAGCCATTGAACCTTTCAGGTCATGTGATCAGTCACATTCCTGGAAGGAATTTCAAGATGTGGTAATGTATACGATGGATGAGTGTACATATATATATATATATATATATATATATATAAGTGTTTGTGTGTGTGGAGCTGCATGAGTATATAAGAGAGCTGTTGGTGTATGTAAGAAAGCTGTGTACAAGTATGTAGCAAAACAGTGCGTGTATGTAACAGAGGTGTGAGTGCATACTTCAAAGCTGTAGAAAAGCTATATGTGTTAGAACTGTGTTTGTGTATGGAGGAGAGTTGTGTGTGTATTTCGGAAAATTGCGTGTGTGATAGTAGTAGAGTTGTGTGTATGCAGGAGAGATGTGTGTATGTAGGAAAGAGGGTGGAAACTTATCAATGCTATAGGACCTATGCAAGAACCTAACATGATCAAATTTGACTCATGACAATACAGCTTTAAAAAATGCATTGGCAGCAATTGTACCGATCATCTACTTTCAATGAATTATCAGCAAATTGGTGATAGTACACCTATTAAAAAAAAAATAACAGCCTCCTCCATATCCCCTCTAGCTGTCCTGTCCATCACCAAGATAGGTGCGTTTTCTGCCATTTTAGGTAGAAGTAATGTTCAACCAATTTGCTTCTAATTTAGACAAAGTAGTAGGAAAGTTTATCAAACAAACTCTACATATGAGCTCTATCTATTTTACAATACGTGTAATATGTATTCACAAAATGTCCATTTTCTATATGTGTGAACTTCACATCTTTTTTTTTTTTAGTAAGTTTTAGTGCATGATGAGGTGGTGTTTACCTATAGGATCCACCATCTCTTGGACTGGGCACCATTGATGGTATTTATTGGGCCCCACGTTCTTAAGTAAATCTCAATATTGCTTCAAAAAGGTAGCTATGCATATACAGTTTACAGACAGAATGTTAACATATTAAGCAAGAGTGTGACAACTTATCAGTGCTAAATGTGCCATAAAAAAACCCAGCATGTAAAATTCTTAGCTTTGACAAGTGACAACATATCTGGCAAAATGCATTGTAAACCAAATGTAATTTTTAGCTGCAGTAAATTTTAGACAATCAAAATGATGTTAAAATGTGTGTGTTTCTTACAGTCTAGAGGCTGCTTATTCTGATGGAGGAAAACACTGACAGCATCCTTCATGATCACTGAAAGAACTGTTCTCCTTTCTCCTGCCCCACACTGATCTATCTGATCGGTGCAGTGCAGGGGAGAAAGTCACCAGGACTTGCACGGATGTTGCGCATCCTGTGTAGCTGAAAAAACTTCTGCAAGACTAGCCCTTGGACCTCTTTATGAAAAGAAGAACGACACTCCTGATATGTGAGGTGGCATGGATAGGGTCCCAATCAAACAAAGTTGTTGATTAGCCATTGAACCTTTCAGGTCATGTGATCAGTCACATTCCTGGAAGGAATTTCAAGATGTGGTAATGTATACGATGGATGAGTGTACATATATATATATATATATATATATATATAAGTGTTTGTGTGTGTGGAGCTGCATGAGTATATAAGAGAGCTGTTGGTGTATGTAAGAAAGCTGTGTACAAGTATGTAGCAAAACAGTGCGTGTATGTAACAGAGGTGTGAGTGCATACTTCAAAGCTGTAGAAAAGCTATATGTGTTAGAACTGTGTTTGTGTATGGAGGAGAGTTGTGTGTGTATTTCGGAAAATTGCGTGTGTGATAGTAGTAGAGTTGTGTGTATGCAGGAGAGATGTGTGTATGTAGGAAAGAGGGTGGAAACTTATCAATGCTATAGGACCTATGCAAGAACCTAACATGATCAAATTTGACTCATGACAATACAGCTTTAAAAAATGCATTGGCAGCAATTGTACCGATCATCTACTTTCAATGAATTATCAGCAAATTGGTGATAGTACACCTATTAAAAAAAAAATAACAGCCTCCTCCATATCCCCTCTAGCTGTCCTGTCCATCACCAAGATAGGTGCGTTTTCTGCCATTTTAGGTAGAAGTAATGTTCAACCAATTTGCTTCTAATTTAGACAAAGTAGTAGGAAAGTTTATCAAACAAACTCTACATATGAGCTCTATCTATTTTACAATACGTGTAATATGTATTCACAAAATGTCCATTTTCTATATGTGTGAACTTCACATCTTTTTTTTTTTTAGTAAGTTTTAGTGCATGATGAGGTGGTGTTTACCTATAGGATCCACCATCTCTTGGACTGGGCACCATTGATGGTATTTATTGGGCCCCACGTTCTTAAGTAAATCTCAATATTGCTTCAAAAAGGTAGCTATGCATATACAGTTTACAGACAGAATGTTAACATATTAAGCAAGAGTGTGACAACTTATCAGTGCTAAATGTGCCATAAAAAAACCCAGCATGTAAAATTCTTAGCTTTGACAAGTGACAACATATCTGGCAAAATGCATTGTAAACCAAATGTAATTTTTAGCTGCAGTAAATTTTAGACAATCAAAATGATGTTAAAATGTGTGCGTTTCTTACAGTCTAGAGGCTGCTTATTCTGATGGAGGAAAACACTGACAGCATCCTTCATGATCACTGAAAGAACTGTTCTCCTTTCTCCTGCCCTACACTGATCTATCTGATCGGTGCAGTGCAGGGGAGAAAGTCACCAGGACTTACACGGATGTTGCGCATCCTGTGTAGCTGAAAAAACTTCTGCAAGACTAGCCCTTGGACCTCTTTATGAAAAGAAGAACAACACTCCTGATATGTGAGGTGGCATGGATAGGGTCCCAATCAAACAAAGTTGTTGATTAGCCATTGAACCTTTCAGGTCATGTGATCAGTCACATTCCTGGAAGGAATTTCAATATGTGGTAATGTATACGATGGATGAGTGTACATATATATATATATATATAAGTGTTTGTGTGTGTGGAGCTGCATGAGTATATAAGAGAGCTGTTGGTGTATGTAAGAAAGCTGTGTACAAGTATGTAGCAAAACAGTGCGTGTATGTAACAGAGGTGTGAGTGCATACTTCAAAGCTGTAGAAAAGCTATATGTGTTAGAACTGTGTTTGTGTATGGAGGAGAGTTGTGTGTGTATTTCGGAAAATTGCGTGTGTGATAGTAGTAGAGTTGTGTGTATGCAGGAGAGATGTGTGTATGTAGGAAAGAGGGTGGAAACTTATCAATGCTATAGGACCTATGCAAGAACCTAACATGATCAAATTTGACTCATGACAATACAGCTTTAAAAAATGCATTGGCAGCAATTGTACCGATCATCTACTTTCAATGAATTATCAGCAAATTGGTGAAAGTACACCTATTAAAAAAAAAATAACAGCCTCCTCCATATCCCCTCTAGCTGTCCTGTCCATCACCAAGATAGGTGCGTTTTCTGCCATTTTAGGTAGAAGTAATGTTCAACCAATTTGCTTCTAATTTAGACAAAGTAGTAGGAAAGTTTATCAAACAAACTCTACATATGAGCTCTATCTATTTTACAATACGTGTAATATGTATTCACAAAATGTCCATTTTCTATATGTGTGAACTTCACATCTTTTTTTTTTTTAGTAAGTTTTAGTGCATGATGAGGTGGTGTTTACCTATAGGATCCACCATCTCTTGGACTGGGCACCATTGATGGTATTTATTGGGCCCCACGTTCTTAAGTAAATCTCAATATTGCTTCAAAAAGGTAGCTATGCATATACAGTTTACAGACAGAATGTTAACATATTAAGCAAGAGTGTGACAACTTATCAGTGCTAAATGTGCCATAAAAAAACCCAGCATGTAAAATTCTTAGCTTTGACAAGTGACAACATATCTGGCAAAATGCATTGTAAACCAAATGTAATTTTTAGCTGCAGTAAATTTTAGACAATCAAAATGATGTTAAAATGTGTGCGTTTCTTACAGTCTAGAGGCTGCTTATTCTGATGGAGGAAAACACTGACAGCATCCTTCATGATCACTGAAAGAACTGTTCTCCTTTCTCCTGCCCCACACTGATCTATCTGATCGGTGCAGTGCAGGGGAGAAAGTCACCAGGACTTGCACGGATGTTGCGCATCCTGTGTAGCTGAAAAAACTTCTGCAAGACTAGCCCTTGGACCTCTTTATGAAAAGAAGAACGACACTCCTGATATGTGAGGTGGCATGGATAGGGTCCCAATCAAACAAAGTTGTTGATTAGCCATTGAACCTTTCAGGTCATGTGATCAGTCACATTCCTGGAAGGAATTTCAAGATGTGGTAATGTATACGATGGATGAGTGTACATATATATATATATATATATATATATATATATAAGTGTTTGTGTGTGTGGAGCTGCATGAGTATATAAGAGAGCTGTTGGTGTATGTAAGAAAGCTGTGTACAAGTATGTAGCAAAACAGTGCGTGTATGTAACAGAGGTGTGAGTGCATACTTCAAAGCTGTAGAAAAGCTATATGTGTTAGAACTGTGTTTGTGTATGGAGGAGAGTTGTGTGTGTATTTCGGAAAATTGCGTGTGTGATAGTAGTAGAGTTGTGTGTATGCAGGAGAGATGTGTGTATGTAGGAAAGAGGGTGGAAACTTATCAATGCTATAGGACCTATGCAAGAACCTAACATGATCAAATTTGACTCATGACAATACAGCTTTAAAAAATGCATTGGCAGCAATTGTACCGATCATCTACTTTCAATGAATTATCAGCAAATTGGTGATAGTACACCTATTAAAAAAAAAATAACAGCCTCCTCCATATCCCCTCTAGCTGTCCTGTCCATCACCAAGATAGGTGCGTTTTCTGCCATTTTAGGTAGAAGTAATGTTCAACCAATTTGCTTCTAATTTAGACAAAGTAGTAGGAAAGTTTATCAAACAAACTCTACATATGAGCTCTATCTATTTTACAATACGTGTAATATGTATTCACAAAATGTCCATTTTCTATATGTGTGAACTTCACATCTTTTTTTTTTTTAGTAAGTTTTAGTGCATGATGAGGTGGTGTTTACCTATAGGATCCACCATCTCTTGGACTGGGCACCATTGATGGTATTTATTGGGCCCCACGTTCTTAAGTAAATCTCAATATTGCTTCAAAAAGGTAGCTATGCATATACAGTTTACAGACAGAATGTTAACATATTAAGCAAGAGTGTGACAACTTATCAGTGCTAAATGTGCCATAAAAAAACCCAGCATGTAAAATTCTTAGCTTTGACAAGTGACAACATATCTGGCAAAATGCATTGTAAACCAAATGTAATTTTTAGCTGCAGTAAATTTTAGACAATCAAAATGATGTTAAAATGTGTGCGTTTCTTACAGTCTAGAGGCTGCTTATTCTGATGGAGGAAAACACTGACAGCATCCTTCATGATCACTGAAAGAACTGTTCTCCTTTCTCCTGCCCCACACTGATCTATCTGATCGGTGCAGTGCAGGGGAGAAAGTCACCAGGACTTGCACGGATGTTGCGCATCCTGTGTAGCTGAAAAAACTTCTGCAAGACTAGCCCTTGGACCTCTTTATGAAAAGAAGAACGACACTCCTGATATGTGAGGTGGCATGGATAGGGTCCCAATCAAACAAAGTTGTTGATTAGCCATTGAACCTTTCAGGTCATGTGATCAGTCACATTCCTGGAAGGAATTTCAAGATGTGGTAATGTATACGATGGATGAGTGTACATATATATATATATATATATAAGTGTTTGTGTGTGTGGAGCTGCATGAGTATATAAGAGAGCTGTTGGTGTATGTAAGAAAGCTGTGTACAAGTATGTAGCAAAACAGTGCGTGTATGTAACAGAGGTGTGAGTGCATACTTCAAAGCTGTAGAAAAGCTATATGTGTTAGAACTGTGTTTGTGTATGGAGGAGAGTTGTGTGTATTTCGGAAAATTGCGTGTGTGATAGTAGTAGAGTTGTGTGTATGCAGGAGAGATGTGTGTATGTAGGAAAGAGGGTGGAAACTTATCAATGCTATAGGACCTATGCAAGAACCTAACATGATCAAATTTGACTCATGACAATACAGCTTTAAAAAATGCATTGGCAGCAATTGTACCGATCATCTACTTTCAATGAATTATCAGCAAATTGGTGATAGTACACCTATTAAAAAAAAAATAACAGCCTCCTCCATATCCCCTCTAGCTGTCCTGTCCATCACCAAGATAGGTGCGTTTTCTGCCATTTTAGGTAGAAGTAATGTTCAACCAATTTGCTTCTAATTTAGACAAAGTAGTAGGAAAGTTTATCAAACAAACTCTACATATGAGCTCTATCTATTTTACAATACGTGTAATATGTATTCACAAAATGTCCATTTTCTATATGTGTGAACTTCACATCTTTTTTTTTTTTAGTAAGTTTTAGTGCATGATGAGGTGGTGTTTACCTATAGGATCCACCATCTCTTGGACTGGGCACCATTGATGGTATTTATTGGGCCCCACGTTCTTAAGTAAATCTCAATATTGCTTCAAAAAGGTAGCTATGCATATACAGTTTACAGACAGAATGTTAACATATTAAGCAAGAGTGTGACAACTTATCAGTGCTAAATGTGCCATAAAAAAACCCAGCATGTAAAATTCTTAGCTTTGACAAGTGACAACATATCTGGCAAAATGCATTGTAAACCAAATGTAATTTTTAGCTGCAGTAAATTTTAGACAATCAAAATGATGTTAAAATGTGTGCGTTTCTTACAGTCTAGAGGCTGCTTATTCTGATGGAGGAAAACACTGACAGCATCCTTCATGATCACTGAAAGAACTGTTCTCCTTTCTCCTGCCCCACACTGATCTATCTGATCGGTGCAGTGCAGGGGAGAAAGTCACCAGGACTTGCACGGATGTTGCGCATCCTGTGTAGCTGAAAAAACTTCTGCAAGACTAGCCCTTGGACCTCTTTATGAAAAGAAGAACGACACTCCTGATATGTGAGGTGGCATGGATAGGGTCCCAATCAAACAAAGTTGTTGATTAGCCATTGAACCTTTCAGGTCATGTGATCAGTCACATTCCTGGAAGGAATTTCAAGATGTGGTAATGTATACGATGGATGAGTGTACATATATATATATATATATATATAAGTGTTTGTGTGTGTGGAGCTGCATGAGTATATAAGAGAGCTGTTGGTGTATGTAAGAAAGCTGTGTACAAGTATGTAGCAAAACAGTGCGTGTATTTAACAGAGGTGTGAGTGCATACTTCAAAGCTGTAGAAAAGCTATATGTGTTAGAACTGTGTTTGTGTATGGAGGAGAGTTGTGTGTGTATTTCGGAAAATTGCGTGTGTGATAGTAGTAGAGTTGTGTGTATGCAGGAGAGATGTGTGTATGTAGGAAAGAGGGTGGAAACTTATCAATGCTATAGGACCTATGCAAGAACCTAACATGATCAAATTTGACTCATGACAATACAGCTTTAAAAAATGCATTGGCAGCAATTGTACCGATCATCTACTTTCAATGAATTATCAGCAAATTGGTGAAAGTACACCTATTAAAAAAAAATAACAGCCTCCTCCATATCCCCTCTAGCTGTCCTGTCCATCACCAAGATAGGTGCGTTTTCTGCCATTTTAGGTAGAAGTAATGTTCAACCAATTTGCTTCTAATTTAGACAAAGTAGTAGGAAAGTTTATCAAACAAACTCTACATATGAGCTCTATCTATTTTACAATACGTGTAATATGTATTCACAAAATGTCCATTTTCTATATGTGTGAACTTCACATCTTTTTTTTTTTTAGTAAGTTTTAGTGCATGATGAGGTGGTGTTTACCTATAGGATCCACCATCTCTTGGACTGGGCACCATTGATGGTATTTATTGGGCCCCACGTTCTTAAGTAAATCTCAATATTGCTTCAAAAAGGTAGCTATGCATATACAGTTTACAGACAGAATGTTAACATATTAAGCAAGAGTGTGACAACTTATCAGTGCTAAATGTGCCATAAAAAAACCCAGCATGTAAAATTCTTAGCTTTGACAAGTGACAACATATCTGGCAAAATGCATTGTAAACCAAATGTAATTTTTAGCTGCAGTAAATTTTAGACAATCAAAATGATGTTAAAATGTGTGCGTTTCTTACAGTCTAGAGGCTGCTTATTCTGATGGAGGAAAACACTGACAGCATCCTTCATGATCACTGAAAGAACTGTTCTCCTTTCTCCTGCCCCACACTGATCTATCTGATCGGTGCAGTGCAGGGGAGAAAGTCACCAGGACTTGCACGGATGTTGCGCATCCTGTGTAGCTGAAAAAACTTCTGCAAGACTAGCCCTTGGACCTCTTTATGAAAAGAAGAACGACACTCCTGATATGTGAGGTGGCATGGATAGGGTCCCAATCAAACAAAGTTGTTGATTAGCCATTGAACCTTTCAGGTCATGTGATCAGTCACATTCCTGGAAGGAATTTCAAGATGTGGTAATGTATACGATGGATGAGTGTACATATTTATATATATATATATATATATATAAGTGTTTGTGTGTGTGGAGCTGCATGAGTATATAAGAGAGCTGTTGGTGTATGTAAGAAAGCTGTGTACAAGTATGTAGCAAAACAGTGCGTGTATGTAACAGAGGTGTGAGTGCATACTTCAAAGCTGTAGAAAAGCTATATGTGTTAGAACTGTGTTTCTGTATGGAGGAGAGTTGTGTGTGTATTTCGGAAAATTGCGTGTGTGATAGTAGTAGAGTTGTGTGTATGCAGGAGAGATGTGTGTATGTAGGAAAGAGGGTGGAAACTTATCAATGCTATAGGACCTATGCAAGAACCTAACATGATCAAATTTGACTCATGACAATACAGCTTTAAAAAATGCATTGGCAGCAATTGTACCGATCATCTACTTTCAATGAATTATCAGCAAATTGGTGAAAGTACACCTATTAAAAAAAAAATAACAGCCTCCTCCATATCCCCTCTAGCTGTCCTGTCCATCACCAAGATAGGTGCGTTTTCTGCCATTTTAGGTAGAAGTAATGTTCAACCAATTTGCTTCTAATTTAGACAAAGTAGTAGGAAAGTTTATCAAACAAACTCTACATATGAGCTCTATCTATTTTACAATACGTGTAATATGTATTCACAAAATGTCCATTTTCTATATGTGTGAACTTCACATCTTTTTTTTTTTTTGTAAGTTTTAGTGCATGATGAGGTGGTGTTTACCTATAGGATCCACCATCTCTTGGACTGGGCACCATTGATGGTATTTATTGGGCCCCACGTTCTTAAGTAAATCTCAATATTGCTTCAAAAAGGTAGCTATGCATATACAGTTTACAGACAGAATGTTAACATATTAAGCAAGAGTGTGACAACTTATCAGTGCTAAATGTGCCATAAAAAAACCCAGCATGTAAAATTCTTAGCTTTGACAAGTGACAACATATCTGGCAAAATGCATTGTAAACCAAATGTAATTTTTAGCTGCAGTAAATTTTAGACAATCAAAATGATGTTAAAATGTGTGCGTTTCTTACAGTCTAGAGGCTGCTTATTCTGATGGAGGAAAACACTGACAGCATCCTTCATGATCACTGAAAGAACTGTTCTCCTTTCTCCTGCCCCACACTGATCTATCTGATCGGTGCAGTGCAGGGGAGAAAGTCACCAGGACTTGCACGGATGTTGCGCATCCTGTGTAGCTGAAAAAACTTCTGCAAGACTAGCCCTTGGACCTCTTTATGAAAAGAAGAACGACACTCCTGATATGTGAGGTGGCATGGATAGGGTCCCAATCAAACAAAGTTGTTGATTAGCCATTGAACCTTTCAGGTCATGTGATCAGTCACATTCCTGGAAGGAATTTCAAGATGTGGTAATGTATACGATGGATGAGTGTACATATATATATATATATATATATAAGTGTTTGTGTGTGTGGAGCTGCATGAGTATATAAGAGAGCTGTTGGTGTATGTAAGAAAGCTGTGTACAAGTATGTAGCAAAACAGTGCGTGTATGTAACAGAGGTGTGAGTGCATACTTCAAAGCTGTAGAAAAGCTATATGTGTTAGAACTGTGTTTGTGTATGGAGGAGAGTTGTGTGTATTTCGGAAAATTGCGTGTGTGATAGTAGTAGAGTTGTGTGTATGCAGGAGAGATGTGTGTATGTAGGAAAGAGGGTGGAAACTTATCAATGCTATAGGACCTATGCAAGAACCTAACATGATCAAATTTGACTCATGACAATACAGCTTTAAAAAATGCATTGGCAGCAATTGTACCGATCATCTACTTTCAATGAATTATCAGCAAATTGGTGATAGTACACCTATTAAAAAAAAAATAACAGCCTCCTCCATATCCCCTCTAGCTGTCCTGTCCATCACCAAGATAGGTGCGTTTTCTGCCATTTTAGGTAGAAGTAATGTTCAACCAATTTGCTTCTAATTTAGACAAAGTAGTAGGAAAGTTTATCAAACAAACTCTACATATGAGCTCTATCTATTTTACAAACGTGTAATATGTATTCACAAAATGTCCATTTTCTATATGTGTGAACTTCACATCTTTTTTTTTTTTAGTAAGTTTTAGTGCATGATGAGGTGGTGTTTACCTATAGGATCCACCATCTCTTGGACTGGGCACCATTGATGGTATTTATTGGGCCCCACGTTCTTAAGTAAATCTCAATATTGCTTCAAAAAGGTAGCTATGCATATACAGTTTACAGACAGAATGTTAACATATTAAGCAAGAGTGTGACAACTTATCAGTGCTAAATGTGCCATAAAAAAACCCAGCATGTAAAATTCTTAGCTTTGACAAGTGACAACATATCTGGCAAAATGCATTGTAAACCAAATGTAATTTTTAGCTGCAGTAAATTTTAGACAATCAAAATGATGTTAAAATGTGTGCGTTTCTTACAGTCTAGAGGCTGCTTATTCTGATGGAGGAAAACACTGACAGCATCCTTCATGATCACTGAAAGAACTGTTCTCCTTTCTCCTGCCCCACACTGATCTATCTGATCGGTGCAGTGCAGGGGAGAAAGTCACCAGGACTTGCACGGATGTTGCGCATCCTGTGTAGCTGAAAAAACTTCTGCAAGACTAGCCCTTGGACCTCTTTATGAAAAGAAGAACGACACTCCTGATATGTGAGGTGGCATGGATAGGGTCCCAATCAAACAAAGTTGTTGATTAGCCATTGAACCTTTCAGGTCATGTGATCAGTCACATTCCTGGAAGGAATTTCAAGATGTGGTAATGTATACGATGGATGAGTGTACATATTTATATATATATATATATATATATATATAAGTGTTTGTGTGTGTGGAGCTGCATGAGTATATAAGAGAGCTGTTGGTGTATGTAAGAAAGCTGTGTACAAGTATGTAGCAAAACAGTGCGTGTATGTAACAGAGGTGTGAGTGCATACTTCAAAGCTGTAGAAAAGCTATATGTGTTAGAACTGTGTTTCTGTATGGAGGAGAGTTGTGTGTGTATTTCGGAAAATTGCGTGTGTGATAGTAGTAGAGTTGTGTGTATGCAGGAGAGATGTGTGTATGTAGGAAAGAGGGTGGAAACTTATCAATGCTATAGGACCTATGCAAGAACCTAACATGATCAAATTTGACTCATGACAATACAGCTTTAAAAAATGCATTGGCAGCAATTGTACCGATCATCTACTTTCAATGAATTATCAGCAAATTGGTGAAAGTACACCTATTAAAAAAAAAATAACAGCCTCCTCCATATCCCCTCTAGCTGTCCTGTCCATCACCAAGATAGGTGCGTTTTCTGCCATTTTAGGTAGAAGTAATGTTCAACCAATTTGCTTCTAATTTAGACAAAGTAGTAGGAAAGTTTATCAAACAAACTCTACATATGAGCTCTATCTATTTTACAATACGTGTAATATGTATTCACAAAATGTCCATTTTCTATATGTGTGAACTTCACATCTTTTTTTTTTTTTGTAAGTTTTAGTGCATGATGAGGTGGTGTTTACCTATAGGATCCACCATCTCTTGGACTGGGCACCATTGATGGTATTTATTGGGCCCCACGTTCTTAAGTAAATCTCAATATTGCTTCAAAAAGGTAGCTATGCATATACAGTTTACAGACAGAATGTTAACATATTAAGCAAGAGTGTGACAACTTATCAGTGCTAAATGTGCCATAAAAAAACCCAGCATGTAAAATTCTTAGCTTTGACAAGTGACAACATATCTGGCAAAATGCATTGTAAACCAAATGTAATTTTTAGCTGCAGTAAATTTTAGACAATCAAAATGATGTTAAAATGTGTGCGTTTCTTACAGTCTAGAGGCTGCTTATTCTGATGGAGGAAAACACTGACAGCATCCTTCATGATCACTGAAAGAACTGTTCTCCTTTCTCCTGCCCCACACTGATCTATCTGATCGGTGCAGTGCAGGGGAGAAAGTCACCAGGACTTGCACGGATGTTGCGCATCCTGTGTAGCTGAAAAAACTTCTGCAAGACTAGCCCTTGGACCTCTTTATGAAAAGAAGAACGACACTCCTGATATGTGAGGTGGCATGGATAGGGTCCCAATCAAACAAAGTTGTTGATTAGCCATTGAACCTTTCAGGTCATGTGATCAGTCACATTCCTGGAAGGAATTTCAAGATGTGGTAATGTATACGATGGATGAGTGTACATATTTATATATATATATATATATATATATAAGTGTTTGTGTGTGTGGAGCTGCATGAGTATATAAGAGAGCTGTTGGTGTATGTAAGAAAGCTGTGTACAAGTATGTAGCAAAACAGTGCGTGTATGTAACAGAGGTGTGAGTGCATACTTCAAAGCTGTAGAAAAGCTATATGTGTTAGAACTGTGTTTCTGTATGGAGGAGAGTTGTGTGTGTATTTCGGAAAATTGCGTGTGTGATAGTAGTAGAGTTGTGTGTATGCAGGAGAGATGTGTGTATGTAGGAAAGAGGGTGGAAACTTATCAATGCTATAGGACCTATGCAAGAACCTAACATGATCAAATTTGACTCATGACAATACAGCTTTAAAAAATGCATTGGCAGCAATTGTACCGATCATCTACTTTCAATGAATTATCAGCAAATTGGTGAAAGTACACCTATTAAAAAAAAAATAACAGCCTCCTCCATATCCCCTCTAGCTGTCCTGTCCATCACCAAGATAGGTGCGTTTTCTGCCATTTTAGGTAGAAGTAATGTTCAACCAATTTGCTTCTAATTTAGACAAAGTAGTAGGAAAGTTTATCAAACAAACTCTACATATGAGCTCTATCTATTTTACAATACGTGTAATATGTATTCACAAAATGTCCATTTTCTATATGTGTGAACTTCACATCTTTTTTTTTTTTTGTAAGTTTTAGTGCATGATGAGGTGGTGTTTACCTATAGGATCCACCATCTCTTGGACTGGGCACCATTGATGGTATTTATTGGGCCCCACGTTCTTAAGTAAATCTCAATATTGCTTCAAAAAGGTAGCTATGCATATACAGTTTACAGACAGAATGTTAACATATTAAGCAAGAGTGTGACAACTTATCAGTGCTAAATGTGCCATAAAAAAACCCAGCATGTAAAATTCTTAGCTTTGACAAGTGACAACATATCTGGCAAAATGCATTGTAAACCAAATGTAATTTTTAGCTGCAGTAAATTTTAGACAATCAAAATGATGTTAAAATGTGTGCGTTTCTTACAGTCTAGAGGCTGCTTATTCTGATGGAGGAAAACACTGACAGCATCCTTCATGATCACTGAAAGAACTGTTCTCCTTTCTCCTGCCCCACACTGATCTATCTGATCGGTGCAGTGCAGGGGAGAAAGTCACCAGGACTTGCACGGATGTTGCGCATCCTGTGTAGCTGAAAAAACTTCTGCAAGACTAGCCCTTGGACCTCTTTATGAAAAGAAGAACGACACTCCTGATATGTGAGGTGGCATGGATAGGGTCCCAATCAAACAAAGTTGTTGATTAGCCATTGAACCTTTCAGGTCATGTGATCAGTCACATTCCTGGAAGGAATTTCAAGATGTGGTAATGTATACGATGGATGAGTGTACATATATATATATATATATATAAGTGTTTGTGTGTGTGGAGCTGCATGAGTATATAAGAGAGCTGTTGGTGTATGTAAGAAAGCTGTGTACAAGTATGTAGCAAAACAGTGCGTGTATGTAACAGAGGTGTGAGTGCATACTTCAAAGCTGTAGAAAAGCTATATGTGTTAGAACTGTGTTTGTGTATGGAGGAGAGTTGTGTGTATTTCGGAAAATTGCGTGTGTGATAGTAGTAGAGTTGTGTGTATGCAGGAGAGATGTGTGTATGTAGGAAAGAGGGTGGAAACTTATCAATGCTATAGGACCTATGCAAGAACCTAACATGATCAAATTTGACTCATGACAATACAGCTTTAAAAAATGCATTGGCAGCAATTGTACCGATCATCTACTTTCAATGAATTATCAGCAAATTGGTGATAGTACACCTATTAAAAAAAAAATAACAGCCTCCTCCATATCCCCTCTAGCTGTCCTGTCCATCACCAAGATAGGTGCGTTTTCTGCCATTTTAGGTAGAAGTAATGTTCAACCAATTTGCTTCTAATTTAGACAAAGTAGTAGGAAAGTTTATCAAACAAACTCTACATATGAGCTCTATCTATTTTACAATACGTGTAATATGTATTCACAAAATGTCCATTTTCTATATGTGTGAACTTCACATCTTTTTTTTTTTTTGTAAGTTTTAGTGCATGATGAGGTGGTGTTTACCTATAGGATCCACCATCTCTTGGACTGGGCACCATTGATGGTATTTATTGGGCCCCACGTTCTTAAGTAAATCTCAATATTGCTTCAAAAAGGTAGCTATGCATATACAGTTTACAGACAGAATGTTAACATATTAAGCAAGAGTGTGACAACTTATCAGTGCTAAATGTGCCATAAAAAAACCCAGCATGTAAAATTCTTAGCTTTGACAAGTGACAACATATCTGGCAAAATGCATTGTAAACCAAATGTAATTTTTAGCTGCAGTAAATTTTAGACAATCAAAATGATGTTAAAATGTGTGCGTTTCTTACAGTCTAGAGGCTGCTTATTCTGATGGAGGAAAACACTGACAGCATCCTTCATGATCACTGAAAGAACTGTTCTCCTTTCTCCTGCCCCACACTGATCTATCTGATCGGTGCAGTGCAGGGGAGAAAGTCACCAGGACTTGCACGGATGTTGCGCATCCTGTGTAGCTGAAAAAACTTCTGCAAGACTAGCCCTTGGACCTCTTTATGAAAAGAAGAACGACACTCCTGATATGTGAGGTGGCATGGATAGGGTCCCAATCAAACAAAGTTGTTGATTAGCCATTGAACCTTTCAGGTCATGTGATCAGTCACATTCCTGGAAGGAATTTCAAGATGTGGTAATGTATACGATGGATGAGTGTACATATTTATATATATATATATATATATATATAAGTGTTTGTGTGTGTGGAGCTGCATGAGTATATAAGAGAGCTGTTGGTGTATGTAAGAAAGCTGTGTACAAGTATGTAGCAAAACAGTGCGTGTATGTAACAGAGGTGTGAGTGCATACTTCAAAGCTGTAGAAAAGCTATATGTGTTAGAACTGTGTTTCTGTATGGAGGAGAGTTGTGTGTGTATTTCGGAAAATTGCGTGTGTGATAGTAGTAGAGTTGTGTGTATGCAGGAGAGATGTGTGTATGTAGGAAAGAGGGTGGAAACTTATCAATGCTATAGGACCTATGCAAGAACCTAACATGATCAAATTTGACTCATGACAATACAGCTTTAAAAAATGCATTGGCAGCAATTGTACCGATCATCTACTTTCAATGAATTATCAGCAAATTGGTGAAAGTACACCTATTAAAAAAAAAATAACAGCCTCCTCCATATCCCCTCTAGCTGTCCTGTCCATCACCAAGATAGGTGCGTTTTCTGCCATTTTAGGTAGAAGTAATGTTCAACCAATTTGCTTCTAATTTAGACAAAGTAGTAGGAAAGTTTATCAAACAAACTCTACATATGAGCTCTATCTATTTTACAATACGTGTAATATGTATTCACAAAATGTCCATTTTCTATATGTGTGAACTTCACATCTTTTTTTTTTTTTGTAAGTTTTAGTGCATGATGAGGTGGTGTTTACCTATAGGATCCACCATCTCTTGGACTGGGCACCATTGATGGTATTTATTGGGCCCCACGTTCTTAAGTAAATCTCAATATTGCTTCAAAAAGGTAGCTATGCATATACAGTTTACAGACAGAATGTTAACATATTAAGCAAGAGTGTGACAACTTATCAGTGCTAAATGTGCCATAAAAAAACCCAGCATGTAAAATTCTTAGCTTTGACAAGTGACAACATATCTGGCAAAATGCATTGTAAACCAAATGTAATTTTTAGCTGCAGTAAATTTTAGACAATCAAAATGATGTTAAAATGTGTGCGTTTCTTACAGTCTAGAGGCTGCTTATTCTGATGGAGGAAAACACTGACAGCATCCTTCATGATCACTGAAAGAACTGTTCTCCTTTCTCCTGCCCCACACTGATCTATCTGATCGGTGCAGTGCAGGGGAGAAAGTCACCAGGACTTGCACGGATGTTGCGCATCCTGTGTAGCTGAAAAAACTTCTGCAAGACTAGCCCTTGGACCTCTTTATGAAAAGAAGAACGACACTCCTGATATGTGAGGTGGCATGGATAGGGTCCCAATCAAACAAAGTTGTTGATTAGCCATTGAACCTTTCAGGTCATGTGATCAGTCACATTCCTGGAAGGAATTTCAAGATGTGGTAATGTATACGATGGATGAGTGTACATATATATATATATATATATAAGTGTTTGTGTGTGTGGAGCTGCATGAGTATATAAGAGAGCTGTTGGTGTATGTAAGAAAGCTGTGTACAAGTATGTAGCAAAACAGTGCGTGTATGTAACAGAGGTGTGAGTGCATACTTCAAAGCTGTAGAAAAGCTATATGTGTTAGAACTGTGTTTGTGTATGGAGGAGAGTTGTGTGTGTATTTCGGAAAATTGCGTGTGTGATAGTAGTAGAGTTGTGTGTATGCAGGAGAGATGTGTGTATGTAGGAAAGAGGGTGGAAACTTATCAATGCTATAGGACCTATGCAAGAACCTAACATGATCAAATTTGACTCATGACAATACAGCTTTAAAAAATGCATTGGCAGCAATTGTACCGATCATCTACTTTCAATGAATTATCAGCAAATTGGTGAAAGTACACCTATTAAAAAAAAAATAACAGCCTCCTCCATATCCCCTCTAGCTGTCCTGTCCATCACCAAGATAGGTGCGTTTTCTGCCATTTTAGGTAGAAGTAATGTTCAACCAATTTGCTTCTAATTTAGACAAAGTAGTAGGAAAGTTTATCAAACAAACTCTACATATGAGCTCTATCTATTTTACAATACGTGTAATATGTATTCACAAAATGTCCATTTTCTATATGTGTGAACTTCACATCTTTTTTTTTTTTAGTAAGTTTTAGTGCATGATGAGGTGGTGTTTACCTATAGGATCCACCATCTCTTGGACTGGGCACCATTGATGGTATTTATTGGGCCCCACGTTCTTAAGTAAATCTCAATATTGCTTCAAAAAGGTAGCTATGCATATACAGTTTACAGACAGAATGTTAACATATTAAGCAAGAGTGTGACAACTTATCAGTGCTAAATGTGCCATAAAAAAACCCAGCATGTAAAATTCTTAGCTTTGACAAGTGACAACATATCTGGCAAAATGCATTGTAAACCAAATGTAATTTTTAGCTGCAGTAAATTTTAGACAATCAAAATGATGTTAAAATGTGTGCGTTTCTTACAGTCTAGAGGCTGCTTATTCTGATGGAGGAAAACACTGACAGCATCCTTCATGATCACTGAAAGAACTGTTCTCCTTTCTCCTGCCCCACACTGATCTATCTGATCGGTGCAGTGCAGGGGAGAAAGTCACCAGGACTTACACGGATGTTGCGCATCCTGTGTAGCTGAAAAAACTTCTGCAAGACTAGCCCTTGGACCTCTTTATGAAAAGAAGAACGACACTCCTGATATGTGAGGTGGCATGGATAAGGTCCCAATCAAACAAAGTTGTTGATTAGCCATTGAACCTTTCAGGTCATGTGATCAGTCACATTCCTGGAAGGAATTTCAAGATGTGGTAATGTATACGATGGATGAGTGTACATATATATATATATATATATATATATAAGTGTTTGTGTGTGTGGAGCTGCATGAGTATATAAGAGAGCTGTTGGTGTATGTAAGAAAGCTGTGTACAAGTATGTAGCAAAACAGTGCGTGTATGTAACAGAGGTGTGAGTGCATACTTCAAAGCTGTAGAAAAGCTATATGTGTTAGAACTGTGTTTGTGTATGGAGGAGAGTTGTGTGTGTATTTCGGAAAATTGCGTGTGTGATAGTAGTAGAGTTGTGTGTATGCAGGAGAGATGTGTGTATGTAGGAAAGAGGGTGGAAACTTATCAATGCTATAGGACCTATGCAAGAACCTAACATGATCAAATTTGACTCATGACAATACAGCTTTAAAAAATGCATTGGCAGCAATTGTACCGATCATCTACTTTCAATGAATTATCAGCAAATTGGTGAAAGTACACCTATTAAAAAAAAAATAACAGCCTCCTCCATATCCCCTCTAGCTGTCCTGTCCATCACCAAGATAGGTGCGTTTTCTGCCATTTTAGGTAGAAGTAATGTTCAACCAATTTGCTTCTAATTTAGACAAAGTAGTAGGAAAGTTTATCAAACAAACTCTACATATGAGCTCTATCTATTTTACAATACGTGTAATATGTATTCACAAAATGTCCATTTTCTATATGTGTGAACTTCACATCTTTTTTTTTTTTTAGTAAGTTTTAGTGCATGATGAGGTGGTGTTTACCTATAGGATCCACCATCTCTTGGACTGGGCACCATTGATGGTATTTATTGGGCCCCACGTTCTTAAGTAAATCTCAATATTGCTTCAAAAAGGTAGCTATGCATATACAGTTTACAGACAGAATGTTAACATATTAAGCAAGAGTGTGACAACTTATCAGTGCTAAATGTGCCATAAAAAAACCCAGCATGTAAAATTCTTAGCTTTGACAAGTGACAACATATCTGGCAAAATGCATTGTAAACCAAATGTAATTTTTAGCTGCAGTAAATTTTAGACAATCAAAATGATGTTAAAATGTGTGCGTTTCTTACAGTCTAGAGGCTGCTTATTCTGATGGAGGAAAACACTGACAGCATCCTTCATGATCACTGAAAGAACTGTTCTCCTTTCTCCTGCCCCACACTGATCTATCTGATCGGTGCAGTGCAGGGGAGAAAGTCACCAGGACTTACACGGATGTTGCGCATCCTGTGTAGCTGAAAAAACTTCTGCAAGACTAGCCCTTGGACCTCTTTATGAAAAGAAGAACGACACTCCTGATATGTGAGGTGGCATGGATAGGGTCCCAATCAAACAAAGTTGTTGATTAGCCATTGAACCTTTCAGGTCATGTGATCAGTCACATTCCTGGAAGGAATTTCATGATGTTGTAGGAGAGCTGGGTGGTTATATTAGAAAACTGTGTGTATATATGTAGCAGAGCTGTGTATGCATATATAGCAGAGCTTGGTGTGCATGTCCTGTGGATGCAGAAGTGATGTGTTTTTGTGCATTGTAGTGAATGCATATAATTTGCCTGCTGTAAAGCTGTATGAATATAATACACATGCTGCAGAGAAACATTAATATTAGATCTCTAACTACTCTATTGTACCCTAAAGCATTAAAATTAGTGTAATTGACTTCTCCACATATCTACACCTCCAGGAAATTTGTAATTAGTTGGAAAAGTGTTTTTCCTAATTTTTTACTATGTAGTCCTCCTGAGTTTTTTATAGAAAGCATTAAAGTGAAAAATATGATAATTTATGCTAAGTATTAGGAAAATGTTGAAATTACACCTATCAAAAAAACAGCCTCCTCAATTTCCCTTAAAGCTGCCCTATCCATCTCCATGAGTAGCGGGAGTATATATCATTCAAACTCTACATGTGAAGTTCACCTATTTTTCAATATTTGAAATTTGTATTCACAACACTTTAGTTTTTTATATGTCTGAAGTATACGGCTATGTGCCCACGATGTAGATATGCTCAGGATATTTTCCTGAGCGTTTCTGCATCTCCCTGGCAGAAAAAACGCATGTGGATTGTACATGCGGATTGTACATGCGTTTTTCCTGCCAGGGACATGCGGATGTGAAGCGTTCTTCACATGCATTTCCGCATGTGGGTTGACAAGCGCTTTCCAAGCGATTTTAGCATCACTTGGAAAGTGCTTGTCAACTTGGTCACACTATATAAATCCATGCAAACAGCATGGATTTATATAGTGTGACCCCCAAAGAATGTGAAAACATAAAAAAAATAAATCTATACTCACCTTCCGATGGCCCCCACAGTCTTGCTACGCTCCGTCCTGGCTGCCGGCAACTCTCGGTGCACTGTACTGAAGGACCTGCTGTCACATGACTATGACGTCAGCGCAGATCCTACAGTTCACCGCGAGATGCCGGCAAAGGAGGACGAGCGCTGCGGGGGCCGCCAGAAGGTAAATATGATATTTATTTTTTATTTTATTTTTTTTTCACAGGTTCTATGGTACCTGGGTCCAGAGGAGAGTCTCCTGTTCTCCACACCCGGGTACCATCCACACATTTCATCTGTAGATGCGCCTTCCATGCGTTCCAGTGATGCGTAATCCATGCGTTCCAATGCAAGTCAATGGCGGCGAAAACGCAGCGTTTCCGCAAAATTAATGGACATGCTGCGTTTTTTTCCGCAATGATAATCCGCAGCGGAAATTTCCGCAGCATGTGCGCAGCACATGCGGATTATCATTGGGGAGCATGGCTGGCCTTCTACCATGCATTTTTTAAGCATTTCTGCAGCGTTTTTGCCGCTGCGGAAACGATTAAAAAACGTATCGTGGGCACATAGCCTACTACGTGTTTTGATAATCAGGTATTAGTACATAATGACGTGGTATTAGCTTATAGGACCCATCCATCTCTTGGATTGGGTGTCATTAACGGTACTTTTTAGGCCACAGGTACCTAATCATGTCTCAATATTATTTGGCCACAGGTACCTAGTCATGTCTTTATATCAGTGTTGTGAAACCAAAATCAAGAGTGAAACATAAACATAATCTATTATGAAAAGATCTGCACCTGTTTTGGGTTTTTCACCCACTCCTGATTTTGGCTTAGAAATACCGATGCCAAATCCAAGCCAAAATGTGTCTGTGTCCTTACAGTGTAAGTATCCAAAGCATGAAGAATGACAACTGTGTTTCAAAATGCGTGAGTTACAGCATCAGTTATCACAACCTCCCCCACCCCCTTGTCTCATAAATGTGTAACAGTGTTGGATGAAGCTTCGGGAGCTCTGCGATATTGATGTGAGCGCAGAAGATCAAGTCCTATGGAAAGGATTTATTCCTGTACCCACAGAATGGTGGCAGTAATATGGGATAGGGTTTACATGGTTTCTCCCACAGTTCCCACAGCTTCAGCCGTACAATAAACAGATATGATATGAGGCAACCTCTGCAATCCTGGTACTCAGCAGTACTTCGGTCATTGTTCTGGGGTCCTAGAAATTTATACTATAGGGAGCACAGTGGAGGGGAGAAACACTGACAGGAGAGACAAAGTCTGAATGTTGCTACCTACCTTTTGTAAACGTTTAGAACTTGATTATTGATACTTACCAGTGACTTTGTGATTGGCTTTTTGTGCAGAGTCTGAGATTATTCAATCATAATCTTCCATCTATGGCATGAAGAAAATGCTGGTCTTGTTTGGCATCTAAGGCGACACGTCTATTGGGAAGAAGACTTGTCTGCTCAAGTGATCGGCTGCAACTGGTGCATGTGGAGGATCCAGCTGTGTTATATAGGAGGAGGCTATGATGTCATAAGAGAAAAGAGAAGCCAATGAGGTCATAAGAGAGAAGCCGTTGATGTCATAAAATAGAATCTGATGATGTCATAAGAGAGAAAAGAGAAGCTGATGAGGTCATAAGAGAGAAGCCGATGATGTCATAAAATAGAATCTGATGATGTCATAAGAGAGAAGAGAATCCTAGTACTAGCATGGCAATATTTCCTACAGCAATTCATTATATAATCTGGAATAAATATTTATTTAGAGATATCTCCTTGTTAAACTTTTTCACCCCAAAAAACTCACTATGGCAATTTACTCCATAACTACTATTATTATTATTGACATGATAAAATGTATAAATATTTAAAGTGCTCATCCTGGCACTATTAATCAGAGCTCATTTTACCTGATGCAGTTACACTATACAGATAAATGAACATACACTGTATACTCTATACCTATATACTATATATACACAAACCTACCATGTATACTCTATATGCAAATGCATGTACACTGTATATTGGATACTCTATATCTATATACACAAACCTACCATATATACTCTATATGCAAATGCATGTACACTGTATATTGGATACTGTATATCTATATATACAAACCTACCATATATACTCTATATGCAAATGCATGTACACTGTATATTGGATACTGTATATCTATATATACAAACCTACCATATATACTCTATATGCAAATGCATGTACACTGTATATTGGATACTCTATATCTATATACACAAACCTACCATATATACTCTATATGCAAATGCATGTACACTGTATATTGGATACTGTATATCTATATATACAAACCTACCATATATACTCTATATGCAAATGCATGTACACTGTATATTGGATACTGTATATCTATATACACAAACCTACCATATATACTCTATATGCAAATGCATGTACACTGTATATTGGATACTGTATATCTATATATACAAACCTACCATATATACTCTATATGCAAATGCATGTACACTGTATATTGGATACTGTATATCTATATATACAAACCTACCATATATACTCTATATGCAAATGCATGTACACTGTATATTGGATACTGTATATCTATATATACAAACCTACCATGTATACTCTATATGCAAATGCATGTACACTGTATATTGGATACTCTATATCTATATACACAAACCTACCATATATACTCTATATGCAAATGCATGTACACTGTATATTGGATACTGTATATCTATATATACAAACCTACCATATATACTCTATATGCAAATGCATGTACACTGTATATTGGATACTGTATATCTATATATACAAACCTACCATGTATACTCTATATGCAAATGCATGTACACTGTATATTGGATACTCTATATCTATGTACACAAACCTACCATATATACTCTATATGCAAATGCATGTACACTGTATATTGGATACTGTATATCTATATATACAAACCTACCATATATACTCTATATGCAAATGCATGTACACTGTATATTGGATACTGTATATCTATATATACAAACCTACCATATATACTCTATATGCAAATGCATGTACACTGTATATTGGATACTCTATATCTATATACACAAACCTACCATATATACTCTATATGCAAATGCATGTACACTGTATATTGGATACTCTATATCTATATACACAAACCTACCATATATACTCTATATGCAAATGCATGTACACTGTATATTGGATACTCTATATCTATGTACACAAACCTACCATGTATACTCTATATGCAAATGCATGTACACTGTATATTGGATACTGTATATCTATATACACAAACCTACCATATATACTCTATATGCAAATGCATGTACACTGTATATTGGATACTGTATATCTATATACACAAACCTACCATATATACACTACATACTAATGTACATAGACTTTATATATGCTACACCTACATATCTGCATATTTTCACATCCACCTTATATACATTACACGCATATATACTCACTCTCATACACTGTATAAACACATTCACCTTATATATAAGTAAAAACATAGAACTGGATTATTGATATTTACCTGTGACTTTGTGATGAACTTTTTCTGCCGAGTCTGAGATTAGTCAATCACAATCTTCCATCAATTTCACAAAGAAAATGCTGGTCTTGTTTGGCATCTAAGGGGAAACATCCGCTGGGAAGAAGACTGCTCTGCTCAAGTGATCGGCTGCAACTGGTGCATGTGGAGGATCCAGCTGTGTTATATAGGAGGAGGCTATGATGTCATAAGAGAAAAGAGAAGCCAATGAGGTCATAAGAGAGAAGCCGTTGATGTCATAAAATAGAATCTGATGATGTCATAAGAGAGAAAAGAGAAGCTGATGAGGTCATAAGAGAGAAGCCGATGATGTCATAAAATAGAATCTGATGATGTCATAAGAGAGAAGAGAATCCTAGTACTAGCATGGCAATATTTCCTACAGCAATTCATTATATAATCTGGAATAAATATTTATTTAGCGATATCTCCTTGTTAAACTTTTTCACCCCAAAAAACTCACTATGGCAATTTACTCCATAACTACTATTATTATTATTGACATGATAAAATGTATAAATATTTAAAGTGCTCATCCTGGCACTATTAATCAGAGCTCATTTTACCTGATGCAGTTACACTATACAGATAAATGAACATACACTGTATACTCTATACCTATATACTATATATACACAAACCTACCATGTATACTCTATATGCAAATGCATGTACACTGTATATTGGATACTCTATATCTATATACACAAACCTACCATATATACTCTATATGCAAATGAATGTACACTGTATATTGGATACTGTATATCTATATATACAAACCTACCATATATACTCTATATGCAAATGCATGTACACTGTATATTGGATACTGTATATCTATATACACAAACCTACCATATATACACTACATACTAATGTACATAGACTTTATATATGCTACACCTACATATCTGCATATTTTCACATCCACCTTATATACATTACACGCATATATACTCACTCTCATACACTGTATAAACACATTCACCTTATATATAAGTAAAAACATAGAACTGGATTATTGATATTTACCTGTGACTTTGTGATGAACTTTTTCTGCCGAGTCTGAGATTAGTCAATTACAATCTTCCATCAATTTCACAAAGAAAATGCTGGTCTTGTTTGGCATCTAAGGGGAAACATCCGCTGGGAAGAAGACTGCTCTGCTCAAGTGATCGGCTGCAACTGGTGCATGTGGAGGATCCAGCTGTGTTATATAGGAGGAGGCTATGATGTCATAAGAGAGAAAAGAGAAGCCAATGAGGTCATAAGAGAGAAGCCGATGATGTCATAAAATAGAATCTGATGATGTCATAAGAGAGAAGAGAATCCTAGGACTAGCATGGCAATATTTCTTACAGCAATTCATTATATAATCTGGAATAAATATTTATTTAGAGATATCTCCTTGTTAACCACTTCGCGCCAGAGCCTCTTTTTGCCTTCGTGACCGGGCCAATTTTTTCAATTCTGACCACTGTCACTTTATGAGGTAATTACTCTGGAACGCTTCAACGTATTCCCCTGTTTCTGAGATTGTTTTTTCATGACATATTGTACTTCATGATAGTGGTAAAATTTCTTCGATATCACTTGCGTTTATTTGTGAAAAAAATCGGAAATTTGGCGAAAATTTTGAAAATTTTGCAATTTTCAAACTTTGAATTTTCATGCCCTTAAATCAGAGAGATATGTCACACAAAATAGTTAATAAATAACATTTCCCACATGTCTACTTTACATCAGCACAATTTTGGAACCAACATTTTTTTTTGTTAGGGAGCTATAAGGGTTAAAAGTTGACCAGTGATTTCTCATTTTTCCAACAAAATTTACAAAAACATTTTTTTAGGGACCACATCATATTTGACGTCACTTTGAGGGGTCTTTATGACAGAAAATACCCAAAAGTGACACCATTCTAAAAACTGCACCCCTCAAGGTGCTCAAAACCACATTCAAGAACTTTATTAACCCTTCAGGTGCTTCACCGGAATTTTTGGAATGTGGAAGAAAAAAATTAACATTTAACTTTTTTCACAAAAATGTTACTTTAGACCCAATTTTTTTTATTTTCACAGGGGTAACAGGAAAAAATAGACCCCAAATTTTTTTGTGCAATTTCTCTTGAGCGTGCTGATACCCCATATGTGAGGGAAAACCACTGTTTGGGCGCACTGCAGGGTTCGGAAGGGAAGGAGCGCCATTAGACTTTTTGAATGTAAAATTTGTCTGAATAATTAGCAGACGCCATATTGCGTTTGGAGAGCTCCTGATGTGCCTAAACAGTGGAAACCCCCCACAAGTGACACCATTTTGGAAACTAGACCCCTTAGGGAACTTATCTAGATGTGTGGTGAGCACCTTGAACCCCAAGGTGCTTCACAGAAGTTTATAATATTGAGCTGTAAAAATAAAATTTTCACATTTTTCCCACAAAACCGTTTTTCATCCCTTAATTTTGCATTATCTTAAGGGTAATAGGATAAATTGCACCATGAAATTTGTTGTTCAATTTCTCCTGAACACGCTGATACCCCATATGTGGAGGCAAATTACTGTTTGAGCACATGGCAGGGTTTGAAAGGGAAGGAGCGCCATTTGACTTTTTGAATGTAAAATTTGTTTGAATAATTAGCAGACGCCATGTCACATTTGGGGAGCCCCTAATGTGCCTAAACAGTGGAAACCCCCCACAAGTGCCACCATTTTGGAAACTAGACCTCTTAGGGAACTTATCTAGATGTGTGGTGAGCACCTTGCACCCCCAGCTGCTTCACAGAAGTTTATAATATTGAGCCGTAAAAATAAAATTTTCACATTTTTCCCATAAAAAATGTTTTTCATTCCCTAATTTTGCATTATCATAAGGGTAACAGGATAAATTGCACCATGAAATTTGTTGTACAATTTCTCCTGAGTACGCCGATACCCCATATGTGGGGGAAAACCACTGCTTTGGTGTACGGCAGGGTTCGGAAGAGAAAGGAGTGCTATGTTGGCTGGGATAGGCAGCAGACGCCATGTCACATTTGAAGAGTCGCTGACATGCCAAAACAGCAGAAACCCCCACAAGTGACCCCATTTTGTAAACTACACCTCTCAAGGAATTCATCTAGGGAAGTAGTGAGTATTTTTTAATTTTTAAATTTATACCATTGGGCAGTGAAAAAATCATAATTATATTTTTACCACAAAAAAATGTTTTACCCTCAGATTTTACATTTTCACACAGGACAATGGGTAAAAATGGTGCCGAAATGTGTCACACAATTTCTTCTAAAAGTGGCAATACCCCATATGTGGCTGTATTGTACCGCTCAGCCGTACCGCGAGATCTGGGGGGGACGGAGCACTATTTGACAATTGGAGAACAAACTATTGTAGAATAGGCATTTGGATTTGGGAGCACAAAATTTTCTGAATTTCTTTTGGGGGGCAAGGGTCATTTTGCTTTTCCAGAGCCTTTCTGCTACCAGTAACTTGGAAGTCCCTTATATTTTTAACAGATGACGGACCTGAGTGGGGACTAGCTTTTTTTGAGGACTGAGTTGAAGCTTTTATTGGGAACATTTTACGTAACATTTATCCGGCGCTCTAGGCTGAGCACTTACATCGGGGTTTCCATCTAAATTTCCAAGTGATGTAATTCAGATGAAACCCCTGCAGGATCCATTCACTATAATGAGGCAGCAGAGTTACTCTGGACTCCGTCTGGCCTCTGTTTAGCGGTGTCCTTTTTTTCAGAAGTGCACAAAACTGTGGCCAACCGCACTTTTATGCACGCCTAAAACAAATGACACCGTGGGATCCCAGGCTAGACGGCGTCCACAGTGGCCTATATCTGCCTCATTACAGGGAATCTTCCATCATAGGTTCCGGCTGAATCACGTATTTCAGAGATTTACACAGAAACTCTGGTGTAAGTGCTCAGCGCAGAGCACAGGATAAATGTGAGCAGAGCCTTACTGGGATCTTTGGGAGACATAATAAACAAATCAGTAGCAGGTGAAGAATTGGTTTTATTTATTTTTTACGCTGTTCCTAGTGTGATATAACTGATTAGATTACTTTATTCTTCGGGTCGGTGCGATTACAGAGATACCAGATTTATATCGGGTTTTTATGACTGACAGCTGTCACACACTAAAATACGCTTTTTTTGCAAAATCTAGTTTTTGCATCACCATATTTTGAGAGCTATAATTTTTCCATATTTCGGCCGACAGAGTCATGTGATGGCTTGTTTTTTGCGAGACGAGTTGACATTTTTATTGGTACCATTTTTGGAAACGTGACATTTTTTGATCGCTTTCTATTCCGTTTTTTGGGAGGTAAAATTAACAAAAACAAACAATTCAGGAATTGTTTTTTGAGGTTTTTGTTTATGCCGTTCTGCGTGTGGTAAAAGTGATCAGGCAGCGTTATTCTTGGGGTCAGTACGTTTACAGCGATACTACACTTACTGTATTTTTTTTATGTTTTGGCGCTTTTACACAATAAAACAATTTTATAGAAAAAAATATTTTTTTTGCATTGCTTTATTCTGAGCGCTATAACTTTTTTATTTTTCGGCTGATGGAGCTGTATGGCAGCTTTCTTTTTGCGGAACAAGGTGATGTTTTCAGCGGTACCATTTTTATTTCTATTTTGTTTTTTGATCGCATTTTTTTCCACTTTTTGTTTGGCGATATGATGAAAAAGCATATTTTTTTGTTCCGTTTTTTATTTATTTTTATTACGGTGTGCACAGAAGGAGTTAATTAGTGTGACAGTTTTATAGCTCGGGTTGTTTCGGACGCGGCGATACCAAATATGTGTACTTTTTTTGGTTTTGTAAAAATATACGGATTTATTGGTTTAATATTTTATTTATTTTTATTTATTTTGTGATTTTTTTTTTAATAGTTTAAAACTTTTTTTTTACTTTTTTTTACATTTTTACTTAGTCCCTGTATGGGACATTAATTTTTATTTTTCTGATCACTGATCTCATGTAATGTAATACACATATATTACATTACATGAGATCTTCCCTGACTGTTTCAGTCAGTCTCCTGTCTGGCTCAGCTTGCAGGCTGAGCCAGACATGACACCGTATATGGCAGAGCTGGAGGCGGTCATGTGACCTCCAGCTGCCATAGCAACCCCAGGTCCTGGAAGGAAACGGAGGTCTTCGGAGAGGTAAGATGACCCCCTCTCCTCCTGCTGTCTCCTATATGCCGCGATCACTATAGATCGCAGCATATAGAAGACAGCAAGGGGTTAACATCACTGGGACCTGATCTAATCAGGTCCCGATGATGTTCCCTGTCAGAGCTAACGCTCTGCACTGGAATCGCAGCGCTTGCAGGACCCTGGGGGTCCTGAGCGCTGCGAGACCACCCACCGTTTTTAAACGTCGGCGCTGCACAGAGCCCGGCAAGCGCCGACGTTTATCTACAGTGGGCGGTCGGGAACCGGTTAAACTTTTTCACCCCAAAAAACTCACTATGGCAATTTACTCCATAACTACTATTATTATTATTGACATGATAAAATGTATAAATATTTAAAGTGCTCATCCTGGCACTATTAATCAGAGCTCATTTTACCTGATGCAGTTACACTATACAGATAAATGAACATACACTGTATACTCTATACCTATATACTATATATACACAAACCTACCATATATACTCTATATGCAAATGCATGTACACTGTATATTGGATACTCTATATCTATATACACAAACCTACCATATATACTCTATATGCAAATGCATGTACACTGTATATTGGATACTCTATATCTATGTACACAAACCTACCATATATACACTACATACTAATGCACATAGACTTTATATATGCTACACCTACATATCTTCATATTTTCACATCCACCTTATATACACTACACGCATATATACACATTCTTATACACTGTATAAACACATTCACCTTATATATAAGTAAATACATAGTAAAAACATAGAACTGGATTATTGATATTTACCTGTGACTTTGTGATGAACTTTTTCTACTGAGTCTGAGATTAGTCAATCACAATCTTCCATCAGTTACACGGAGAAAATGCTGGTCTTGTTTGGCATCTAAGGGGAAACATCCGCTGGGAAGAAGACTGCTCTGCTCAAGTGATCGGCTGCAACTGGTGCATGTGGAGGATCCAGCTGTGTCATATAGGAGAAGGCTATGATGTCATAAGAGAGAAGCCGATGATGTCATAAGAGAAGAGAGAAGCCCAGGACTAGCATAGCAATATCTCCTACAGAAATTCATTATATAATTTGGAATAAATATTTATTTAGAGATATCTCTCTGTTAAACATGATAAAATGATGACATGTATAAATCTATAAAGGACTCATCTTGGTACTAATATTAATCAGAGCTCGTTTTGCCAGATGCAGATACACTATACAGATGCACATACACTGTATACTATATTACTATGTACTCTATACCTATACACTATATACAGTGGTGTGAAAAAGTTTTTGCCCCATCCCTGATTTCTTATTCTAACACTTAAATGTTTCAGATCACAAGACAAATGTAAATATTAGACAAAGATAACACAAGTAAAGACAAAATGCTATTTTAAATAAAGGTCTTTATTATTAAGGGAAAAAGAAATCCGAACTTACAGGGACCTGTGTGAAAAAGTGATTGCCCCCCTCCTTTAAACATAAATTAACTGTGAAAAACTACTGAATCTATCGCGCTACTTACAATATGGTAAGTTATATAGACCCAAAAAAAGGAATAAGTAAAATGATAACCTCAAAAAGAAGTAAAATGTGATATTAAGAACATAGTGATATTAATAGGCACAAGTTAACAGCACAATTTCACAAAATATCAGTTTTCCATAGGATAAATAAAGGTGCACAAGATTAAAAAGAGTCCATACAGACTTCCGGTTCCGGCTCTGACAGGGATGCGTCTGAGCTATCAGCCCCCGTGGCGGTTAAACAGCAACATCGCACCACGCACCGACGCCACAACGCTCAAAATGAGCTCTAAGAAGGCAGCGTCACCGGCAGCAAAGGAGGGACGCATGGAGAGGTGACTCCGCAACACCGGGAGCGAGCACGGAACCTCGTCTCCTCAGATCCAGCGGCAGAAGGTAACCGCCAAGATGGCGGCGGGCGGGAAGCAGAGGGACACAACGCGGGGACAACGACAGCAGAAGAAGCTGGAGGGTTCCGTAAGCGCAGACAGTAGCATAGATGTGGCAGCCAGTGGAGGGGAGTGTAGTGAAGGAGACGAAGAAGTACCCTCACCTGGTCACACTATGCCCCCACTAGATTATAAAAAGCTGGCACAGGAAGCATCACACTACCTAGCAGAAGATCTCAGGGAGACAATCAGAGAGGTGATGAAAGAGGCTCTGCTGGGCTTGCAAATCATATCTGACCAGCATGAATCCAGACTCCATACCTTAGAACAGAGGTTATCTGATTCGGAGGACAGGGTGTCACAACTGGAGAACCAAGTCTCTGATCTTCTCCAACAGTCAGCTTACACTAAAGACAAACTAGAGGATCTGGAGAACCGCTCGAGACGCATCAACCTGAAAATCATAGGGCTGCCTGAATCTATACCAAATGGGGCACTAAATGACATCTGAAAATTGAAATTTCTCGTGCCTTAGGGATTTCGCACAAATGCAAGGTAGAAAGAGCCCACAGAGTTGGCATGCCTCCAGCGACAAGACCAGATTCCAGCAAAATCAACAATTCTGAGTCTCAGATGCGTGAAAAGAACCGCACCTCCCTCCAGTCAAGACCAAGACAAGTGATTGTGCGCTACCTTGATTATAAAGACAAAGAAAATATCTTGCGCACCTTTAAGGGTATGAGACGTCCAGTATTGATTGGAGAGCATAGGATCCTGATTTTTGGAGATTTTTCTGTGGCGGTTACCAAGTTGAGAAAAGCTTTTAGCCCGGCATGTAGCATCATGTACAAGAGGAACATCCGTCTCCAACTCCTGTACCCTGCAGTGCTTAAATATAGAGGCCCTGATGGCAGGCTTAGAGTGCAGCGTGATCCCCAGGAAGCGCTAAGACATCTCACGCAAAGAGAGCCTGCGGATAGAAGTAATCACATATCTCCCAGATCGGATGAAATTAGACCGTCGGGGTCTCCGGACCTTGCCGTGATGCAGACTCCCGATCGCCTGGGCCCCGGCATGGTGAAATCTTGCCCTAGTCATCGGGAGGAGGTGTCCAAACCTTGTCCCCGAAAGAAAAGGGGGGCACAAACTACAGTGGGCCCACATGAGGTCAGCACTCAATCGCTTCTGAACCTTTGCCTATTCAAGACAGTGAAGATTTGTGCTAAGTCTGTCTCTCACTGGTAACATTAAGCTGTTTTTCTTGGGGTTTCTTCCCCTTTTTTTTTAATCTTTTCCCTCTTTTCCTTCCTCCGTGGACTCTATTCTACACTATTGGATGACTTCTTGAGCATTTGGAGGATTGGAACAGGGGTTGAGGAGAGGCGCTATGTATATGCAAAGACGGTTGCTACACTTTAAACTTTGTTCATAAGCCGTTGGGCGGGAGAGAAAGGAGGTTACCTGTCAGTATATGGAAGTTCGTTTACGTCGAATATTTAGAGGGATAATTGTTGAGGGGAGGGGGAGGGTATTTTTACAAGGGGGGGAAATGGGAATGGTTTTTACTGTTGTTGTATAAAGAGTTTTCAGAGCGCGATCCACTTAATGCAACGTCGTCTCAAATTATAATGTGCTGTTATACCACAAATTATGCTTACCCAGTTAGAGAGTACCATCACCTAATCTCACTATATAACAAAGAACATGGTTAAGGTTATAACCTGGAACGTTAAAGGATTAAGATCCCCGGAATAAAGATCAATGATATTGCGACATCTGAAGAGACTTAACGCTGATATTGCCATGTTACAGGAAACTCATTTGTCCCAAAATGAAATGTTTAGAATGCATAGAATGTGGGTAGGGCAGTATATGGCTCTGGGGCGGAAGGGAGGAAAGCAGGCGTGCTAATTCTGGTCAACAGGGCCTTCCAACACAAAATCCTCTCTGAGGTCAGGGACGATGGGGGACGCCTGATACACCTGGTACTGGATAGTCCGTCAGGTAGACTAAGTCTCTATAATATTTATGCCCCTAACTCGGCCCAGAAAGACTTCTTTACATACATTCAAAAGTTGGTCCTGGAAGATGGAGAGGATACAAAAATTTTGGGGGTGACTTCAATACAGTAGTATCTAGCTTAGAAGATAGAAGAAGGGGAGGACGTCATGGACTCTGTGTTGCCCAAAACGAGGAGTTCCAGGAGGGGTCGGGACTACTCCACAATTTGATTTCCTGCTTATGCTTGGGGGATGTGTGGAGAATGTATCATCCCCTAGATCGTGGTGAATTCACACATTATTCTCACCCGCATGATTAGTGGTCACATATAGACATGTTCTTACTGGGGGGGGGTGCCGATAGATAGAGTAGAAGATGTGACCATAGAAGACATGGCTATTTCAGACCACAATCCAGTCACTCTACAATTGACAGATTCATCGCCAAGAGGGACAGATTATCTGTGGCGCTTCTCGTCATATCTTAGACGAGACGGGAATTTTGACAAATTATTAGGGGAATGGTGGACTGAATTCTCATTAGACAATGAAGCTCACAGGTCTGATCCACGGTTATTTTGGGAAACGAGTAAGGCCGTAATGAGAGGTAAAATCCTAGCCTACACAAAGACACAGAAATGTAAGGCCAATGAGCAGTTTAAAACTGCTAGCGAGGCCGTCAGGAAGGCGTACACTCAATTCAAAAATCTACAAACTTTGGACTTGAAATCCCAGTGGGTGACAGCTAAACAAAAATTTGACGCATGGGCCAAGAAAAAAGAGCTATTTTGGAAAGCCCAATGGGAGGTTGATTTATATAGATACGGGGATATAGCAGGAAAAATTTTAGCCAATTTAGCCAGAGGAAAGAGGCCGCATACGGCAATAACATCTTTGAAAAAGAAGGATGGTACTTTAGAATCCACTCCAAGGGGGATTAACAATCTACTCGGAAAATACTATTCAGAATTCTACAAAGACAATCTAGGGCCAAGAGAGGGAAGGGAGGACTGGTTGAAAAAAGTAAAATTACCAAACTTAGCAGAGGGAGAACTAGAGGGGTTAAATAGAGAAATAACCCAAGAAGAGGTCCTTGAGACGATAAAACACCTGGGTTCCCACAAGGCTCCGGGTCCTGACGGGTTCACTGGGGAATATTATAAAGCGCTTAATGATAAAGTTGCCACCTGCATGGTCCCTTACTTTAATAAGATCTTGAGGGGTGAGCGCCTGTCTGATCAAACCAATATGGCATATATTAAACTTTTCCCGAAAGGAGAAAGGGTAGCAACCGATCCCTCCAGTTATAGACCCATTTCACTAATCAATCAGAATCTCAAGATTCTGCCCAAGATTATGGCAGACTGTCTGGCACAAATTATGCCACGGCTTATCGGGAGCCAACAATCGGGGTTTATAAAGGGAAGGTCGGCAGTGGGTAATATTAGGAAGGCTATATTGATCCTGGATGAGGTGGGAAGGGGGAGGTTATGCAGGGATGATCCACCGGCATTACTATTGTTGGACGACGAAAAAGCGTTTGACAATGTAAGTTGGGCATGGCTTGATATGGTTTTGGATGCCTTTGGCTTTCTCGGGTCCTTTAGTACCTTTCTAAAAACACTATACTTTAACACAAGAGCGAAGGTGAACACCCCGGGCTTTCTGTCTGCAGCCTTCCCCTTGGAGAAGGGAAAACGCCAGGGATGTCCCTTGTCTCCTTTGCTTTTCAACCTGGCAACTGAACCTTTTTCTCGATTCCTCAATGATGGCGATGCATTTGAAGGAATACGAGTAGGGCAAAGAACTGTTGAATCAGCTTTATTTGCTGACAACGTAATATTATTTTTAAATAGACCGGGAAGAGATATGGGCAACCTGCTTGCACAGCTTGAAGTCTATGGCTCCTTTTCTGGCTTCAAACTAAACAAATCTAAATGTGAGCTGCTCAGACTGGGTGAGTCAGGTCGCAACATCCATCATGAGAGGTTGGTGGACCGGATAGGAGGTATTAAGGTTAGACGTGACCACATAAAATATCTAGGGGTTTATCTGGGGAGGTCTGCGAGCTCTGTGTATTCTCTGAACTTTGGCCCGTTAATTGCCAAGATAGAGAAAGAGTTGGAGGAGTGGAAAAACCTCCCATTGTCTCTATTGGGGAGGTGTCATCTGATAAAGATGATTAGTTTAGCGAGACTGCTGTACCCACTACAGACGATCCCTCTTCTCCTCCGATATACAGACATCAAACGACTCAATGTAGCATTCACGAGATTCTTATGGAGAGGAAAGAGAGCGAGAATAAGAACTGATACCCTGACGCTTCCCAAAGACAGGGGGTGGTTAGGACTCCCGGATATTAGGGGATATAATTTGGCTTGTCTTTCCCGACATGTGCTAGACTGGCTAAAGAAATCTAGCAAACACTCTAACTATGAAGATGAGGTGGAACTATGTAGACCATGGGACCCGGTTAGTCTCCTTCATGCCTCTTGGTCTGACATTCCACAGTCTTTGAAACACTCATTGATATACAGAGACACAGCGATGTGCTGGAAGCGGTCCGAAAGAAATTTAAGTTGGCGTGGAGGGTTTCAAAATATTTGAATCCCTGGGCCCATATCGGCTTTAAAATGGGAAGGGAGAACATTCTATTCAAGGAATGGAGAGTTAGGGGCATTCAGAGGATGGGTGACCTGTTACATGTGACTAAGAAAAGATGGTTACGTGGGTCGGAAGTGTTAGAGAAGTACGGTCTATCGGCCATGCAGTTGATGCAATATGGACAACTACAGTTCCATGTCTTAAACCAGCTGAAGGATGTCTCGATGGAATGCGTTACAATCTCTTACTTATACAAACGATTGAAAGACATAACCTCATTTGAGGGCGTTGATAAGAGATTTAAAGGTTGGGAGAGATTGATTTAAACTGAAGATCTGGAGGACAAAATACTTAAAGGCTGGGAATTGGTGAGAAAGTATATACCTAATGAAAAGTGGAGGAACATGCAATTCCGTATCATGTATAGAGCGATATTTGGCTTTACCATACCACCAACACCACAAGCACCTGATAGGTTACAAAGTTGCCCAAAATGTGACACCCCTAAGACAGATATGATTCATGGCCTGTGGACTTGTACAGCTATTCAGGGTTTTTGGAGACGGGTTATTACGGCAACACAAGATATTTATAATAATGACATAGGTCACGACCCCTTGACATGGCTGTTACACTTCCCGGCGGAAAAAATTTGGAGATGAAAAGAAGCTAGATTATTGCACATTATAGCTATAACAGCTAAGAAACTTATTTTAAGGGACTGGCTGAGTGGGGCATGCCCCAAGATCCCAGACTTAGTAACAATGCTGAAAGACAACATATTGACTGAGAGGATGGAAGCTGAGAGAAACAAGGATATCTTGACAGAAATTTTTTTTAATACGTGGAGAGCCTTCAAAATTTTGCATCTGACCCCGGACGAGTTGCTTCGTACGGTCCTTCCATTTAAAAATTCCAACTGGTATCTACTAGAAGACTTGAATGGTACTCTGGGGATCTTAAAGATATAGAAGTGGTTTTATTGTTTGTGGTGATAGCGGAGGAACCTTCATTCGATATCTTTCAGGACACTACTAGAGTCATTTGATATACATGATAGATGGCTGTACTGCATTTTGTGGATGTATCTATATTGGGGGCTTATGTTTGATTTTGATTTTGTGCTCTTATGATGTTATTTTGTTATTTTGCTATTTTGTACCATTGACAAACTGTAATAAAAATGATTTTGGAAAAAAAAAAAAAAAAAAGAGTCCATAATAATAATATCATAGAATCATAGAATGGTAGAGTTGGAAGGGACCTCCTGGGTCATCTGGTCCAACCCCCTGCTCAAAGCAGGATTCACTAGATCATCTCAGACAGATGTCTGTCCAGCCTCTGTTTGAAGACGTCCATTGAAGGGGAACTAACCACCTCTCGTGGCAGCATGTTCCACTCATTAATCACCCTAACTGTCAAAAAGTTTTTTCTAATATCTAATCTGTGTCTCCTCCCATTTAGTTTCATCCCATTGCTTCTAGTCTTTCCTTGTGCAAATGAGAATAAAGATGATCCTTCTACAATGTGACAGCCCTTGACATATTTGTAGACAGCTATTAAGTCTCCTCTCAGTCTTCTTTTTTGCAAGCTAAACATTCCCAAATCCTGCAACCGTTCCTCATAGGACATGGTTTGCAGACCAGTCACCATTCTGGTCGCTCTTCTCTGAACTTGCTCCAGTTTGTCTATGTCTTTTTTAAAATGTGGTGCCCAAAACTGTACACAGCATTCCAGATGAGGTCTGACCAAAGAGGAGTAAAGACCGATAATGACTTCACGTGATCTAGACTGTATGCTTCTGTTAATACATCCCAGAATTGTATTTGCCTTTTTTGCTGCTGCATCACACTGTTGACTCATGTTCAGTCTATGACCTATTAGTATACCTAAGTCTTTTTCACATGTACTGTTGCTTAGCTCTATTCCTCCCATTCTGTATATGCTTTTTTCATATTTATTGCCCAGATGTAGTACTTTGCATTTTTCCCGGTTAAAAACCATTCTGTTGGTTGCTGCCCACTGCTCCAGTTTATTTAGGTCTTTTTGAATCCTCTCTCTCTCTTCTCTAGTATTAGCTATCCCTCCTAGCTTTGTGTCATCAGCAAATTTAATCAGTTTACCCTCAATTCCTTCATCTAAATCATTGATAAAGATGTTGAACAATACAGGTCCCAGGACGGAGCCCTGTGGTACCCCACTTGAGACATTCATCCAGCTGGATGTGAAGCCATTTACAACCACCCTTTGAGTCCGATCACTAAGCCAGTTATGAATCCACCTAACAGTTGCCTGGTCCATTGCATACTTGGTCATTTTTTCAATAAGGACGGTGTGAGATACTTTGTCAAATGCTTTGCTGAAGTCAAGATATACTATCATTGGACACCACTTTGTCCATCCACAGCGTGCAACCATTATATTTCGCCAGAAAAGAGTCCCAAACCTCCAGATCCGCCTTGATCTCCTGAGTAACGCGAAAAAATGATGCGACGATGATTTTCCTGCCAACGCCTCCGATAATCACCTGGAAAACACCCTGACCATCGGCATTATCCTGCAAGCAAAATTAAGCTTGCCCAACAATGACCGTACTACCTTCAACCTTATTTTCTTGACGCGTCGCACCGCCGCTTCCGCCAGCCGCAAATCCATCAACTTTCCTTTAGGAAGCCTACACTCCATCGCCACACTGTCAATTTCTATACCCAAAAAACACATCACCGTAGCAGGGCCCTCCGTCTTGTCTGCGGCTAATGGGATCCCAAACAACACCGTCACCTTCTTTAAAGTTACCCACAAAACTGAACACACTAACAAGCCAGAAGGCCCAACACAAAAGAAATCATTCAGGTAGTGAATTATTGAAGAGACCCCGGACATGTCCCGAACCACCCATTCAACAAATAAACTAAAAACCTCAAAGTATGAGCATGATATAGAGCAGCCCATGGGCAAACAACGATCTACAAAAATGTTTTCATCCCACATGCAGCCTAACAGATGAAGAGTGTCCGGATGCACTGGAAGCAAGCGAAAAGCCGCCTCAATATCCGATTTTGCCATTGTGGCGCCCCTGCGGGGTCAGTCGCCACAGAGGTACTGCATCTCACCCAGAGGTGTGGTATCTCACTCTCAGGTAAGGATGGAGTACTGCCCGGGACCCACCCACTTGCATCCAACACTACACCCTTCCAGGCCAGCAGGCGGGGCAAGATGCACTGCCTTATGCTGAGCCCTGTCCCTGTTGGAAGTGCGGTGGAACCGACTGAGGGGGAACCAAGTATTGGGTGAGGGTGGAGGAAGCAGCTAGGGGAGCACTTCAGTAGGTGTATAAAAAGGGGAGCCATCTTGAGAGAGAGAGTCCAGTCAGTCAGTGTTCAGTCTGAGGAGAGAGTGGTGGAAGCAGGAGCTCTGCTCAGAGAAGAGAGCCTAGACAGAGAGGCCCAGGAGGACTGGCTGAAGAGGAAGGGAGCAGAGGAAGGCTCCAGGAGTGAGGGGATCCCAGGGGCACGGCAAGTGCGGAAGCCACCAATGCGCCCGAATCTGCAGGAACGTGGAGGTATCAGGCCGCAAAGAGGACCGGCCCCTAACTAGTGGAGAACTACAAGGCTCAGCTAGAAACCGGATGCTTCTGTACTTTCAGGGTGCAGCTGCTCACAACCACAACTACATCGCTAAAAAGGTAGCCACATAGGATTCAGGGGACTGCAGGTTACCCGCCAAAATCCGAGGTTACCGGCTTGGGACACTGGCGCAGGGCAGGAGGGTGAGAGCCAGCGCAGGAAGACGACCGAGTAAGGCACACAGACTGGGGTCCCGTTATGTACTCCTGAGGCACCTGGGAGATTGCTGAACCCCTGCCTTGGTAAACACAGGACGGTGTGGGAGGTTACCCTGGTCCTGGTAACCTGGAGTTCAACAACTGTGAGTAAACCTTGAAGACTACACCCCACTGTGTCCTAGAATTATTATCTGCGCCATCACCTGCACTACACCGCACCAACCACATCCGCCCTATAGTATCACTACTTACTGCCCTGGAGCTAAGCTCTCCCTGTGGAGAGCTGAACCAACTCTGCTGTGTCATCATCAGTTCCAGAGGATCTGCACCACAGCGGCGGCCCCATATAGCAGCATATCACAGGTGTCGTCACGAACATTATATAAAAACTATATTCCCTTTTCTTTAATCCCTTTTATTAACCGCCCTGGGTCACGGACCGGGTCACTGCCACTGTGACACCCCCAGCACCGACCTGCCCCGCTACAGAGTACCCCACGGCCCAGGGGGCGAGTCACCACCAACGCAGCTTGCCCTGCTGCCCTTACCAACCCTAATGACTTATCAAACGATAACTCTACCGGGATGCCATTCACGGAGTCCTCTTCTAGAGAAGATAAGTGATGAATAAGCCAAAACTTATTTGGTACCAGCTTGGGTACAACATTCAAAGGGGAAATTCTCAATTCTGGCCAAGGCGGATCCAGAAACGGTCCCGCCGTGCTCCCCAAAGCCACTTCATTATACAGCGTTTCCATCACCACCTCCGGGTGTTCCCCTGCCGATTTCAAATTTCCCGGCCTAAATTTTGGCGCTCCAGGATCAAACGGAATCCTGAAACCCTCAGAAAAACCCAGCTCAATTAACCTAGCCGCCTCCATATCTGGATATCTATTTAAAAATGGAAGCATCGCCTCGACCTTCACGGGAGTCCTCCCTCTTTCCAGAACCCTCACCTCTTTTGCCTTTTGCTCGTTTAAAGCACTTACTGAGCCCCTGACTTCCCCTACATCCAAAACACTCGTGCTTAAACTTGCATGTGCCCCCAAACTTACATTGCCCCTAGTTGAACTGCCAACAAAAACCTTTCTTTATAGACACTGAAGATCCGCTGGCTGTCTCCTGCCCTCCGGTTTCTGCTGCTGGGCTTTCAGTGCCCCACAACCTCGGACTCCGGTGTCCAGTTCTTCTGCGCTTCCTCTGGGGTGAACTGCCATGCAGCTCCACTCCCTAGGTCTTTCCTCATCGACGTCCTGACTTCAACTCCTTTCTTCTTTCCTCAAACTAACCCCGCCTCCAGATCCCAGTTGCTAAGGGGAGGAGCTCCCCTTGCTGGTCTGGAGCCAGGAAAGTGTTGCATGCTAGCAAAACCTGATTAGGGGACCCCTCCTTGCTTCGAGGCATGGCATCACCCCTTGTGAGGGAGGCAATGCCACTGTGGCACCCGGAATCCTGGGGTGCCACATACACTTCAATTATCCAACCGAACCACCTCATCCTCCTTTTCTTTCTCAGTATTACTCTTTTCCTGTGATAACACCGAGCCACCACCCTGCAGGCGCACTCCCGCCTGCCCAGATCCTGCTCCTGAACCTCCGGAAGCCACTCACGCCACTGCCGGCGACCTCACATCACTTGCCCCCTGTGACGCCAAGCCCTGCAATACACTTAATAATTGACCCCATAGATAATGCACCCACCAATTGCCCCTTGAATATTCCCTATAACACCCTCTGAATTACTAACCCCCAACACACCCCGAGCACCACCCACATCAGTTAAATTATGAACAAGGGTAGTCTCCTCATCAGGCTGCCTCAGAGAGATCCTCTGACCGGCCGCGACATCTCCTGACGGAACTTGCTCATGTTCTGACGGTCCCTATGAAATCTCGCCCTCCTCTCAGCTTTTCTCCATGTTTTCAACGTTGTCAGGTCTTGATAAAGGCGCAGAAGGAGCTGCCTGACGACGCTGCCGCTCCGGATCCAAAGATAGCTCCCTAAGGTCCCGCACATCTGCCGGCCGCTTCCTCCCCGATGATCTTAAAAGGGCCCCGCAGGACAGCCTGCCCCCGCAATCTCCCGTGGCACTCCTGGACCCCAGATCCTCCCATCCACAGACCCACCCTGCCGCCTGCAGGAGGGCCGCTCATCTCTCATCCGTCCCCTTTCTTGACCACCTGCTGCTGCGCCAGTGTTCCTCATGGCTCTGCTGCACCTCCGCCCTGCAAGCCGTGCTCCTCCCTGCCGACTGTGGGAAGGCCCTTCACGCTCCCTCCCCCGCCGGGGTCGACCCCAGCATGACATCGGGGCCACCGCTGCAGACAGCAACTCCTCCCCCGCCGTACACTGGACGCTGGTCCCGCCCTCATCCGCAGACCGTGGGAGGACTCCTCATCCCGCCATCTTGCCAGGTATAACCCACGGCTGGCTTGTCACCGGGGGTCACCGCCGCGCTGCTCGGGGGCCTTTTAGGCCGCAAACCGGAAGAGGGCCGCAGCGCAGGCACGCCCACTTCTGGTAGGCTGCGGCTCCGGCGAGGATTCCTCCTGGGGATCGGAGAAGGAGCCTCAGGCACGCGCTGCTCCCCTGGCTGCAGAGGTCCCCGAGGGGGCTCCTGGAGCTTCTCCTGCTCCGAACCTCACCTGCTGGTGAGTAACGCTCCGGCGGCCGTGACCGCTGCAGGCCTCCCTGAAGCTTCTTCTGCAGCCGACGACTGTGCACAGGTCACCCGCAGCTGCTGCTGCACCAAGTCTGCCCCATGGATTGCTGAGACAGGCCGCGCTAGGTCCAGCAAGGCCACAAGATCTGCCATGGCTCCACTGCAGGGTCTGGTCTGCTTCAGCTGCGATCCAGGAAGCAAGAGGAGGTAACTGACCCCTGCCCTTCCTTATATCATCTCTTGCTCCTCCCCCCACCTCTTCCCCTCCAATCAAAACTCCCCACACTACTCCTAATCCCTTATTCAAAATTTTAACTCCTTCACTCCCACCCTCCTATCTTGTCATGTGGCCTATACGCCCTATGGGGCTCCCTGGCCTTCCTTACTAATGGTAGAGGGAAACTTACCCTTGTATACTTCGCCTGCCCCAGCAAGAGATTTTCTAATGCCTGGATTGCTTGGAGTTCCCTGTCTGTGGTAAAAATAGAATTGGTGGAATTTATCATGAAACATTTCTTAACAGTTTTTGAATAAAAAGATTTATCTTTAATGGCTCAAAAATGGTTAAAATTTGCTGCGGGTCTCACACACACACAGTCTGGAAAACAACAAGGCTATGTGATCTGATCCATAGATTATAATGGGTGGGTGAACACCGCGGATATAACCCGTACGTGAAACACTGTCGTCTGAATGAGGCATTGACGCGCCCCCGGGGCAATGGGGTACTCGGCATCCGGGCCTGTGGATGCTGGTGGGGGATATCACGGTGGCTGGCCCGGTCCGTGGCCCAGAGTGGTCAACCAAAAAGGGGGATTTGTAACTTGGATAGGAAAAATATAATAAATAGTTTGTGACGCCACCTGTGGTACCTGGTAAGGATTACCAGCGCTGCTGCAGACCTCCGGGGGGTGATGGGATGGCAGCTGAGGTGGAGCGGCCCCCGGGGCCGTGTGGAGTTTGATGGTGGTGATGCTGGGACTTGTAGTGCAGGCGGATGGCGCAGCAGAAGTAACTGACAGAGTCAGGGGATTCGCTTCAATACCTTTACTGGTGCGGATGTCAGGTACGGTCCAGGGTACTCAGTAGGATGGGTGCACTTCAGAACTTCTCCCCAGTGAGTGGGTATAAGGCCTCCTGGTCCGTGTCTGCCTCTCTGTATGCTCCTGGCCAGCCTGCAACTGGGCCTAGCTTATGTGTCGTGTTGTTCCTTCACCTGTCGCTCGGTAGTAGGACCTTCTGCTGGCAACCACTATCCCTGGTAAAGCTGGGGCCTTCGTGGTACCTGATCCTGTAATGGGTCTAGCTTCAGGTCGTCGAGGGACTTGTAGTCCTGGAATGCCGGTGAACCCTACTGGGTATAAAGGGACCCTGTAGGCGCGGACCTGGTGTCCGGTTTGTATATCGGGGTGAGCCTATGAAGCTCCTCTGCCCCCTCAACTCCTCTCTCCTTTCTCCTCTCTGCCGTCGGCCACACTCGGGGCCCTCAGAACTTAGCAGCAGACGCGCTGCGTCTTCGCTGCTCTCAGCGTCAGCACGCTCTCTGACTCTGACTGAACTTCTCACTGACTGAGCTGCCTGGCTCCACCCTCCATATATATATCCCTAACAGGCTCCCTCTGGTGGTGTGAGGTGGAAGGGTGGAGGTGTTTGTATGTAATGAGGGCCTCTTGTGGAGAAGTCCATCCATGCACCCTGGGTCCTGTGGTACCTGTGAACAGCAGGGTGCCACAGCATGAGGGGAGTCTGATTAGGCATTATTTCAAAAGGAAGTCTGGGGTTTGTATTACAGAGGATTGTGGTCAGGAGTCTGCATTAAAGGGGTTGTTGGACAACCCCTTCTTGATCTAAATGTTTGGCCATAATAAAATTAAAACGCCTGAGTATAGGTGAGTATAAGCTTTTTTATTTTATTGGGGCCAAGCGTGGGGGTGAAGGAGTTGTCCAAGTAGTGGACAACTTCTTTAAGAGAGAGTCTGGTCTGGGTATGGATTTATGAACTCTGGTAACTGTATCTTTTAGGGCTCTGTTCCAATCCGAGTTCACAGAGCTGCAGTACTGAAAGGAGGGACGGAGCCACTGATTACACAGGAGGTCACTGACCATAAGTTTTTCCTAAGAAATCAAAGGTCAAAAGCAGCAGACACTGAAGAAATGATATAGCAGGTAGGCATCAAACATGTAGAAGAGACTTAAATGTTTATTTTTTGCCCAATTTATATAAACCCTCGTCATGATTCATATCGTCTAAATAATACTAACTGCATCACTAGGATAGGTTCATAATTAGTATTACGCTTCCTACTTCCATTATATCTACAAACTATTGCTCTTCTTATTTTCTGCACACATTGTTATACTTGGGGCTCACTGTATATTACATACTAGGGATTTTTTAGGCTGCAGGGGCCGTTGTTCTTTTCCCCATGGGAGATATTGCATGTGTTATGTTGCACTTATTGTGTGATAATGATTATTTGCTGGATATGTTATTGCAGATTTACATGGCTTTGAATGTGTTGTGAACATGGGTCAGAATGATTCTCGCTGTGGCATAACTTGAAGCTCATGGGCCCTGATGCAAAAGCTCCAACGGGGCCCCTAGTTATTGCAAATCTTCAATAGTAATGGTCTTTTCACATGGGCCAAAGGGACCTTTGAGGCCCCTCGGCTCCAGGGCCCGCGTGCTATTGCAACCCCTGCACCTATAGTTACTCCCCTGGATTGTAGATGTGACATCTATTTTGTCATCATATTGGGGAGAAATCAAGTATCATGGTCAAATTGGCATATTGCTATCACTTAGCCAGCGTAGGAATTCAGGAGAGGCAAAGACGGCTAGTCACCCATGTGGGAGTAGAGAAATAGGTAGAATAAATAGGTCATATTCCCTATTTAACCCCTTCATGGTGCGACCCTTTTCTGTTTTTGCACTTTTGTTTTTTACTCCTCTTCTTACCAGAGCCATAACTTTTTACATTTTCTGTCAATATGGCCGTGTAAGGGCTTGTTTTTGCGGGACAAGTTGTACTTTTGAACGACACCATTGGTTGTACTGGAAAACAGGAAAAAATTCCAAGTGTGGTGAAATTGCAAAAAAAATTAAATTCCACAGTTGTTTTCTGGGTTTTTCTTTTACCATGCTCACTAAATGCTGAAACTGACCTGCCTTTGATTCTCCAGGTCATTATGAGTTTGTAGATACTAAACATGTATAGTTTTTTTTTTTATTTAAATGGTAAAAAAATCTAAAGTTTGTTAAAAAAAAAAAAAGTCACCATTTTCTGAGACCCGTAGCGTCTCCATTTTTCGGCTTCTGGGGCTGGGTGAGGGCTTATTTTTTGCTCACCGAGCTGATGTTTTTATTGATACCATTTTGGGGTAAACCTTGGGGAGACTAGAAGCTGCAATCATCCGATCGCCTGTGCTACACATAGCGCTGTATGTAGCAAAAATGTTCACTTGCATCCCTGCAATGACAACTGTAGGGGTCTCCTGCAGACACCGGGTTGTCATGCCAACCCATCGACGATGCGCAGTCATGTGACATGGGCGCCGATGGGCGGGTCTTGTGACGCTCTTCCAGCGGAGCCGTCTTAAATGCCGCTGTCAGAGATTGACAGCGGCATTTAACATGTTAATAATCACGAGAGAATCGCGATTCCACCCACGGCTGTTAGGAGCACATGACAGCTGATCAGATCCGCTGTCAAGTCCCCGGAAAGGTGCGGGCTCATCGTCGGAGCCTGCATCTAAGGCGAAGACACGTCATGCGCCGTATATGTACGGCGCATGTCATGAAAGGGTTAACAGGACAGGCTTAGCCTTTGGTGTGACCTACTGATAATATTATTTAGAATCTGATAACTGTGACCGAATTGTTGGCCAAATGATGCTTCAGTTGATCATTTGGCCGACAACCATCTTGGCCGTCTCTCCCATACACGGAAGCGCTCACTTGGCCGAGTGCTCCTGTGTTCTCTATGAGAGAAACTGACAAACATCTCTGTCAGCAGCTTATCTCAGAGAGAATGAAGTGATCGGCAGTCCAAAATTGTATATGCCCAAATAATATCTTCCCTGACCAGTTGATTGGCGCGCCAATATGACGCGCCACATGGGCCCTGGGGTACTTGGTGCCGGGCTGGTCGTTGCTAGAGGAGATGTCATAGTGGCGGTGACCTGGTCCGTGACCCAGGGTGGTCAATAAAAGGGGATATTTACAGGGGATTTATAGTTTTTATATAATGTTCGTGACGCCACCTGTGGTATGTGGCTAAAGGGAGCCGCCGCTGCGGAGCAGGTCCTCTGGAGCTGATGTTAGTGCAGCAGAGTTGGTTCAGCTCTCCACAGGCAGAGCTTAGCTCCAGGGTAGGAAATGGTGATGTTGTACACTGTGTTCCAAATTATTATGCAAATAATATTTTCTCAGATTTTCCCAAATTACCTATATGAATTGCAGTCATTGTAATTTTCCAGTCAAATAACTATTAGAGTACAATTGAAAGGTTTTTGTACAAACTGCCTATGATAACAGTATATTTAAAAAAAAATAAAACATTCAAACTGCACTCAAAATGCATGTTCCAAATTATTATGCACAGCAGCGTTTTCAACCTTTTCATTTTAATAAAGAACAAAAAAATGGTCATTTTTGAAATTATAAGCATTAGCAGGTTATTACAAACTGAAATCAAACAGTTTTCAACTCAAAACTTTATTCTAGGTGATGTTACATTTGCACATAGGACCCCTTGTTCGAAAGGAGCTTTTGAACTCTCTCGTCCATTGAATTTGTCAGGTTTTGGCTGGTTTCTGCTTCAATTGTTTTGTATGAGGACAGAATACCCTCCCAGAGCTGTTGCTTAGATGTGAACTGCCTCCCGCCATCATAGACACTCCTTTTGATGATGCTCCAGAGGTTCTCAATGGGGTTGAGGTCAGGGGAGCATGGGGGCCACACCATAAGTTTGTCCCCTTTTATGCCCATAGCAGCCAGAGATGCAGATGTGTTATGTGCAGCATGAGACGGGGCATTATCATGCATGAAAATGATCTTGCTGCGGAATGCACGGTTCTTCTTCTTGAACCATGGCAGGAAATGCTGTTTGAGAAACTCAACATACATTATGGAGTTCATCTTTACCCCTTCAGGGATCCTAAAGGGGCCGACAATCTCTCTTCCCATGATTCCCGCGCAAAACATTACTCCACCTCCTCCTTGTTGGCGCCATAGCCGTATTTGCATGGGGTGTCCATCAACCAGCCATCCTCCTCCTCCACTCCATCCATCTGGACCATTGAGCGTTGCACAGCACTCATCGGTGAACAAAACAGTTTTGAAGTCAGTCTTCATATATTGTTTGGCCCACTGGAGCCGTTTCTGCTTGTGTGCAGTGGATAGAGGAGGTCGACAGGTTGGCTTACGCACAGCTGCAAACCTCTGAAGGACCCTGCATCTTGTTGTTCGGGGGACGTTGGAGGCACCAGCTGCTTCAAAAACTTGTCTGCTGCTATGACAAGGCTTTTTTGCCACTGCTCTTTTAACCTGACGTAATTGCCTGTAGGAAAGTCCTCAATTTTCCCTTATCAGCACGCACACGTGTGTACTGTGAATCAGCTACATACTTCTTGATTGTGAGATGATCACGATGAAGTGTCTTGGCAATGTTGATTGTAGTCATGCCTTGACCTAAACGCTCCACAATTTGTTGCTTCTCAGCAGCCGACACATCCTTTTTCTTTCCCATTTTGGCAGAAAATGTAGGCTGCTTAATAATGTGGGACAGCCTTCTTAAGTAGTCTTGCCTTTCATTGGACACACCTGCCAAACTAATTAGCACAAGTGTCTGCTATTGCTTACAGTGATTTAAAGAGCCCCGACACACATCACCATCAATGAGTTTAACTGACAAACAAAAAAATTCTTACTTTATCACCCCTAAACACTTTTGCTGTGAAGTGTAGTGCAGGGAATGATGGCGCAGTAATAAGTCGCAGAGACAGTGGGGTGCCGTCTTCCGGATTTACTCACAGTTCTCACTTTGCTCCTGGTTACAACTGCAGATCATAACTTCCCACGTTGTCCTGTGCTTACTCAGGGAGGGGTACAGCAAACCCTCAGGTACCTCCTGAGTACATAACAGGACCCCCTTCTGTGTGTTCCTTCTGGCTGTCTTCCTACACCTCACACCCAGTGTCGCAATCCAGTGACCGCGGACCTTGTCGGGTGACGTTTTCTCTGTCCCCTGGGTCCTCTATGGCCACCTTTTCGGTGAAATAGATGTGGCTTTTGGCTGCAGCACTTGAAATGCTGCACCCTCCGGTTACCTAGTTGAATATTGCAATTCTCACTAGTTAGGGGCCGGTCCCCTCTGCGACCCGCTCTCTCCACCGCCTGGTAGATTTGGGTGTACGGGTGGCCTCCAGCACTGCTCATACCCCTGGGATCCTTTCTTCACTCCTGGAGCCTTCCCTCTGCTCCCGTTCCTTCCTCTTCTCCTTCTCCTGGGCCTCCTCACTAGGCCCTCCTCCTGAGCAGAGCTCCTGCTCTGACTCTCTCTCTGACTCAACCCCCTCAGAACTTCACTCACTCTAGAATGTTCCACCCTCTCTTTCATATTGCTCCTTACTGTGCTCCCCTGAACTGCTTCCTCTACCCACACCCACTACATGGTTCCCCCTACTTTGGTTCCTCCAACTCCAGCCAGGGACAGGGCTCAGCATTTTGCCCCTCCTGCTGGTCTGTAGTAGTGTAGTGTTGAATGCAGGTGTTAGGATTCCGGGCTGTACTCCTTCCTTACCTGAGAGTGAGATACCACACCTCTGGGTGAGATGCAGTACCTCTGTGGCGACTGAACCCGCAGGGGCGCCACACATACATATGACGCTCCCACTGGGCCGTGGGGTACCCGGTACCGGGCTGGTAGATGCTGGGGGATGTTACAGTGGCAGTGACCCGGTCCGTGACCCAGGGCGGTCAATAAAAAGGGTTATTGATTGGGGATTTATAGTGATTGTATAAAGTACGTGACGCCACCTGTGGTATGCGGCTAAGGGAGCCGCTGCTGCGGAGCAGGTCCTCTGGAGCTGATGTGAGTGCAGCAGGGATGGTGTAGCTCTCCACAGGTAGAACTCAGCTCCAGGGCAGTGTAGATGTTATAGGTTATGCTGGGCGTTGTAGTGCAGGGGTTGATGGCGCAGCAATAATCACAGAGACAGTGGGGTGCAGTCTTCCGAGTTTACTTACAGTTGATAAGTTCCTCCGGTTACAGGGTCCGGACTACAACCTCCCACATCGTGCTGCGTTCACCAGGCAGGGGTTCAGCAATCCCTCAGGTGATTCAAGAGTGTCTGACAGGACCCCTTTCTATGTGCCTTCCTCAGTCGTCTTCCTGCGCTGGCTCTCGCCCTCCTGCCCTGTGCCTCGCAACCAGTGTCCCAATCCGGTAGCCTCGGGTCTTGTCGGGCGACCTGCTGTCCCCTGGACCCTCTGTGGCCACCTTTTCGGCGACATAGTTGCGGATGTGGCCACTGCACCTTGCAAGTACAGCAGCCTCCGGTCCCTAGCTGAGCCTTGTAGTTCTCCACTAGTTTAGGGGTCGGTCCCCTCTGCGGCTTGATCCCTCCACCGCCTGGCAGATTCGGGCGTACGGGTGGCCTCCAGCACTGCCCGTACCCCTGGGATCCCTTCTGTTCCTGGAGCCTTTCTCCTGCTCCCTCTCCTCTCTCAGTCCTGGGCCTCTCACTAGGCCCACCTCCGAAGCAGAGCTCCTGCAGAGCCTCTGCTCCACACACTCTCCTCCTCTGACTGGCTTGTCTTTCTAAGATGGTTCCCTCTTTTATATCACTCCCTCACCAGTGCTCCCCTGATCTACGTCCTCCACTCACACCCACTACATGGTTCCCCCTCGCTAGGTTCCCCACCACTCCAGCCAGGGACTGTGCACTCCCATAGGAGCAATCTCGCCCTGCCCTACTGAAGTGGATGTGTTGGATGCAGGTGTTAGGGTCCCGGGCTGTACTCCTTCCTTACCTGAGAGTGAGATACCACACCTCTGGGTGAGATGCAGTACCTCTGTGGCGACTGAACCCTCAGGGGCACCACACATATTAGAGTGTAAGGCATACTTATTGATATGAATGCGTCGACCGACTTTAGACTTATGTATGGGGGACTGAAAGCTGCATTTACACCTAAAATACAGCTTTCAGTCCCTTCTAAAGAGGCAGCCAATCACACACAATAAACAAGCTAAATGCTCATTTATCGGGTGAAATGATCTAGATGTAATGATGCAGATAGTGAGGATGCAGGGATAGTTAACCAAAGCTATTTATTTTCCTACCACAGAAAGAACGTTTAACTATAGGAACACATGGTGATGCAGGTATATGGAGACAACTAACACAATCTTAGCAGTAATGACAATAAAAGCAGTGTAATAAATGCAATATCTTACTCTATGTTCTATCTGCGTGCAGTCTCATTTCACAGTTAAACGACTATTAATGTCTTTAGCTCAAAGAGCGTCACTGCCAGCGCCAGGCTTGTAGCTGTAATATGCGCTTCAAGCGCCTTTGATTGTTATACTGGCACTAACGGGGGACACCGGTACTTTCCGCTAAGCCACAAGTGCCTCATATGTGAGTCACTTAGTGGGTTCTTCACACTGGCCACCCTCGTTCGTTTCTGAAGTGCAGCCCACACCCTGTACCGTTCGTCTACGCTTGAATTAAAGGCCTGGTTCACTTGGGTCTTCTCGTCAGCACGGCAGACGTCCTGCTTCATCCAATGACCACCGTCTGATCTTCGGTGCTTGACCTGCGGCATCTTGACTGGTGAAGACTGGGGTTTGGGTCTTGACCAACCGAATCTGGGCTTAAATCAGCCATTATCTGCTGTGAAAAATCCGAGCTCGGCATATGAGCCTGCATTAAAGTCAGGGACATGACCTTTGAAGTACATTAACGTCATAGGTCGTGAAGGGGTTAATGTCATTACCTAATCTCTTTTCTAATATACATTACTTAAAAAATCCCTATTGTTCACTAGACTATCTGACTCCTTTTTTTTATTTTTTTTTTTATCTTCTTCCTGTTTCACGTTGCTTCGTTTGAGAACCCCAAGTGCATACTGGGATTTACAAACAAACCATCATCAGGGAGCAGAGGCTGCCGTCATTGCAGTAGCGCCTGTCCTTTCCCTGAATTAAGAGCCGTCAGTGATGTCCTTTTCAGGGTCTGGGCTAGTTCCTCCTCTACTGAGCATGCGTCTGTTGTCAACATCATCCCACACTGATAACATCACCTCCACCTTCCTGATATAGGGCCACATGGCTCATGTGTTTCGCTGTGACCACTGCACCCTAGTTGCACTCTTGTGAAACAGTGTAAGGCTATGTGCCCATGATGCAGAAATGCTGTGGATTTTTCCTGAGCGTTTCTGCATCTCTCTGGCAGAAAAAACGCATGCGGATTTTACATGCGTTTTTTCTGCCAGGTAGAAGCGTAAGTGAAGCTTTTTTAACATGCGAGTTGTGAAGCACTTTTCTAAGCGATTTTAGCATCACTTGGAAAAGTGCTTGACAACTTGGTCACACTGTATAAATCCATGCAAACGGCATGGATTTATATAGTGTGACCAAGTTACGATACTGCAAATGCAGCATCAATAGTAAAAAAAAGAATACAAATGGTGAAAAATAAAAAAAAAACATATACTCACCTGGCCCCTGATCTCCTTCTCCGTTGCGTCCGGTGTCTTCAGCGGCTCGCGGTGGTGTAAAAGGACCTTCCATGACGTCATTTAGTCATGTGACAGGTCACATGACTAAATGACATCATGGAAGGTCCTTTTACCACCGCGAGCAGCCGAAGACACCGGAGAAGGAGACCGGGGGCCATCAGAAGGTGAGTATATGTTTATTTTTTATTTTAATTCTTTTTTAACTACAGGTAGTATGGTACCCGGGACTGAAGGAGAGTCTCCTCTACTCCAGACCCAGGTACCATCTGCGCATTGAACCGCATAATATCCGCATATGCACATGTAGTCATGCGGATGTTATGCGGTCCAATACAAGTCAATGGTGGCTAAAACGCCGCGATTCCACAAAATTAATGGTAGTGCTGCGGATTTTTCCGCAATGATAATCTGCAGCGGAAATTTCCCAGCATGTGCTCAGCAAATGCGGATTATCATTGGGGAACATTGCAGACCTTCTACCAAGCGTTTTTTAAGCGTTTCCACGGCGGAATTGCTGCTACGGAAGTGCTTAAAAAACATTGTGGGCATCGTGGGCACGCAGCCTAAGGGGGCTCTCTCTAGCTACCACCTCTCTAACATGCTGTAGCCTTGCTGACCATGCATTCGTTCACAGATAATCTCCAGGTCTGGCTGACACAACTGACACCTTTACAAAATCATCACTATCCCGGAGTCAGTATGAAAAAGGTCCTGAGCTCAATGCTCCCACACATTATTCACATCTTTAAATTTGCTATGACTGAGATAGCTGCTGCTAGTGCCCTTACTACAGTGCCTGACAGAGCCAACCAACAAAACTAGGCTTTTGTTACACGCACGACACTAGGTTCAAATAGGGCGAGACGGGTTTCATAAATTCATTGGAATCTTGGGGGAACCGTTACTCAGGGCAACCATAGGCTGCAGCTTCTCTCAGGCACATGATAGATTCAGTTGCTGACCAGACACATCTGACAAGAGTCTTGTTCAACAGTTTAACAGTGGAATTTAATCTGAAGCATGGCCAGTGCAGTTCAGGGATATTACAGCAACAATCTTCATTACAGCACAGTCTCATAAAGCAGGCACAGGAACCTCAGTCTCTTCAGTAGCATAATTCAGCACAAATTAGATCTCTTGGCAGCACACTTCTATACGTAAACAGCAGGCTTTTCCTTCACAAGGACTCACTAGTACACAACATTCTTTATTCTGCATGGAGATGGAGGGGGGAGGGTTTGATGAGGAAGATGATCTCTGTGACACAATTCCTTCCATTCCTTATCTTCCTGCCCGATGGTAGATTTCCTGAACTAACAGTGCAAGGTATCTGACCTGTGTTGAGTTTCACCCTAGACTTGAATCCTGTTCTCTTTCCTGCACTTCTGTGAGATACAGATCACATATCACTTCTCCCTTTGGCTGCAGCCAGAATAGTAAACAAGTTCCCCACAATCCCCCTGGGGCTCTGCTAACCACTCCCTGTCTCTTGTGACTGTGTTAACTCTTATAGTTGCTGGATCCTTTTGAAGCAACAGCACTATTTCTGCATGTCACACTTTCCCTTCTTTTTTAATGTCGTTCTCGATATTCGTTTTAATTGGTCAAGCTGACCAATTCTGAGACAGTGCTAAAAGTTGAATAACTTTATATACAAATTGGCATGGTCATATTGGCATAAAATTTACAAACATCAATAACAACCTGTTCTTACGACCTTTTGCTTGTAGAACTCCTGAAAGAAATACACAATTAAAACAATCAGCATCTCTTCCGCTGGAGGTTTTCATACGTCTTCAACCAGCTCTCTCTCTCACTAGGCCAAAACAAGTCTTTCCACCAGGTAACATTGTCCATAATGTCTCTCGGTGGTGAATACCACTCAAGTGAGCTTACCTGGTCCGTAGGCAGAAATACCTGTTTCCAATGGACAGTCCTTGGCACTTGACTCGGTTCACCGAGTGTCTCATATGTCAGCATCACAGGCCTCCTCACTTCTCGAGTCGACATCCTCCTGGTAGGTTGTTCCTCAGATACCACGGGTTCCTCGGTTGCAGGAGTTTCTTCTGCCACACTCATTTCTCGAACTTCCTCAAATGATCTTGGAACTGCCTCTGTAAGTTACTGTACTTCTCTTGAATCGTTCGTTTCCACCTGGTCTGGTAATTCTGCTACTCCTAAGTGTCGATCGGTCTCTTCAGTGAACGGTGTTAGATCATCAAATCTGAATTGGACTATATCTGTACTCCTTGGTACAAACTCTGGAGCCTGGGGACTTACTTCACTCTCCTGAGGATGGTACATCCCTCTCCTTGCCGGTCCGAGAAATACAACGGTGTGTTCTTCTTCATGTGAACTTTCAAGATCACTATCCATCTTCGGAGCTTCAGTCTGTGGTGGTCCCTTAGTCGATCTCGGACGATGTTGTTCTACTTCTGGAAAGTCTTGTTGTGGTGGGAGATAATCACAGGGTAGTAGTAAATTCCGATGGACTATTCTGGTTTCCAATCGGATTTCATACACTGGACTGTCATCGGCTTTCCTCCTTACGACCACATACACCTTGTCTTCCCAGTACAAACAAAGTTTTCCCGGACCGCCTTTTGTTCTTGACTAGCACACGGCTTCCCAGTGCCAATTCTGCTCCATAACATTTTCAGTCATAGTACTCCTTGCTCTTGCTCTGTCCTTGCGTAACCACTTTGGACGCTATGTTGTATCCCTCTGCCATCCGTTCCTTCCATTTCCGAACAAACTCTGGATATGTTCTGTAAGTCTCTGATACTGGAGTATCGAACATGATGTCGATTGACAGTCTTGGCGATTGACCGTACAATAGAAAGAAGGGTGAGTAACCCATTGCATTGCTCTTTGTACAGTTATAGGCATGTACCACTTTTGACAGAGAACTCTTCCAGTCTTTCTTCTCGTCAGCTGTTAAAGTGCGCAACATCGACAATAATGTCCTACTAAAACGTTTCACTTGTCCATTACCCTCTGGGTGATAGGGCATTATGTGGGATCTCTGAATCCTACAGTACTTTCCTATCTTGGCAAAGATCTGGTTCTCAAATTCTCTTCCTTGGTCATGGTGTAACCTCGTAGGGAACCCAAACCTCAAAGCAAAATCATTGAAGATCTTCTCTGCTGCTGTTCGACCCGCTTTATTGGTGGTGACATATGCTTGAGCAAATCAAGTAAAATGGTCCATCACCACCAAGATGTATTCGTCACCACCCTTGCACGTCTCGAGATGTAGAAAGTCTATTGAGACCATCTCAAACGGATACGTAGTTTGGATGTTGCCCATAGGTGCCCGGGTTGATGTGTTGGGACGTTTATCTTTCAGACCCCCACACTCCCTGGTCACGTATCTCTCAATATCTCACTGCATGTACGGCCAGAAGAAACGTTCACGGATCAAGTTTGTTGTCCTTTCCACTCCCAGGTGTCCCATGTTTTCATGGAGTTCTTTTAAGACCAATCTACGAAATACTCTGGGTAGTACCAACTGCCGGTTTTGACCTCCTTTACGATACAGGATACCGTCTTCACTGAGGTAGAGCTTCATCCATTCTTTAACTAAAACAGATACTGCTGGTGACTCATTATCTCTCTCCCATTTACTTGGAAACCAATTTTGGTCCACATAAAGTAGTATTCTACCATTTATCTGATCTTCCCGTTGTGCTCTATGGATTTTTCCTTTTGGTAGTCGTTGAATAGACAGGGGGTAATCTTGTTCTCTCGCTTTTATGGTGGTTTCCACCGTCAACGGACACCACAATGGTGTGTTGTCCTTTTGATAAGCTTGTACTGCTTGGGCAGTGCTCTCAATTGCTTCCAAACTGACTTCCTCTGAGCTTTCTTGCATGAACTGATCAGGCTCTAGTGGGATTTTCCACAATCTGTCAGCATCCGCCTTGCATTTTCCTGGCCTGTACTTGATGCTGAAATTGAAGTCAGCTAGTTCAGCGACTCATCTCTGACCTGTTGCATTCAGTTTGGCTGTAGTGAGGACATAGGTCAAAGGGTTGTTGTCAGTGTATACCTCAAACTCTTTGCTGTAGTAGAGATAATCTCTAAATGGTTCACAGATAGTCCATTTCAACTCCAGGAACTTCAATTTTCCGGAATGTAGATGGTAATTCTTCTCGGCGTCTGTCAACGTTCTAGAACCTTAACCGATGACTCTCAATTTTCTATCTTGATGCTGATACAGGGCAGCTCCCAGTCCAACTTGAGAAACGTCACAATGAAGAACAAACGGTAAGTTGAAATCAGGATATCCCAAGATGGGTGGTTTTACCAGGTAGTCTACTAGTTCTTCCAATACCTCCTGGTGGTCTGCTGTCCAGAGAATGGGCTTTTGGGATGAAACGGCGTTGCTTCTTTTAAGCCCAGTTCTACCCGCATTCTTCTTTTTCTCCGTGGGTGTTGTTGACTCTGTCGCCCCCCCCCCACCAAGAGGAGGTATAGTGGGGCGGCAATCCTGGAGAAGTTCCGAACGTAAGTACGACAGTAGGAGGGGAATAATAATATCTACCTCAACTCCCCGACAGTTGAGGGCCGCTTGTCTTTTAAGGCCGGTACCAGAGCGATTTCTGCTGGGTCTATGGTATATTCTTCTCCGGACACAATTTTCCCTAGAAATCGGACTTGCCTTTTGAACAGTTCACACTTCTTTGGGGGTCAACTTAACTCCATATTGTTGACTTGATATCGTTGTAATACGGTCCTCACGTGTTCAACATGCTCCCAGAAAGTTTTTCTGTGTACCACATTGTCATCCAAGTACAGCTGGAAGATATTATCCCTCAATCCTTCTAAATATGTCTCCATGCTCCTCTGGAATTTTTCTGGAGCTGAACTGAGCCCAAACGGTATGCAGATCCACTCGTATATCCCGCATGGTGTGATGAATGCTGTCAAAGGTCTACTGGACTCTTCAACAAACCCTTGATGGTATGCTTTACCCTGATCGAGGACAGAGAACCAGGTACTTCCTGATAGGTTATCCAGCATATCTTGAATCTGTGGTATCGGGTGCTGATCAGGTACTGACTTTCGGTTTAGTTCCCGGTAATCACAGCAGAGTCTCAACGTACCGTCCTTCTTCCTAACACAAAGAATAGGAGAGGAATAAGACGGCTTTTACTTTTGGACCCAAACTCTGTTGATTAGATCTTGTAAATACTCTTTCACTTCACGGTGTAATGGTTTTGGCACAGACATGTAACTTCTGGTTACTGGGGTCATGTCTTTCAAATTGATTTCCAACTGCACCAACGGGATACCGCCTATATCAGAGTCATCTTTGGAGAATGCATGACACTCTTCTCTCAGCATCTGTTTTGCTACCGCTCTATCTTCAGCACACAAGTGTTCTAGGGGTACTGGGGGATCCCAGGACCCCGAGGTGGGTCGTGCAATTTCCTCCCCTGGTCAACTCCTGTTCCTTGGTGGGGAGACTGAATTCATGGTAGACCCGTGGGCGGGTCTCACACTGGCTGAATATACAGTTTTAACGGTTTCAATGTGACCTAACACAGTCTTTGGATCCCTTGTTTCGTAGTATTCATCACCGGTACTTTCACTCGAGTAAACCCACCAGTAGGAATGGTAAGCACAGTCTCACCTTGAACTAGGCCTTCCGGAAGTTCTGATGAGTCTTTTGGCATGAACAGTCTTTTCTGAACTTTTCTTACCAGTTCTACCTGGACTCCACACCTCACCCCCACCATTTGGTTTGCAGGAATGATGTTTGGGCGCCAGCCTACCTTGACTTCTTTTAGGTTCATTGTATTCTGTGCTTTCTTTACTCTATGAATCACATTTTCCACCACGACATTGGGTATGGCAAGCAATGTGACAGTTGCATCCACCACCAGCGTCACTGACTTGTGTTTCATGATGACCTCACTGATTACATTATAACCCAGGATAGGATCCTCTTCCACGTTCTGATCACTGGTCACGAGAAAAGGTACCAAAAGCTCAATGGTGTTGCTGTTGTTCGTGGCCCTCAGTTGGAAAGTCACTTCCACCCAGCCTATGAAAGGGACTTCGGTCAGGTTGACTGCTTTGCCGTGGAGTTCCACTGGTCCTAAGAGTTTGAAGGCACGTATGTGGCAGGTAGCGCCTTCTCCATTCTTCATTTAAAAGGCTCGCTTGGGCTCCTGTGTCCCACAGTGCTGTTATCAGGAGTCCATCTAGCTGGCACTATATAAAGCATCTTTCGCTGATTAGGCCGATGATGCTATCTTTACTGACCGAGGAATCCTCCTCCCAGGAGTTCATCATTTGACCTCCACACTGGGCATTAAGTAACTGATGCCCCTGTCTCTCTTGCAGCTGTTGTAGACGGAAACACACTTGGGGATAGTAATGACGCAGCTGTTTTAGCTCATATGCCGTTCTGGGGTTTGGTGAGATTTGGATTTGCTTCTGGGACCTCCTCTGTGTCGTGGTTACCAGTCGCCCCTCTCTGGCAACCTCCTGTCTTTTAACCCAAAAGACCATGACCATTGGCATTCCTTGGCATAATGTCCTTCCTCACCACATCTTAGTCAGTGTACACATACCGTACTCTGATTTGATGAACGGCACGCTTCACAAGCCGGGTATCTTCTGTTTTGGAACCCACTCCTGGGTCTGAGGGATGCAGGTTCTGTTCTGGAATGAATCAACTTTTTCATCTCAATCAACTCAGCTCGCAGTTCTCCTATTACTTCTTCCCAGTCAGCGCTGGCGGTCCTCTCTTTTGTTGGTGCTTTAAGGTTCCCTCTCGGAGGTGGCACTGGAGGGTCTCCATGATTATCTTCAGACTGGCCACTGGGGGTCTCCAACCTCAGCTGACTCATTTTGGTGATTTAGAAGCTAATTTAAAAAAACATCACAGTATAAGATAATGCCTTATCAACACCAGGTCTGATTACCAAGGCATTGCAGGATGCAGCAAGCCTCCATGATAAAGGCCGGGGCAGCACATGTGCAAAATACTGAGGCAGACAGCCACTCACTAACCTACCAATTCATGGAGGGGGTGACTGTGTAGTATTATACATGCACACCGATGGAGTTTGCATAGGGCACCAATCACTCAGATATGTGTGATGCACAGTGTCTGGCTTGCAGCCTATTGATGACGCCCATACTATTAGATCAGGGGGGCTGCCCAGCACTATATATGTGCACCCCCACAGGACAGACGCCCCAATTTACCCAGCCAACACTAAAGAGGCCTGGCTGCATCCTGCACAAAAATGTGTAAAAAAGATGAAAAATAGTGTATAAGATAAATACACCACATGAGGTAAGGGTCGATATTTTGACCAAAATACGCAAGCTCGCAACCCAGCATCAAGGGTCCCCATACTTGCGAGTCCTAACATTAAACATTAAAAATATGCAAGCTCCATCGGTGTGCGTGTGCACGTATAATACTACACAGCCACCCCCTCCATGTAATCTGACCTGGTGTTGGTAAGGAATTTGTCTTTTACTGTGATATTTTTTGATTTAGGAGCAGAGCCTTTCTTTATCTTTTGTTCGCTCTCTGACTCCAAACTAGCTGCCTCATTCATTTGTTCAATTAGGATTTTGTCCAGAATGCCAGGATCTTCTAGGTACTGTTTCAGCTGCGACTTGATGTATGTACTGATTAACCCTGTTCCCAATGATCTCAAGAACTTCTTCTGGACTAGTCCAGCATCAAACCTCTCGTCCGCTTCTACATCTCTGGATGCAAACAACAGTCTATCCTTCAGTTCAATTTCTCTGCACAAGAAACTTTGGGGTGATTCATTATTTTTCTGTGAGAGGTTAATGAGTCGGTGGAACAATTCTGAAGTACTCTCTTCTTTATAGTGCCCTTTTAAAATCATCTTCAGTTGTTGCAAGGTCAATTGACTCTTCATTTCTAGCATACTACAGAGGTTCATTCCTGGGCTGATCACTTCACCACCCCCTCAACGATTTCATCTGGCTGGTAGCCTTTCTGTAAGCCTGCATCAATCTGGTGAAACAAGTTCATATAAGACAGTTTCTCTTTCTGTTCACACTCTCCAATCTTTCCCAGGATCTTGAATTCTTTACTTATGGTGATTTGTGGTGTTAGAGAGGACTGTCTTCCTGATTTATCTAACCCGAGCAGGTTAAAGGTTCTGTCTGAGTCTGTCACCCGTTAAGAGATTTTGGTCGATTCCTGCAGGGCTGTTGTTAGGGTTTTGAGTTGTTCTTTCAATTCCCGTAGTTCAGTCTGAGGACAGAGATTCCCGCTTTTGGTAATTGGTGCCGTCCCTCCATCCTCCAACTTCAACCTGGTTAGAAACTGTGTTAGCTCCTGGAGGCATGTCCCCATGACGTCTTCAGCTTCTTTCTCCCCCAGCTCATCCATTTTTGCATTAATGGCAGCTAACAGTTGCCTGCGGTTGTGTGCTTTAGAAATCTGTTCTTCTGACATCTTTATATGCTACTGTTCTTAATTCTTCGCAGGTTAACTGAAGAAACCGCTGACTAATTCTGTCTATTTGTATTTCAACATCCATTGCTGCTAGTGAGTTTTCTTTAGGGATGGTCCCCTTTAAGTGGTGTAGCAGAGTTAAGTTGAGGTGCTGTGCTGCTGTATTTTTCCAGACATTTTTCCTCTTCTCCCTCTAGACATTAATCCCCGCTCAGTCCTCCCCATATGGGCCACCAATGTTACACGCACACCGCTAGGTTCAGATAGGGCGAGACGGGTTTCATAAATTCATTGGAATCCTGGAGGAACTGTTACTCAGGATGACCATAGGCTGCAGCTTCTCTCAGGCACATGATAGATTCAGTTGCTGACCAGACACATCTGACAAGAGTCTTTTTCAACAGTTTAACAGTGGGATTTAATCTTAAGCACGGCCAGTGCAGTTCAGGGATATTACAGCAACAATCTTCATTACAGCACAGTCTCATAAAGCAGGCACATGAGTTCATATCACAGCTACTGATGATGACTAAACAGCTCTGACTGTTTACTTATGTTAACCTATCTAGGGAATGCAGAGTGGAGGATAATTACCATGTCTTTCCTAGAGGCTCAGATGATCCTGGCTGTGGATGCTCATGTGATGCTGTGCTGATGCATCATGGTACTGATAGCAAAGTATACAAGAAAAACTTCTTTGTGAAATCCGAGGCTAAAGAGAAGCAAAGATGGGGCTTAACTGCAGGAAACTGAGTAAATTTTATATAAAAGAATTGCAGAGTGTGATAAACTTGGTGAGGGGTATAGTAGCTGGATTGCGTCTTTCATCATGAATTTTTTTTTTTAATTCCAGACATGCTTTATTATCAATACCAATTTAACACTTCTGAAGACATTACAGAAAGAAGACATCAGAAATCAATACAGAGATGGATTTCGTACAGATGGCGGCATTTGATGAGGCATGTTGGCCAATGAAGTTGATATGGGAAAGAATTAACCATGCATTTACATCAGATTCTCCCCGAAGTCATTTGGGTTCCAAAAAGGAGAATATATATGGGTTTTTAGCTCGAACAATGAAAAATATTCTGTGGTCTGGGACACTTTTTGCTCATACTGGAAAGTGAAAACTCCATTCGGCCCTGTTTTACATTTCATTGGACCTCTGTTTATTGATGGAACAAGTAAAGGATTATATGTACCACCATCACTTACTGTCATTGTATCAGATACACATATTTTAATGCCTGCTCGAGCTTCAATGGTGGATGAAAACATTTTAAAAATTTCCCGTTTTGTTATAAACTCTATATAATACAGTGATGTATATGATAAACACATTTGATTTATAAAGGTGTTTTACTTTATATATACTTTGTTGCAAATTTACATTTTCCCCTACAGGTGTTCATATCTCTTATGTAGGTATCTCATGTTAGAAAAAAAATAGTTAATAGGAGTTATATGCATTTACATGTTGTTATAAACATCAATTATGCAGTCATTTTCTTCATTTAAATATATAGTATGGCACCCTCTTGTGTTCAAAGTGTATATCAATGTGCAGGCGCAGTTAATGTGCTTAGTGCTGCTGGACATGCATGCTCGGTCTCTCTCCTCTGTTTACTGTAGACAAGCCAATAGCTGTCTGCAATGGTTCTCAGGTAAAAAGCCGAGCTTTAGCAATAGCCAGGGGCGTACATAGAAATCATGGGGCCCCATAGCAGAAATTCTAATTGGGTCCACCCTCCCAAAAAAAAAATAATTGTCAGCGTCACAGAAGACCATATCTCACAACTTTTCAGCCTTTGTATAGTCATTTTCCTCCTGCTGAAGTCTTAGATTCCTCTTTCAGTGCCCCCATAAAGTATAATGCCAACAAAAGTGCCCACCAAACACAATATGATACCCCCACAGTGAATTCCTCCACATTAGCCTCCACATGCACAGTATAATGACTCAACTGTACCCCACCTCAATTCCTAAGGTAAAGTATGGTGACCCTAACACAGTATAATCCCCCAACTGTGGCCCTCACACAGCCCTCCATGCAGGATAATGGGTCTACATACAGTTTAATTGCCCCATACTATATAATGGCCCTCCAAACAGTAAACAGTATAATGGCCCCCACACAGCCCTCCACACAGTATGATGGACCCCATGCAAACCTTCATGCTGTATACTTTCTTGCATACAGTATAATGGCCCCCCACATAGCCCTCCAAATATTAAAATGGTCCCCCACATAGTCTTCCATATAATGTAATGCGACCCCTCATAATCCTCCATATAGTGGGATGTATTAACAGAAGCATACAGTCTAGATCACGTGAAGTCATTATCGGTCTTTACTCCTCTTTGGTCAGACCTCATCTGGAATACTGTGTACAGTTTTGGGCACCACATTTTAAAAAAGACATAGACAAACTGGAGCAAGTTCAGAGAAGAGCGACCAGAATGGTGACTGGTCTGCAAACCATGTCCTATGAGGAACGGTTGCAGGATTTGGGAATGTTTAGCTTGCAAAAAAGAAGACTGAGAGGAGACTTAATAGCTGTCTACAAATATCTCAAGGGCTGTCACATTGTAGAAGGATCATCTTTATTCTCATTTGCACAAGGAAAGACTGGAAGCAATGGGATGAAACTAAATGGGAGGAGACACAGATTAGATATTAGAAAAAACTTTTTGACAGTTAGGGTGATTAATGAGTGGAACAGGCTGATACAAGAGGTGGTGAGTTCCCCTTCAATGGACGTCTTCAAACAGAGGCTGGACAGACATCTGTCTGAGATGATTTAGTGAATCCTGCTTTGAGCAGGGGGTTGGACCAGATGACCCAGGAGGTCCCTTCCAACTCTACCATTCTATGATAATGCACCCCCTTAATCCTCTATATAGTATAATGCGCCCCATGATCCTCCATATAGCATAATGCACCCCCCATAATCCTCCATATAGTATAATGCATTCCCCATAGTCCTCTATACATTATAATGCACCCCCATGGTCCTTCATAGAATATAATGCACTCCCCATGGTCTTCCATACAATATAATGCACCCCCCATGGTCTACCATAAAATATAATGCACCCCCATGGTCCTCCATACAATATAATGCACCCCCCATGGTTCTCCATACAATATAATGAACCCCCATTTTCCTCTATACAATATAATGCACTTGCCCTGGTCCTCCATATAATATAATGCACCTGTCATGGTCCTCCATACAGCATCATTTTTGAAACACCATTTTTTTATTGTTAGGAATTTAGAAGGGTTAAAAGTTGACCAGCAATTTCTCAATTTTCAAACAAAATTTACAAAACTATTTTTTTGTAGGGAGCGCATCAGATCTGAAGTGACTATGAGGGGTCTATATGACAAATTACCCAAACGTGACACCATTTTAAAAACTGCACCCCTCAAAGTGCTCAAAGCCACGTTCAATAAGTTTATTAACCCTGCAGGTGCTTCACAGGAATTAAAGCAATGTGCAAGGAAAAAAATTAAAATTGAACTTTTTCCCACAAAAATTTCGATTTAGCCCCAAATTTTGCATTTTCACAAGGGTAACAGGAGAAAATGGGCTATATAATTTGTTGTGCAATTTCTCTAACAGCAATCAGAGAGCGGGATCAATGAAATGGGTCCCTGCATTTCTGTCAGTGGAAGCTGTCTGCATGGAGCAGTCACTGTTTGATTTCACACAGTGACCGCTTAAATTCATGATGGACATAGCTCGTCATGATGCGGGAACTGACACTTGCTCATGAAGTGCTATGTTCATCATTCATCGTTAAGGGGTTAAAGGGAAACTGTAAGATCAAAAAACTGGATGAGTTGTAGTTTTTAATGACAACTTTTTACCATATAATGTTCTGTTAAATGGGAAAACAAATCCAAGTGGGGTGAAATGGTGACAAAAATGCAATTTCTTCACTGTTTTTTGGGGATTGTTTTTACAGAAGTCATTCTGCAGCAAAATTTACTTGGTAATATGATTCTCCCAGTCAGTATGATTACAATACCAAACTTTTTATATTTTAAGGGGAAACAGTCATGTAAAAAAAGCTATTAACCTGCAGATATGAGGTTAATCTGCAGGTTAATAGCGTTCTAAAGCTGCCTGGTTCACGCACTGAGAGCCCCGCTGCCAGAAGGGAATTACCTTTATTCTTTGCAGCAGCCTCAGGCTTTCAACCATAGGGGTATGGCTAGTGCAGCTTCAGTCGCTGCTCAGTGCATAATGAGCGATGGCTGTAGCTGCGCCCCGGCACTGTTTGACAGCCAGCTCTAAACCTGAGCTCTAATGTTGAGCCGGCTGTCAGTCAGTGCCAGGGCGTGGTTTCAGCCACCACTCACTATGACGGAAGCTACACCGGCCGCACCAGTATGACTGAAAGCTCGAGGCTGAAGAGAGGAATAAAGTTAATTTCCTCCCGGCTGCAGGGCTCTCAGTGTGGGCACCGGACAGCTTTAGAACGCTATTAACATGCAGAGTTACCCCATATCTGCAGGTTAATAGCATTTTTTTTTAACATGAGAGGTTTATTTTAATAGTTAAGAAAATTCAGAACCTTCTTTAACAAAAAAGGTTATTGTCACTATTTTCTGAGACTGGTAACCTTTTCTATTTATTTTTTTGTCCAAGGAACTGGGTGAAGGCTTATTTAATTGGTTTAATTGTTTTTTATTGTATGTTTGGGGAGAAGCGCAGAAACCAAGAGATGTTTCATTTTTTTGCCTTCCACCATTTAACGTACACTTTAAGTACTTTTATACGTTGAGCCTTTTAGCACAGAAATAATAAGTTTACTCTTGTACTGCAGTGCGTAAGACGTGCCAGTGACTCACTGACACAGCCTGTTAGGCCCTGCTTATAGCAGAATCAACAAACCACCGTACTGTGGGGTCATCAGATGACCTTGGGGTACCATGGCAATTATCACCATCAGCGATTAGGATCACGGGGGGGGCGATGGTATCAAACGGAATCTTTAAAACCCCTTTTAACAACTTAGGTGCTGTTGTCGCAATTGACAGTGGAAAGGGGTTAATTGGGCCCGATCGTTTCCAAAACCGGTAGGGGCCGAAGCTGCAGGGTGTCAGTTTTCGTATACAGCTGTCACTCATGAGAATTTTGCTCACTTGCAGGTGCTATACACTTATTCCTAATCGCCGATCAGGAATGAGGCCTCTTTATGACTGATGTTTTAATGTGTATTGGTGGTTTTTAAAGGGAATCTGTCACCACTTTGGAGTTACCAGACCTCTACTATGGGCATACAGAGTATAGAAAAGTAAATCTATACATACCTGTATGGCCCATGGTAGAGGTCTGAATGCAGAGAAATGTAGTTTTATCTCCTTGGTTTTTCACAGGCTTGGTGTCCCCCGGATGCCAAGCGATCTTCGCCCATCTGCTTGTTCTTCCACCAATTCCCCGCCTATGTACATGTTTACCATATTTCCCCCCCTCCCTGCACGTCACAGGGCCCTGTGACATGCGCTTTTTTCCCCCTCACCTCCCGGCGCATGCGCAAAGCGCAGCTCACGGGGAGCGAGCTTTGTTTCCTCCCAGGCCCGTTTGGCTGAGTACAGTGCAGCAGTGTTCTATTGCGCAGGTGCCGGGGAGTCACTGTGAAAGTCTCATTTATACTAACATAAGCCCATCTTTTTATAGGGGTGGCTTGGTTACATAAGAGATTGCATAATGGTTGCATAACTATTTGCATGAGTATTGGTAAGACAATGATTTGGCAGAAATACTGATTTTGTGAGATGATGGATTGTCTTTATGGCACCTGAACTACTGTACGTCTCAAATACCAGCGTAAATAGTTTGTCCTTGGCCGAATAGAAGCCTGGAGTTTCTCATTGTTCCATCTCAAAAGGGAAATTTTATCTTCACTTCAGAAGCCAAACTCCCATCCAGTCAAAGCCAAATATTGCACAATATAGTACAAACAAGGATGAAGTGCAGACATAAGATAACGCCACTAAAGAATATTCAGGAAACAAAAATCAAAATGAAAAGGAAATGTAGCAATTTCTTTCACAATTCCCCTTTTTTATCATCTTGCATACCTTTCTAAAATACCTTCCCTGCCTCACCATCACAGGTCTGCAAGACAACCCTACTACATAAGGTCCAAGGCTAAACCTATGTAAATTATGGGATGATAGTCCTGCACAGCATCTATTCAGATGAATCTTGTTAGTCAGACTTTCTATGCCTATCTACCATTACTCTAACAGTTTAAAACAATGTATCAATATTATAATAAAAGATATATAATTGATTTATAACTGCAAACATTATAGATGATATAGTCCATATAAATTAAAGATTAACCACTGAGTGACCACCAATATGACTTAAAACTGACCTGAGCTATAAGTGAATTTAGCATCCTCCTACGGGTGAAAATGCAGCAGCTGTCGGCTGTACACTATAGCTCACTTTAATTACAAATTCCCTAACGTATCCTCCCCAGTCTGACTTCTTGCCTCTTTTTTTTAAACTTCCAATGGAATTTTGTTTGAGAACTCCCAATGCATGCTGAGATACTCAAATGAGCCCTCATCAGGGGGCAGAGGCTGCAGTCACCTCCGTAGCCTCTGCTGCCTCCCAAAAACAAAGCGGCATCAGCGACGTCTGTTTCAGGGCTGGGCTAGTCCTTACTCTAATGATAATGTGTCGGTTGTAAATTCTGACGTATTCTCACTATGAGCTTCCTGTGCTATATTCTTTTGAATTCACAGTGCGCTCCCTTGCCAGCTTTAGAGAGAAATGACAAGCCAGAAGGAGAGAACAATATAGCAAAGAGAAGCCCAAAAAGGTTATATATAAAAATGCAAAAAGTTTATTTAGAACAATTTAAAAACTGTAGTAGCAGGTCACCAAGAAAATTCCAGGAGACAGTGCAGATAGACCAACGCATTTCAGCTTAGCGCCTTATTCTAGAGAGAAATGACAAGCCAGAAGGAGAGAGCACTCTCAGTAGAAATTGTAAGGAGACCACGAAGCAAGCAATGACTAGCCCATCCCCTGAAACACAGGTCACAGATGACGCTTTGTTAAAAGGTCCGCAGCCTCTGACTCCTGATGTTGTCCCGTGTGAGTATCCCAAAATTCACTGGAATTCTCAAATGAAACATCATTGGTGTTGCACAGCTTCTGGATACCCACAGTTGCGGTAGAAACTTCACAGAGCAGATTACATGGGATAACAAGCTTTTACTTCTCAGAACATGAGGTAAAGGAAAAAATGCGCAGTCACTCAGTACTGCACCAGGAAGTAAGAACAAAACTGAAAGTACAAGAGAGACTTTTTTTTCTTTTACAATACAGTAAACAAGGAAACTTTACACAACATCGCCATCTACTGTCAGATCAGCATAAAGTCCCCCTTCACACAAACAAAGAAGTCCACAACTGTTGCATATACCAACACCCTTTCTCAACAGTAAGGACTTATTCAGTCAAACCTAATTTCTTCATTATTCTCTGATGTTTTTCAGCATTCAATGCCTTTGTGAAAATGTCTGCTGTCATATCTTCAGTTGGACAATATTCTAATTTCAGGATTCCTTGTTCCTGATGGTCCCTCAAGAAATGATACTTCACATCAATGTGCTTGGTTCTTGGGTTAACTCTTTCCATCTGAGCAAGAACAAGACATCCCTGATTGTCCTCATTTATTTTTGTTGGTTCCAACTGTGCTTGTCCTAGGTCTGTTAGCAATTGTCTAAAACCATAGAACTTCTTGACGCGCATGTGCTGCTGCAACATATTCTGCTTCTGTTGATGACAGCATTACTATTGATTGTTTTTTACTAGTCCAACTAATTGGTCCACCTGAGAGAAAGAAAAGATAGCCACTGGTAGATTTTATGTCAGTTGGATCTCCAGCCCAATCCGCATCAACGTATACAGATAAAATGCATTCATCACTTGTAGGCAGTTTCAGTTTAACATTGCTGGTTCATTTCAAATAACTTATTACTCTCTTCACAGCATTCCAATCCGCTTTATTTCGCTTGGACACTTTTCTACTCAGAATTCCTACTTCTGCTGCAATGTCTAGCCTTGTAACAGTCGCTAGATACAGTAATTTTCCTATCGCCATTCTGTACTCTTCATTATTTGGTAACACATTTTTCTCACTACTCATCTCTTTAAGATAATTAGTTTCCATTAGAGACTTTGCTGGTTTTGCATCCTTCAATCCAAATGTTTCGGATATGTCTTGAATCATGTGATTTTGATTAAGTAGGAAACTTCCATCTTCTTCTCTTTCTATTTTCATTCCTAAGTACGGTTTCACATTTCCCAAGTCTTTGATCTCGAAATGTTGATTCAGGATTTTTAGTATGTCCTCTTTATCTCTTTTTCAAAACGAACTAAAATGTCATCAACATATATGAGTACATAGATCCATCTGACCATTAGTCTTTTTGTGTACAGGCAAGGATCAGCTTTGCTTCTTTTAAATGTTTCATTTGTGAGCACCTCTATGATTTTATCATTCCACACTTTAACAGCTTGTTTTAAACCGTATATACTTTTCTGTAATTTGCACACCATGTTTGGGTTACTTTCATCTTTGAATCCTGGAGGTTGTTCCATGTAAATATCTTCTGTTAAGCTTCCATTCAAAAATGCTGTCTTTACATCCAGATGTTTCAGTTCCATTTGTTTCATTTCTGCAACTGCAAACAAAGTTCTTATTGTAGTATGTTTGACAACTGGAGCAAATGTTTCATCATAGTCTTCTCCATATTTTTGAGAATAACCTTTAGCTACGAGTCTTGCTCGGCATCGTTCAGCTGTGTCATCTGTTCGTTACTTTACTTTAAAAACCCATTTACATCCTATAGCTTTTCTTCCTTCTGGTAATTCTGTTAGTGTCCATGTTTTTGAGTCATGCATGGATTTTATTTCTATTTCTGTTGCCTCTATCCATTTATTGGCTTCTTCTTCAGGAAGTCGAGATATGTCTTCCCAAAGTGATGTGTGCACACCATGTATACGATGCGTGTATACGATATACGATGTGTGTACACCGTGTAAATGATGTGTGTGCATCGTGTATCCGATGTATGTGCACCGTGTATATCATATGTTTACACTGTGTAAATGATGTGTTTGAACTGTGTATACGATGTGTGTGCACCGAGTATCCAATGTGTGCTCACTGTGTATCCGATGTGTGTGCACCGTGTAAATGTTGTGTGTGCACTGTGTATCTGATGTGTGTGCACCATGTAAATGATGTGTGCGCACAGTGTAAATGGTGTGTGCACACCCTGTATCCAATGTGTGTGCTCTGTGTATCTGATGTGTGCACACCGTGTATGTGATGTGTGTGCACTGTGTAAATGATGTGTTCACACAGTGTAAATGATGTGTGCACACCCTGTATCCAATGTGTGTGCTCTGTGTATCTGATGTGTGTGCACCGTGTAAATGATGTGTGCGCACCGTGTATGTGATGTGTTCACACAGTGTAAATGATGTGTGCGCACCGTGTATCCAATGTGTGTGCTCTGTGTATCTGATGTGTGCACACCGTGTATGTGATGTGTGTGCACTGTGTAAATGATGTGTGCGCACCGTGTATGTGATGTGTTCACACAATGTAAATGATGTGTGCGCACAGTGTAAATGATGTGTGCACACTCTGTATCCAATGTGTGTGCTCTGTGTATCTGATGTGTGTGCTCTGTGTATCTGATGTGTGTGCACAGTGTAAATGATGTGTGCACACCCTGTATCCAATGTATGTGCTCTGTGTATCTGATGTGTGCGCACCGTGTAAATGATGTGTGCGCACCGTGTAAATGATGTGTGCGCACCGTGTATCTGATGTGTGCGCACCGTGTAAATTATGTGTGCGCACCGTGTATCCAATGTGTGTGCTCTGTGTATCTGATGTGTGTGCTCTGTGTATCTGATGTGTGTGCACAGTGTAAATGATGTGTGCACACCCTGTATCCAATGTATGTGCTCTGTGTATCTGATGTGTGCGCACCGTGTAAATGATGTGTGCGCACCGTGTATCTGATGTGTGCGCACCGTGTAAATGATGTGTGCGCACCGTGTAAATTATGTGTGCGCACCGTGTATCCAATGTGTGTGCTCTGTATATCTGATGTGTGCGCACCGTGTAAATGATGTGTGCTCACCATGTATCCGATGTGTGTGTACAGTATATCTGATGTGTGTACCATGTATCTGATGTGTGTACCATGTATCCGATGTGTGTGTACAGTATATCTGATGTGTGTACCATGTATCTGATGTGTGTACCATGTATCCGATGTGTGTGTACAGTATATCGGATGTGTGTACCATGTATCTGATGTGTGTACCATGTATCCAATGTGTGTGCTCTGTATATCTGATGTGTGCGCACCGTGTAAATGATGTGTGCTCACCATGTATCCGATGTGTGTGTACAGTATATCTGATGTGTGTACCATGTATCTGATGTGTGTACCATGTATCCGATGTGTGTGTACAGTATATCTGATGTGTGTACCATGTATCTGATGTGTGTACCATGTATCCGATGTGTGTGTACAGTATATCGGATGTGTGTACCATGTATCTGATGTGTGTACCATGTATCCGATGTGTGTGTACAGTATATCGGATGTGTGTACCGTGTATCTGATGTGTGTACCATGTATCCGATGTGTGTGTACAGTATATCTGATGTGTGTACCATGTATCTGATGTGTGTACCATGTATCCGATGTGTGTGTACAGTATATCTGATGTGTGTACCGTGTATCTGATGTGTGTACCATGTATCTGATGTGTGTACCGTGTATCTGATGTGTGTACCATGTATCTGATGTGTGTACAGTGTATCTTATGTGTATCTGATATTTCTGCTGTACTGTCTGTCTAAAGATGAGAGCTCATCTAGAAAACTCAGGATGAACAATGTCATAGATCCCAACCAGATAAGCTAATGAAACACTACACAATGAAATTCATAATTGTACCCATAGACCGTGAATGGAATATAGATTTACCCTGATACAGAGCAATACACATGTTTTAGCCTATTTTATGTCTGGCATTCTGTACAAGAACCAGGAAGCTCAGGATGCACAATGCTTCTGTATACATGCATAAGTGAAATGTATTTTTCTGTCAGTATATTTCATTAATATGTCATTAGGTTATATGTATAGCATTGTTTATCCTGAGTTTTTTGATTCAGAAGTAATAAAACTGACACACGTATATTGTTATGTATTAGAGAAAATTTAAACTCCACTTAGGGTCTATGAGAATAACAATGAATTTCATTGTATACAGCAGGGGTCTCAAACTCAGCTGGGCATATGGGCCGCACACGGAAAAACATTTAATTTGGGGGGCCGCATTATTTGCATGACAAAGTGACATTTTTAGTGATACCATTTTATCTTCTATACACCTTTTGAACTGGTCCTCATCTTGCAGACATGGTCTCCCCTCCAGGTCCCCCATATTGCAGACATAGTCTCCCCTCCAGGTCCCCCATATTGCAGACATAGTCTCCCCTCCAGGTCCCCCATATTGCAGACATGGTCTCCCCTCCAGGTCCCCCATATTGCAGACATGGTCTCCCATCCAGGTCCCCCATATTGCAGACATGGTCCCCCATCCAGCAGACATGGTCTCCCATCATGGTCCCCCATATTGCAGACATGGTCCCCCATCCAGGTCCCCCATATTGCAGACATGGTCTCCCATCCAGGTCCCCCATATTGCAGACATGGTCCCCCATTAAGCAGACATGGTCTCCCATTATGGTCCCCCATATTGCAGACTTGGTCCCCCATCCAGGTCCCCCATATTGCAGACATGGCCCCCATCCAGGTCCCCCATCCAGCAGACATGGTCCCCCATATTGCAGACATGGTCCCGCATCCAGGTCCCCCATATTGCAGACATGATCTTCATATTGCAGACATGGCCTCCCATCCAGGTCTCCCATATTGCAGACATGGTCCCCCCTCCAGGTCCCCCATATTGCAGACATGGTCCCCCATATTGCAGACATGGTCCCCCATCCAGGTCCCCCATATTGCAGACATGGTCCCCCCTCCAGGTCCCCCATATTGCAGACATGGTCCCCCATATTGCAGACATGGTCCCCCATCCAGGTCCCCCATATTGCAGACATGGTCCCCCATCCTGGTCCTTATGTTGCAGACATGTCCCCCATCCAGGTCCCCCCCCATACTGCGCACAGGGCCACCCTCCGCCCCATACTGCGCTCAGGGTCCCCGTCCCCCCATACAGCGCTCAGGGTTCTCGTCCCCCATACTGCCCACAGTGCTCCCCCTATACTGAGGACAGAGGAAAAAAAAAGTGCTCACCTGTCCTCCGTTCCCTCAGAGTCCTTCCTGCACCTGTGGCCCCCAGACACAGACCCCGTAACGATAGCGGCTCTCTCCAGCAGCCGCCGACATCAGCGCTGTAATGCAGTGTATTGCCGCGCAGAGACCGGCTCTCTGCACAGCAATACCAGTGTCAGCCGCCGGCCTATCAGAGGCCAGCAACTGACATCTGCGCATGGCAGTGACGTCATACGCTGCTGCGCTGGGACGCAGATGGCAGCTGCTGGCCTCTGATAGGCCGGCGGCTGACACTGGTATTGCTGTGCAGAGAGCCGGTCTCTGCGCGGCAATACCCTGCATTACAGCGCTGATGTCGACGGCTGCTGGAGAGAGCCGCGATCATTACGGGGTCTGTGCCTGTGGGCCGCAAGAAGCAGCCAGAGGGGCCGCGTGTTTGAGACCCCTGGTATAGAGTATCATCAGCTTATCTGTTCGGCATCTATAGCATTGCTCAGGCTGGACATGCTGGTTCATGAACTGTATGACAGAAGTATAATAAAGATTGACAAGCATGTTTTACTATGTATCAGTGCAAATTTATATTTCATTCCATATATTTTATTAATATTTCATTGAGTGGGATGTGTAGAGTAGCATTGTGCATCCTGAGACTCCTGATTCATGTACAGAATGCCAGACATAAAATACACTAACACACGTATATTCCTATGTAATAATAAGTATATATTTCATTGATGGTTTCTTGGGTACAAATTGGGTATGAATGGTATGAATGTGATTCATGTCAGTGTCCCATTCCCTGATGAAGCCGCACCTGAGGTGAAACATGTTGGGGAGACTTGTGATTTAATGTCTGCTTGTCCTATTCTGTTATAAAGTTGGTGACTTCCCGTGTTTCGTCCATATCAAATATAGGTGTATACCTTATAATATGAGATTGAACAGATTAGGGACAATATTTTAGTAATACCCTACAGCAAGTTTTCTACAATTAAAAATTAAAGTTATATTTTATGACTTATTAGTGAGGGATTCCAATATGGGGTCCGTTCCTTTGCACTTATGCTTAGGATTTCTATATGCAGATATATCCAATCTTACTATTTGGATCTGTAATATACTGTCTGTCTCCATCCTTTTTGGAGGCATATTGCCCTTTCTTTTTAATTGGTTTCTTGTTTTTATGTATTAATAATAATAAAATTATATTTTAATTATCAAGCTGGAATCTCTTTATATCTGACAGCACTTCTACTTGTTGTAACAGATACGGATTATGAATGATTTAAATATCATATCATGTGACATATTTCTCCATACACAGTTTTACATGTGAAGCTCTGAATGATCAGATGCTTCTTCCTTGATTCTGTCATTTATATAAGTGACAGGTGGAATGAACCAATCAGCTGCTTGCTCTGTTTTCCATCATTTCAGAGTGACAGTAGAACCAACCAATCAGATGCTTTCTTTTTCTGCCCCTTGTGAGATGACAGTTGGAATGTGTCGGTTGGTTCCGGTGAGGAGCTTCTGGTTATATCTGACCCCAGCCCTGGTACTGTGCAGATATGGGACGTCACGTGCCGCCTCTTCTGGGATGTAAATGACAATATATCATGTCTTCTGTAGGGACAGTGTCATGTACAAGCTGATATATCAAAGTCATAGAAGTCCACGTTCCAGCAGAGATCTCAGCACAAAGACTCAGCGTCTTCCGCACAAGTCACCGTCCAATGATCTGCAAGTTACTTCCAGGTAACAGAATATATATGGAAAATTACTGGCAAGACGGTAAATTCAGAGGGTTAAACCTATGTACAATGTAACTTATTATTTTGACCCACTAAGAGCAGAATTGAAACCGAACAGAATAACTACCTGCCCTAAATGCCAGACACCTAAGACTGTATCTCATGGGTTTTGGTTATGTACTCATTCAGGTAATCAGTGGAGGATTGTCGGGGAGGGGGTGAAAGAAATTTGAGGTCTCAACTCATACTGTTTAATTCATGGTCTGAAGGCAATGATATAGAAAGGACCAGCCCCGGCACTCACGTGTTGATTAAATGCTTCTTTAATGGCAATCCACATAAAGCAAGACATTTCAGCCTCTCCCAGGCTTTTGTCAATTGTGGCACAACACATTCAACATGATTATATGTCACATATAGCCACGGAAATGACTTCATATAAATTAACATAAAAAGGAGGAAACAAAAAGAAAAAATATGCAAAACATTCTAGGTATATTGGTTCCTCCTTTTTATGTTAATTTATATGAAGTCATTTCCGTGGCTATATGTGATATACAATCATGTCGAATGTGTTGTTCCACTATTGACAAAAACCTAGGAGAGGCTGAAATGTCTTGCTTTATATGGATTGCCATTAAAGAAGCATTTAATCAACACGTGAGTGCCGGGCTGGTTCTTTCTATTTGTTCAAGTTGATTCCCCATGTTCACCAGCTTGTATACATAGTGTCGACTATTCATTGACTTTACTTGAAGGCAATGATGGCTCCAAACATTATATGTATCCATCTTGTTTATTACATGTGCTCCAACTTGAAACATTGGTTGTAAGATCAGTTACCACCTTGTCCGAACTAATCACAAAAATAAAACAAAAATATTACACACCGATAGGGTAGATGCCGAAAAAAGGAGGAACAAGCAAGTAAATTCCTAACAAAATGGAAGCTACTGTATCTATTTCTAGATATTGCTCAAAGAAAGAAATAACGTAGAAGTGACCTTCTAGAGTCTGAAAGCAAAATTGGCAATTTATTGAGATTTCAATGTCCCAGTTGAATGTAGATGAATATTGTTATGTGTATTTGTGTATTTATGGTAATGATTATAGATTTTGATTTTAGGTTTTGTTACATAGGGATCGCTTTTCTCTGCATTTGATAATGTAATATGTATTGTGATATTCTGAGGCCTGCGCGCCCAACACTCTGTAGATGAACCCCCTATGTGCGAGCGAGCTTTATATTTTGTGTTGTATTCATTGCATTGTAAAATCAAATAAAAATTACTTACAAAAATGAGTCATACCTAATGATCCTGATTGTAAAGCAACTATTGATTGTATAATTGATTGCGTCTTTGTCATAAAAAGCTACAAATGTTTTAATCTGAGAAAACGAAATAAAAATTCACTGAAAATAAAATAAAAATGAGTCAGTGGGTCCTACTCTATGGGGAAAGAGCGGACATATTGCCTGTGCTGCGGGGAATAAATATGGATGATACTCTAACATAAATAATGGAAGCCTATGAACATCACTGGGAAAAAAGAAAACTAGAAAAATGTTCAAAAACAAAATACACTTTGGTACATTGGTGAGCATTCATAGGAGCACAGGTCGCACCGCTTATTTTACAGCAGGTTACGAATACTCTTTTTTGCAATTTTGAGGAGTATTTTTATACAAGAAGTAATAATTTGCAGTAACTCACATTTATAGTAAACAGGTTTCCATAATGCTAAGACCTCGCTATATATGCAGGTACACACGCAGGACCGGTTTTAGACATATTGGGGCCCCCAATCCTGAAATATTCCACCAACAACACTGTTTGGCCTCGTGCCCATGTTGAGTATTTGGTCAGTATTTTATATCAGTATTTGTAAGCCAAAATCAGGAGAGGAACAATCAGAGGAAAAGTATAATAGAAACACGTCACCACTTCTGTATTTATCACCCACTCCTGTTTTTGGATTACAAATACTGATGTGAAATACTGACCAAATACTGAATGTGTGAACGTAGCCTTACACTGGTACCAGTGTAATCAATGTGCCATCAGTGTGTCATTCGTGTGCCGTGTGTGTGTCATCGTGTTTTTCCTGTATGGATACTGGAAATGAAATTACAATGCTTCCACTATGCTTTCAATGTTAAACACATACACACGGCACATGGACTGTACCCAGGTGCCATCCGTGTGCTGGATGTGTTTACACCCATAGACTTGTATTGGCCCCTGTCATCCGGCTGCAGGGAAAAAAATGGACATGTGAGCAGCACCATAGGTTGAAATGAGTACATTTGGAATCCCTAAAAAAAATGTCACACGTACTGTATGGATGCCACACGTGCCGGAAACAGTGACGTAGGAAGGGGGCCTCAGCGTAGGGTCACACGACCGTATAAAACATCTTTCAGAGTTTCATTCTGAAAAGTGGAGCAATTTTTTTCTCACTTGTCTTCCGTGTACAATCCGTGTTTTACAGCAGCAGTTATTAACCCTTTACAGGACCATTTACAGTTTCTTATGTTACAGAACTGCAATGTAAAATCGGATTCTACATTGTGGCATCTGATTTTTTATGACGCACCCATAGGCTTGAATGGGTGTCTCATCTGGTTTATGGTAGGAACTAGTGCATGCTGCAATTCGGTCAGTGAAAAAAAAATCCCTCATCTGCACTGCCCCATTGGATCACATTGGTCCGAGTGCTGTCTGGTTTTATCACGGTTAACACTCGGACTGAAAGTACAGTCATGTGAATGAAATCTAACAGTCAAATAGAAAACATTAGCAGAATTTCCATCTTTTTGTACATTCTACCTCACAAATGGCAGAATAAAAAGTGATAAAATAAAGTCCTATATGTCCCCCAAACTACCCTGCTAAATCCCCTCTGGCTTTAGTGCCGATGCTCCCGTGTCCCTGATAGTCATTATTCAATTTGCAGCTAGAGGTAGAGCCACAAGATCACTGCAGCCAAGTACCACGACTGCCATAGACTTCTAGAGCATCAGTGCTGGAGCCGCGGGGGAGTCATCATTTCATGAGAATTATTTTTACACTCGCAGAAAACCCCTGTAAGGTCTGTTCACTTGCACAGTTTTTCTGCGGATTGTTCTGCATCAAAAGCCAGAGTGTTGGCAGGAAAAATTCTGCGTTTTTTCAGTCTTTTCGTTTCCCATTCATTTGAATAGGGAAAAAAAACACTGCAAAAATGCTGGAAGAATTGACATGCAACGGATTTATAAAAAAAAAGTGTCTTGTGGTCTGTGTCTGTCTGTCTGCTGTACTGGGAGAGTTTGGAGTTGTATAGTAGACTGCACTATTCCATACTATAGTATGTTCAACCCTTTTCACACTTTTTCTGCAGTGCGTCCGGGGGCTCTGCTTGAATCCCCCCAAAATAGGATTCACACAAATTCCCGATGGGGCCACAGACTACAATGACACAAGCGGACTTCAAATGAATTCCATTTGCTTTTTTTTCTGATATTGATCCTCTGATTTAGTTTCTTAAAGTCCCTGTTTGTGTTTTTTCTTCTAAGCGTCCATTTTTCTGTGGCTGTTGGAACAGACAGACATATACAGAAAAAAATCACACATGGAATTCATTTGAAGTTCATTCCTGTCATTGCAGTCTATGGCTCCATAGGAAATTCAGGCAGAAACCACCAGGCTCAGTAAAGAAAAACAGTGTGAACAGGCCCTAATGTAAAACGCTTACATAAGACATAAACTGTGCTTAGAGATGATCCCTATTATGGTGACACTACAATTACAGAACTATATATGCAGCACATAACAGATATACCCTATACATGTACACACATATTTTATATACACTGCTCAAAAAAATTAAGGGAACACTCAAATAACACATCCTAGATCTGAATGAATGAAATACTCTCATTGAATACTTTGTTCTTTACAAAGTTGAATGTGCTGAAAATAAAATCACACAAAAATCATCAATGGAAATCAAATTTATGAACCAATGGAGGCCTGGATTTGGAGTCACCCCCAAAATTAAAGTGGAAAAACACACTACAGGCTGATCCAACTTTGATGTAATGTCCTTAAAACAAGTCAAAATGAGGCTCAGTATTGTGTGTGGCCTCAACGTGCCTGTATGACCTCCCTACAACGCCTGGGCATGCTCCTGATGAGGTTGTGGATGGTCTCCTGTGGGATCTCCTCCCAGACCTGGACTAAAGAATCCGCCAACTCTTGGGCAGTCTGTGGTGCAACGTGACGTTGGTGGATGGAGCGAGACATGATGTCCCAGATATGCTCAATCGGATTCAGGTCTGGGGAACGTGCGGGCCATTCCATAGCTTTAATGCCTTCATCTTGCAGGAACATCTGACACACTCCAGCCACATGAGGTCTAGCATTGTCCTGCATTAGGAGGAACCCAGGGCCAACCTCACCAGCATATGTTCTCACAAGGGGTCTGAGGATCTCATCTCGGTACCTAATGGCAGTCAGGCTACCTCTGGCAAGCACATGGAGGGCTGTGCAGCCCTCCAAAGAAATGCCACCCCACACCATTACTGACCCACAGCCAAACTGGTCATGCTGAAGGATGTTGCAGGCAGCAGATCGCTCTCCACGGCGTCTCCAGACTCTGTTACGTCTGTCACATGTGCTCAGTGTGAACCTGCTTTCATCTGTGAAGAGCACAGGGTGCCAGTGGTGACTTTGCCAATCCTGGTGTTCTGTGGCAAATGCCAAGCGTCCTGCACGGTGATGGGCTGTGAGCACAACCCCCATCTGTGGATGTCGGGCCCTCATACCACCTTCATGGAGTCTGTTTCTAACCGTTTGTGCAGACACATGCACATTTGTGGCCTGATGGAGGTAATTTTGAAGGGCTCTGGCAGTGCTCCTCCTGTTCCTCCTTGCACAAAGGCGGAAGTAGCAGTCCTGCTGCTGGATTGTTGCCCTCCTACGGCCCCCTCCACATCTCCTGGTGTACTGGCCTGTCTCCTGGTAGTGCCTCCAGCCTCTGGATATTACGCTGACAGACACAGCAAACCTTCTTGCCACAGCTCGCATTGATGTGCCATGCTGGATGAGTTGCAGTACCTGAGCAACTTCTGTGGGTTGTAGAGTCCGTCTCATGCTACCATGAGTGTGAAAGCACAACCAACATTCAAAAGTGACCAAAACATCAGCCAGAAAGCATTGGTACTGAGATGTGATCTGCGGTCCCCACCTGCAGAACCACTCCTTTATTGAGTGTGTCTTGATAATTGCCAATAATTTCCATCTATTTTCTATTCCATTTGCACAACAGCATGTGAAATTGATTGTCAATCAGTGTTGCTTCCTAAGTGGACAGTTTGATTTCACAGAAGTTTGATTTACTTGGAGTTATATTCTGTTGTTTAAGTGTTTCCTTTATTTTTTGAGCAGTGTATATACATTATACACATACTGTAATGCACACGCCCGGGCTGAGCGGCGTGTGCGTGTGATTGTAGTGATTCCACTGGACCGTGCCGGAGAGTGAATGCCTGGAGGGGCGTAACTAGGTATTCACCCGATCCGACCAGGGTCGCACGACGGCATACGACGCCAGTGCACCAAGGAGGAACCGAGCAGAGGGACCAGGTGCTACTCCAGGACAGACCCCAGACACGGCTGTTGACCCACACAGGGGAACACAGGAACAGACTGGTAGGCTGGCGCACAGACTGGTGGGTATAGGCAGGCACGACTGGTATGCAGGCAGGCGGGTATGCAGGCAGGGGGGTACAGGCAAGCACGGCTAGAGTGCAGACAGGGAGGCACTAGCAGGTAGGAACACAGGCGGGATAGGACCCAGTACACACTGGGACTCAGGAACAATACAGGCAGAGGGGTACAGGCAAGCACAGCTAGAGTGCAGACAGGGAGGCACTAGCAGGTAGGGACACTGGTGGGATAGGACCCAGTACACACTGGGACTCAGGAACAGAACCACAGATGTGGCGGACAAACACAGCAGAGTGAGGCCGCCCAGAGAGGTGAGCGAGAGCAGGGCAGGGCAGGACGAGGCCGCCTGGAGCGGTGAGAATGAGTAGAGCAGGACAAGGCCGCCAGGAGCAGTGAGCAAAGGGTCAGAGCTGAGCGAGACTGCCGGAGCAGTGAGCAAGAGTAAAGCAGGACGAGGCCGCCTGGAGCGGTGAGCAAGAGTGGAGCAAGACTGCCGGGGCAGTGAGCAAAAGGATAAGAGCGGAGCGAGACTGCCGGAGCAGTGAGCAAAAGGGTCAGAGCGGAGCAAGGCTGCCGGAGCAGCGAGCAAAGGAGTCAGAACAGGCTAGAACCGCCGGAGCGGTGAGCAAAGGAGTCAGAGCAGGCTAGAACCGCCGGAGCGATGAGCAAAGGAGTCAGAGAAGGCTAGAACTGCCGGAGCGGTGAGCAAAGGAGTCAGAGCAGGCTAGAACCGCCGGAGCGGTGAGCAAAGGAGTCAGAGCAGGCTAGAACCGCCGGAGCGGTGAGCAAAGGAGTCAGAGCAGGCTAGAACCGCCGGAGCGGTGAGCAAAGGAGTCAGAGCAGGCTAGAACCGCCGGAGCGGTGAGCAAAGGAGTCAGAGCAGGCTAGAACCGCCGGAGTGGTGAGCAAAGGAGTCAGAGCAGGCTAGAACCGCCGGAGCGGTGAGCAAGGCAGAGCAGGGGGGACAGGGCTCTGTTCACACAGAACAGACAGGAAGAGAAAGGCAGAGCCAGATACCCACAGGGTACTTGCAGTGAAGTAGCGAGTGGACCACAAACTCACAAACGGGAGTACAGAGACAACAAGCAGGAGTTAGGTACGAGTTCAGACTCTGCAGAAAAAGGAAGGGAACGGACATCGGACATAGAGGCAAAACAGGTAAAGGATAGGAGAGAGTTCAGACTGGAACTGAGTGTACGGAGGAGACCGACACTGCAGAGGGATACAGGAGCGGGTCTGGGAATACGGCCCCCAGAGAGGCGGGACGAACAGGCAAGGAGCGTGTTCAGACAGGACAGACAAGATACAGGAGCGGGTCTAGGTAATCGGCCCCTAGAAGGCGGGAGGAACAGGCTAGGAGCGTGTTCAGACAGGACAGACAAGATACAGGAGCGGGTCTAGGTAATCGGCCCCTAGAAGGCGGGAGGAACAGGCTAGGAGCGTGTTCAGACAGGCCTGGAAATACAGCCTCCAGGAAAGGCAGACAAGAGAACACAGAACGGGACCTGGCACCTTCAGAGTGCAAGCACACACTGAATGAAACACTATGCTCAGGCAGGGATTGATTGGAGCAGCTGAGCTATATACCAGGTGACAGACAACAATAGGCTGAGGACGCACAAGGGGTGCGACCCACAGCAGGTACAAAAAGCAGGAAGTGATCGGGCGCCGCCCTTAAGCAGCAGAAACAGACACAAACAGACAGCATGGAGGGAAGCCAGAGAGACATTCTGGACTGGAGATCAAGTGCACGCTCTTGCACAGTGGGAGATGGACCACCATGCAAGGACGCCGCCAGGTATGTTACAGTACCCCCCCCCCTTACGCCCCCTCTTCTTCAGGCCTGCCAGAATCTTCCGCAGGGAAATCGAGGACCAGTCGTTCACTTCAAGGAGATCACTTCCACTGTCCACAGGAAAAACTGATCCCATCTGGTTAGCTAGGATGCTACCTCCTATCCAGCCATCCTCAGCAACAGACGAAACGGGTGGAGTACCAGGAACAGCACACGAGGAAGTCTCTCTCCACATATTTTCAGGTGGCACCCCAGAGGGTACAGGAGACAACTGGAAGTCCTTCACCGGGTTGGAGGGGGACAGAGACTTGGGGGTAATCTCTGCTTCGAGGTACATCTTGTCAAGCTCACAGGAAGAAATAGACGGGTTATCAGGTACATAATGAGGAAAAGTCACTGTCTCTTTGTTATCTGGTGGTACCCCGGAGAATTCAGGAAACAACTGGAGGTCCTCCGCCGGGTTAGAAGAGTGCAGAGGCTCAGAGAAAACATCTGCTTCAGAGTACACTAGGTCGGACTCACTGGAGGAACAGGCGAGGTATCGGGTACCGAGTATAGGAAAGTCTCTGTCCATTCACCACCAGGTGGCACCCCAAAGGGTTCTGGAGACAACTGGAGGTCCTCCGCCTGGTCAGAGGAGTGTAGAGACTCATGGGTAACCTCTGCTTCAGAGTACACTAGGTCGAACTCACTGAACGAAGCAAGCGAGGTATCAGATCCAGGATATAGGAAAGTCTCTGTCCATTCACCACCAGGTGGCACCCCGAAGGGTTCTGGAGACAACTGGAGGTCCTCCGCCTGGTCGGAGGGGTGTAGAGACTCGGGGGTAACTACCACTTTGGGGTACCCATTGTCAGGCTCACAGGACGAAGCGGACAAAGTATCGAGTACCGGGTGTAGAGAAGTCTCTCTCCATTTGTCATCGAGTGGTATCCCGGAGGATTCAGGAGGCAACAGGGGGTCCTCCGCCAGGTAGTAGAGGTGCACAGACTCTGAGGTAACCACAGCTTTGGAGCATCCTTTGACATGCACACCAGTTAAAGTGGGTGAAGCATCTGATGCCGGGTGCAGGAAGTTCTCCTGTGTGGAGTCTGGATGGGCAGAAGTCTCTTCGGGCAGGAGAACCGGTGCACTACCCACGCACATTACCCGTTGGGGCTTCTCCGGGATACAGGGAGATGAAGCTTCAGTAGGGACTTCAAGGTTGGGGTCAGGAGATCTCAGGGAGGACAGACCCTGGCGTGACGGCTTGCCTCTACGTCTAGCACGTCTGGACTGCCTCTTGAGGTTGGGAGAAGTATTCCGGAAAGCGTAATCACCCTGTGAGGATTCTGGGTGGGCAGTAGTCTCATTGGGCTGGAGGACTATTGCGCTACCCACACACATTACCCATCGGGGTTGCTCCGGGATATTGGGAAGTGAAGCTTCAGCAGGAGCCTCCGGGTTAGGATCATCAAAGACCATTAGAAAGGCCACCAGGAAGGCCATTAGGTCCAGGAGGATCGGATCCTGTGTTTCATATAGGGGGTTGATCCATTCCAAGGCATCACCCGCCAGGTAAGACATAATGAATGCCACCTTAACCCGATCGGTGGGAAAACATAGAGGGTAGAACTTGAAGTGTAGCATGCATTGCTCCACAAATGCACGACTTTGTCTTGGATCCCCATAGTAACGTAGCGGATCCGCAGGAACGAGAGCAGATAGATCCATCTGGACGGGTGCGTAATTCGCCTGGAACTCAGCTAAGAAAAAAAAAATTTTATTTATTTATTTTAATGCATGTATTCGCTGGAAAACTTCTCAGAGAGCGAAGGCCGTGGGGCTCAACGGGAACCATGGCCTGAGCATGCTGTAATGCACACGCCCGGGCTGAGCGGCGTGTGCGTGTGATTGTAGTGATTCCACTGGACCGTGCCGGAGAGTGAATGCCTGGAGGGGCGTAACTAGGTATTCACCTGATCCGACCAGGGTCGCACGACGGCATACGACGCCAGTGCACCAAGGAGGAACCGAGCAGAGGGACCAGGTGCTACTCCAGGACAGACCCCAGACACGGCTGTTGACCCACACAGGGGAACACAGGAACAGACTGGTAGGCTGGCGCACAGACTGGTGGGTATAGGCAGGCACGACTGGTATGCAGGCAGGCGGGTATGCAGGCAGGGGGGTACAGGCAAGCACGGCTAGAGTGCAGACAGGGAGGCACTAGCAGGTAGGAACACAGGCGGGATAGGACCCAGTACACACTGGGACTCAGGAACAATACAGGCAGAGGGGTACAGGCAAGCACAGCTAGAGTGCAGACAGGGAGGCACTAGCAGGTAGGGACACTGGTGGGATAGGACCCAGTACACACTGGGACTCAGGAACAGAACCACAGATGTGGCGGACAAACACAGCAGAGTGAGGCCGCCCAGAGAGGTGAGCGAGAGCAGGGCAGGGCAGGACGAGGCCGCCTGGAGCGGTGAGAATGAGTAGAGCAGGACAAGGCCGCCAGGAGCAGTGAGCAAAGGGTCAGAGCTGAGCGAGACTGCCGGAGCAGTGAGCAAGAGTAAAGCAGGACGAGGCCGCCTGGAGCGGTGAGCAAGAGTGGAGCAAGACTGCCGGAGCAGTGAGCAAAAGGATAAGAGCGGAGCGAGACTGCCGGAGCAGTGAGCAAAAGGGTCAGAGCGGAGCAAGGCTGCCGGAGCAGCGAGCAAAGGAGTCAGAACAGGCTAGAACCGCCGGAGCGGTGAGCAAAGGAGTCAGAGCAGGCTAGAACCGCCGGAGCGGTGAGCAAAGGAGTCAGAGCAGCCTAGAACTGCCGGAGCGGTGAGCAAAGGAGTCAGAGCAGGCTAGAACCGCCGGAGCGGTGAGCAAAGGAGTCAGAGCAGGCTAGAACCGCCGGAGCGGTGAGCAAAGGAGTCAGAGCAGGCTAGAACCGCCGGAGCGGTGAGCAAAGGAGTCAGAGCAGGCTAGAACCGCCGGAGTGGTGAGCAAAGGAGTCAGAGCAGGCTAGAACCGCCGGAGCGGTGAGCAAGGCAGAGCAGGGGGGACAGGGCTCTGTTCACACAGAACAGACAGGAAGAGAAAGGCAGAGCCAGATACCCACAGGGTACTTGCAGTGAAGTAGCGAGTGGACCACAAACTCACAAACGGGAGTACAGAGACAACAAGCAGGAGTTAGGTACGAGTTCAGACTCTGCAGAAAAAGGAAGGGAACGGACATCGGACATAGAGGCAAAACAGGTAAAGGATAGGAGAGAGTTCAGACTGGAACTGAGTGTACGGAGGAGACCGACACTGCAGAGGGATACAGGAGCGGGTCTGGGAATACGGCCCCCAGAGAGTCGGGACGAACAGGCAAGGAGCGTGTTCAGACAGGACAGACAAGATACAGGAGCGGGTCTAGGTAATCGGCCCCTAGAAGGCGGGAGGAACAGGCTAGGAGCGTGTTCAGACAGGACAGACAAGATACAGGAGCGGGTCTAGGTAATCGGCCCCTAGAAGGCGGGAGGAACAGGCTAGGAGCGTGTTCAGACAGGCCTGGAAATACAGCCTCCAGGAAAGGCAGACAAGAGAACACAGAACGGGACCTGGCACCTTCAGAGTGAAAGCACACACTGAATGAAACACTATGCTCAGGCAGGGATTGATTGGAGCAGCTGAGCTATATACCAGGTGACAGACAACAATAGGCTGAGGACGCACAAGGGGTGTGACCCACAGCAGGTACAAAAAGCAGGAAGTGATCGGGCGCCGCCCTTAAGCAGCAGAAACAGACACAAACAGACAGCATGGAGGGAAGCCAGAGAGACATTCTGGACTGGAGATCAAGTGCGCGCTCTTGCTCAGTGGGAGATGGACCACCATGCAAGGACGCCGCCAGGTATGTTACACATACAAACATACGCTATATGCTGCATATATATATACAGACACATACAGTATGTACAAACACATATATAAAGTATATACACACAGCAACACATATATTCAGTTTATACATGCTTACACACATAAATATAGTGTATATATATATATACAGTACAGACCAAAAGTTTGGACACACCTTCTCATTTAAAGTTTTTTCTGTATTTTCATGACTTTGAAAATTGTACATTCACACTGAAGGCATCAAAACTATGAATTAACACATGTGGAATTATATACTTAACAAAAAAGTGTGAAACAACTGAAAATATGTCTTATATTCTAGGTTCTTCAAAGTAGCCACCTTTTGCTTTGATGACTGCTTTGCACACTCTTGGCATTCTCTTGATGAGCTTCAAGAGGTAGTCACCGGAAATGATCTTCCAACAATCTTGAAGGAGTTCCCAGAGATGCTTAGCACTTGTTGGCCCTTTTGCCTTCACTCTGCGGTCCAGCTCACCCCAAACCATCTTGATTGGGTTCAGGTCTGGTGACTGTGGAGGCCAGGTCATCTGGCGTAGCACCCAATCACTCTCCTACTTGGTCAAATAGCCCTTACACAGCCTGGAGGTGTGTTTGGGGTCATTGTCCTGTTGAAAAATAAATGATGGTCCAACTAAACGCAAACCGGATGGAATAGCATGCCGCTGCAAGATGCTGTGGTAGCCATGCTGGTTCAGTATGCCTTCAATTTTGAATAAATCCCCAACAGTGTCACCAGCAAAGCACCCCCACACCATCACAACTCCTCCTCCATGCTTCACGGTGGGAACCAGGCATGTAGAGTCCATCCGTTCACCTTTTCTGCATTCCACAAAGACACGGTGGTTGGAACCAAAGATCTCAAATTTGGACTCATCAGACCAAAGCACAGATTTCCACTTGTCTAATGTCCATTCTTTGTGTTCTTTAGCCCAAACAAGTCTCTTCAGCTTGTTGCCTGTCCTTAGCAGTGGTTTCCTAGCAGCTATTTTACCATGAAGGCCTGCTGCACAAAGTCTCTTCTTAACAGTTGTTGTAGAGATGTGTCTGCTGCTAGAACAATGTGTGGCATTGACCTGGTCTCTAATCTGAGCTGCTGTTAACCTGCGATTTCTGAGGCTGGTGACTCGGATAAACTTATCCTCAGAAGCAGAGGTGACTCTTGGTCTTCCTTTCCTGGGGCGGTCCTCATGTGAGCCAGTTTCTTTGTAGTGCTTGATGGTTTTTGCAGCTGCACTTGGGGACACATTCAAAGTTTGCCCAATTTTTCGGACTGACTGACCTTCATTTCTTAAAGTAATGATGGCCACTCGTTTTTCTTTACTTAGCTGCTTTTTTCTTGCCATAATACAAATTCTAACAGTCTATTCAGTAAGACTATCAGCTGTGCATCCACCAGACTTCTGCACAACACAACTGATGGTCCCAACCCCATTTATAAGGCAAGAAATCCCATTTATTAAACCTGACAGGGCACACCTGTGAAGTGAAAACCATTTCCGGTGACTACCTCTTGAAGCTCATTAAGAGAATGCCAAGAGTGTGCAAAGCAGTCATCAAAGCAAAAGGTGGCTACTTTGAAGAACCCAGAATATAAGACATATTTTCAGTAGTTTCACACTTTTTTGTTAAGTATATAATTCCACATGTGTTAATTCATAGTTTTGATGCCTTCAGTGTGAATGTACAATTTTCAAAGTCATGAAAATACAGAAAAATCTTTAAATGAGAAGGTGTGTCCAAACTTTTGGTCTGTACTGTATATATATATATATATATATATATATATACAGTACAGACCAAAAGTTTGGACACACCTTCTCATTTAAAGATTTTTCTGTTTTTTCATGACTTTGAAAATTGTACATTCACACTGAAGGCATCAAAACTATGAATTAACACATGTGGAATTATATACTTAACAAAAAAGTGTGAAACTACTGAAAATATGTCTTATATTCTGGGTTCTTCAAAGTAGCCACCTTTTGCTTTGATGACTGCTTTGCAGAAGGTGTGTCCAAACTTTTGGTCTGTACTGTATATATATATATATATATATATATATACAGTACAGACCAAAAGTTTGGACACACCTTCTCATTTAAAGATTTTTCTGTTTTTTCATGACTTTGAAAATTGTACATTCACACTGAAGGCATCAAAACTATGAATTAACACATGTGGAATTATATAGTTAACAAAAAAGTGTGAAACAACTGAAAATATGTCTTATATTCTAGGTTCTTCAAAGTAGCCACCTTTTGCTTTGATGACTGCTTTGCATACTCTTGGCATTCTCTTGATGAACTTCAAGAGGTAGTCACTGGAAATGGTTTTCACTTCACAGGTGTGCCCTGTCAGGTTTAATAAGTGGGATTTCTTGCCTTATAAATGGGGTTGGGACCATCAGTAGTGTTGTGCAGAAGTCTGGTGGATACACAGCTGATAGTCCTACTGAATAGACTGTTAGAATTTGTATAATGGCAAGAAAAAAGCAGCTAAGTAAAGAAAAACGAGTGGCCATCATTACTTTAAGAAATGAAGGTAAGTCAGTGCGAAAAATTGGGAAAACTTTGAAAGTGTCCCCAACTGCAGTTGCAAAAACCATCAAGCGCTGCAAAGAAACTGGCTCACATGATAACCGCCCCAGGAAAGGAAGACCAAGAGTCACCTCTGCTTCTGAGGATAAGTTTATCCGAGTCACCAGCCTCAGAAATTGCAGGTTAACAGCAGCTCAGATTAGAGACCAGGTCAATGCCACACAGAGTTCTAGCAGCAGGCACATCTCTTCAACAACTGTTAAGAGGAGACTTTGTGCAGCAGGCCTTCATGGTAACACAGCTGCTAGGAAACCACTGCTAAGGACAAGCAACAAGCAGAAGAGATTTGTTTGGGCTAAAGAACACAAGGAATGGACATTAGACCAGTGGAAATCTGTGCTTTGGTCTGATAAGTGCAAATTTGAGATCTTTGGTTCCAACCACCGTGTCTTTGTGCGACGCAGAAAAGGTGAATGGATGGAATCTACATGCCTGGTTCCCACCGTGAAGCATGGAGGAGGAGGTGTGATGGTGTGGGGGTGCTTTTCTGGTGACACTGTTGGGGATTTATTCAAAATTGAAGGCATACTGAACCTGCATGGCTACCACAGCATCTTGCAGCGCCATGCTATTCCATCCGGTTTGCGTTTAGTTGGACCATCATTTATTTTTCAATAGGACAATGACCCCAAACACACCTCCAGGCTGTGTAAGGGCTATTTGACCAAGAAGGAGAGTGATGGGGTGCTACGCCAGATGACCTGGCTCCCACAGTCACCAGACCTGAACCCAATCGAGATGGTTTGGGGTGAGCTGGACTGCAGAGTGAAGGCAAAAGGGCCAACAAGTGCTAAGCATCTCTGGGAACTCCTTCAAGATTGTTGGAAGACCATTTCCGGTGACTACCTCTTGAAGCTCATCAAGAGAATGCCAAGAGTGTGCAAAGCAGTCATCAAAGCAAAAGGTGGCTACTTTGAAGAACCTAGAATATAAGACATATTTTCAGTTGTTTCAGACTTTTTTGTTAAGTATATAATCCACATGTGTTAATTCATAGTTTTGATGCCTTCAGTGTGAATGTGCAATTTACATAGTCATGAAAATAGAAATATCTTTAAATGAGAAGGTGTGTCCAAACTTTTGGTCTGTACTGTATATTTACACAATGTACTGCATACATGCACACATACAGTATACATATATATAAAAAATATTATGGAGCAGAGCCAAAAGGCTACTGAGTGGGTGCAAAGCACTAGGAACACATACCCTCTGGTCCAATATGATACATAAAGAAAGAATAAGCAGCATTCCAGGTTAAGATGCAAAAATGGAGGACTTTTTATTGGCCCATGTAGCTGTGACCTGGAATGCTGCTTATTTTTTCTTTATGCATCATATTGGACCAGGCGGTATGTGTTCAAAGAGCTTTGCACCCACTTAGTAGGCTTTTGGCGATACTCTATAATAGTAACATATATATTCAGTTTAAAAATGTATTTACACACAATATACTGCATACATGCACACATACAGTATACATATATATACAGACACACACTTACTATATACTGTGTGTATATAATATATACCGTATGTACACCCATATATATATATATATATATATATATATATATATATATATATATATATACACAGTGCCTACAAGTAGTATTCAACTCCCTGCAGATTTAGCTGGTTTGATAAGATGCAAATAAGTTAGAGCCTTCAAACTGCAAACGAGAGTAGGTTTTATGAACAGAAGCATAAATCTTACAAACCAAAAAGTTATGTTGCTCAGTTGAATTTTATTAAATTTTAAACATAAAAGTGTGGGTCAATTATTATACAACCCCTATGTTTAATATTTTGTGGAATAACCCTTGTTTGCAATTACAGCTAATAATCGTCTTTTATAAGACCTGATCAGGCCGGCACAGGTCTGTGGAGTTATCTTGGCCCACTCCTCCATGCAGATCTTCTCCAAGTTATCTAGGTTCTTTGGGTGTCTCATGTGGACTTTATTCTTGAGCTCCTTCCACAAGTTTTCAATTGGTTTAAGGTCAGGAGACTGACTAGGCCACTCCAACACCTTGACTTTTTCCCTCTTGAACCAGGCCTTGGTTTTCTTGGCTGTGTGCTTTGGGTCGTTGTCTTGTTGGAAGATGAAATTACGACCCATCATAAGATCCTTGATGGAGGAGCGGAGGTTCTTGGCCAAAATCTCCAGGTAGGCCGTGCTATCCATCTTCCCATGGATGCGGACCAGATGGCCAGGCCCCTTGGCTGAGAAACAGCCCCACAGCATGATGCTGCCACCACCATGCTTGACTGTAGGGATGGTGTTCTTGGGGTCGTATGCAGTGCCATCCAGTCTCCAAACATCACGTGTGTGGTTGGCACCAAAGATCTCGATCTTGGTCTCATCAGACCATAGAACCTTGAACCAGTCTGTCTCAGAGTCCTCCAAGTGATCATGAGCAAACTGTAGACGAGCCTTGACATGACGCTTTGAAAGTAAAGGTACCTTACGGGCTCGTCTGGAACGGAGACCATTGCGGTGGAGTACGTTACTTATGGTATTGACTGAAACCAATGTCCCCACTGCCATGAGATCTTCCCGGAGCTCCTTCCTTGTTGTCCTTGGGTTAGCCTTGACTCTTCGGACAAGCCTGGCCTCGGCACGGGAGGACACTTTCAAAGGCTGTCCAGGCCGTGGAAGGCTAACAGTAGTTCCATAAGCCTTCCACTTACGGATGATGCTCCCAACAGTGGAGACAGGTAGGCCCAACTCCTTGGAAAGGGTTTTGTACCCCTTGCCAGCCTTGTGACCCTCCACGATCTTGTCTCTGATGGCCTTGGAATGCTCCTTTGTCTTTCCCATGTTGACCATGTCTGAGTGCTGTTCACAAGTTTGGGGAGGGTCTTAAATAGTCAGAAAAGGCTGGCAAAAGAGATCTTTAATCCACACATGTGAAGCTCATTATTCTTGGTGCCTGAACTACTTCTTAATACTTTAGGGGGACCAAACAGAATTCTTGTGGTTTGAGGGGTTGAATAATAAATGACACTCTGAATTAACTTTTAACGTTTTCAAAAAAACAAAAACAAAATTTGCTGCAGTGCATTTCCCACTTCCAGGCTGATCTACAGTACAAATGTCACAATGCCAAGTTAATTCCGCATGTGTCAACCAGCTAAATCTGCAGGGGGTTGAATACTACTTGTAGGCACTGTATATATATATATACAGTGTATTGTGAAATTATTTGGCCCCCTTGAACTTTTCTACCTTTTGCCACATTTCTGGCTTCAAGCATAAAGATATAAAATTCACATTTTTTTGGGAAGAATCAACAACAAGTGGGACACAATCGTGAAGTGGAATGAAATTTATTGGATATTTTAAACTTTTTTAACAAATTAAAAACTGAAAAGTGGGGCGTGCAATATTATTCGGCCCCCTTGAGTTGAGTGACAAAACTTAAAAAAAGATATGAATGTGGTATTGCTGTAAACATACTGACCTGAAGAATAAAGCTGCCTTATCAATTATACCACACGCGGAATGGCCTTAAAAAAAAAAACGAAAAACAATTCTTGAATTTTTGTTTATTCTGCCTCCCAAAAATCGGAATACAAAGAGATCAAAAAATGTCCTGTGCCCGAAAATGGTTCCAATAAAAACATCAACCCATCCCGCAAAAAAAAAAACCCTCTCACATGACTCTGTCAGCCGAAATATGTAAAAGTTATAGCTTTCAAAATATGGGAATACAAAAACTTGTTTTTTGCAATAATAAGCGTCTTTAAGGCATCCTTCACACGTCCTGGTGATTCAGGAAAAAACAGTACTAGTGAGATCCGTGGTCCGTGTCTGTGTGCCATCCGTGTGTCCGTATGTGACATCCGTGTGACATCCGTGTGCTGTCCGTGTGACTGTGTGCCATCCATGTGTCTGTATGCAGCAGCCATGTTTTGTCCAGGAAAAAAATGAATGATATTTAAAAATGTATTTATAAAGTTTAATTGCAAGAAATTTAACAACACAGGACTTGCAGGAGCGAGAACAGATGATAGATACAAAAATGTTGATATCTGTATAATCAGTGGTTTGCGTGTGTTGTTGTCTCTACTTTGATGTATCTACTAAATAAATAAAATACATTAAAAAGCGGCGTGAGCTCCGACATCATAACCAGCAGAGGGAAAGCCGACCACTGGGGGCTGACTTGGGAAGGGGCCATTAGCCAAAAATGTTATGTGGCTATTAATAACAGCCCACAGCTGTTTGATTAGCGTTTACTGGCTAAATTACAGGGGGACCCCAGAAAAAAAATGATGTAGGGTTCCCCTATAAATTCTAACCAGCAAAGGCTAACCAGACAGCTTTGGGCTGATATTAATAGCAGGGAAGGGGCCCTGGATACTGGCCCCCTCTGAAGCTAGTAACATCAGCCCTCAGCAGCCTCAGAAATAGCGCATCAATAAGATGCACCAAATCTCGTGCTTAGCCTCAGCTAATATCACTTGTTCTGGTGTAATGGCAAGTGTGGTAATAGTGCTAGGGTTCGTGTCAGCCTTGTATTGGCTGCTGACATGAAGCCCAGGGGTTAGTAATGGAGAGGCCTATAAGACACCCCCATTACTAACCGTATAGTAAAAGTTGGGAAAGAAACAAAGAGCTTGAATAAAATCTTTTATTTGAAATAAAAGTCTACACTGTTTTACACATTTATTTAAAAATATAAAACACATTTGTGCTCACCTTACAAATTTTCCTCTGATGCACGAGTCCCCTGTAAAAGACAGAAAATAATAAACAACAAAAATGCTCACCTTACACCTAATCCATCAAAGTCCTTGTCCCCTGTAAAAAAAACTAAAATAAAAAACAACCATAATACTCACGTATTCGACATACTGTCCCACGCTGTAATCCATCTCTGCAATACTTGGTTTACAAGCTCTGTGATATTTGATTTACAACAATCGCCAAATTTCCAACTTTTTCACAAATAAACGCAAGTCATATCTAAGACATGTTACCACTATCATGATGTACAATATGTCACAAAAAACAATTACAGTATCACTGGGATCCGTTGAAGCGTTTCAGAGTTATTACATCACAAAGTGACACTGGTCAGAATTGAAAAAAATGGCCAGGTCAGGAAGATGAAAACAGACTTCAGGGTGAAAGGGTTAAAGTTGTACTCTGGCGCCAATCTCTTTCAAATCTAATATGGGTACTGCCAACGAACTTACGACCCTATATATCTTCCAAAATAAGTGCACGATACCTGCTGATCTTGCATGCATCTCAGTAGGTATTCGCACCACTTGATACAACAGTTAGTGAAATACCCCTCTATCCCCTATCTGACATATGACATACAGTTATGTCATATGCTGGCTCCCTGACTTTGATGCGGACTCAGGGACTAGAATTGAGACTAATGAGCACGTAACCACCTATTCACACGGGGAATACAGGGGAATTGTGACCACATGCATAGGCGGATTATAATGAAGGCAATCTGGGCTACTGTTCACGGCCCATGGCTCCAAGGGGGTCCATTGCCAGATTGCCATCATTATAATGGGCTCATACTGTATGTAGGAGGCTATGTGTGGGCTCATATTGTATACAGGAGTCTATGTGCGGGCTCCAACTGTATATAGGGGCTATGTGCAGGCTCATACTGTACACAGGAGGTTATGTGCGTGCTCATACTGTATACAGGAGGCTATATGGGGGCTCACACTGTATACAGGAGGCTATGTATGGGCTCATACTGTATCCAGAAGGCTATGTGGGTGCTCATACTGTATATAGGAGGCTATATGAGGGCTTACACTGTATACAGGAGGTTATGTGTGGCTCATACTGTATACAGAAGGTTATGTGCGAGCTCATACTGTATCTAGGTAGCTATATGGGGGATCATACTTTATATAGGGAGCTATGTGGGGCTTATACTGTATAAAGGGAGCCATGTAGGGGCTCATACTGTATGTAAGGGTCTGTGTGTGGACTCATATCATATGTAGGGGGCTGTGTGAAGGCTTATTTTGTATGTAGGGGCTATGTGCGGGCTCATACTGTATATAGGAGGCTATGCGGGGGCTCACACTTTATATAGGAAGCTATGTGCGGGCTCATACTGTATCTAGGTAGCTATATGGGGGCTCATACTGTATATAGGTAGCTATGTGAGGCTTATACTGTATATAGGGAGCTATATGGGAGCTCATATTGTATGTATGGGGCTATGTGGGGGCTAATATTGTATATGGGGGGCTGTGTGGGGGCTCATATTGTATGTAGGGGCTATGTGGGGCATATTGCCTGGGCCTGTGAGCTGTTATCCTCATTGCAGTATATCTTATGGTCTCCTTTTCTTTTCCTATTTGAAGGAATTCCCTGATGAACCCCTGAATGACCGAAAGAGAGGGGAAATGCGTCCAAAGAAAATTCCATTAATCTAAGTACACAAGTGTTCAGGCCATTTAGGATCCATATACTGCATAATAGTACATGTCCATAGAAACGTGACTGTGAGGTATATGGATGGTTTGTGATTGACATCATATATGTTTCTTCCTGGACTTTGTTTTTTTTTTCTGGTCAGATTGTTGAAAAATATTGATAAATATATATACTGTATACTGTATGCATGGCACCCCTCCATCCTGGTATGCATGGCACCCCTCCATCCTAGTATGCATGGCACCCCTCATTCTGGTATGCATGGCACCCCCTCCATCCTGGTATGCTTGGCACCCCTCCATCCTGGTATGCATGGCACCCCTGATCTCCATCCTGGAATGCAAGGCTCCCCTCATCCTGGTATGCATGGCATCCCTCATCCTTATCCTGGTATGCATGGCACACCTCATCCTTATCCTGGTATGCACTGCATCCCACATCCTTATCCTGGTATGCATGGCATCCCTTATCCTTATCCTAGTATGCATGGCACCCCTCATCCTTATCCTGGTATGCAAGGCACTCCTCATCCCTATCCTGGTATGCATGGCATCCCTCATCCTTATCCTGGTATGTATGGCACCCCTCATCCTTATCCTGGTATGCATGGCACAGCAATCCCCATCCTGGTATGCATGGCACCCCTAATCCCCATCAAGCTGCACATTAAAAAAATAAACACTTCTACTCACCTTTCTTCCCTGTGTTCCAGCACTGCATCCTGCTCTGCTGCCAGCACTGATCTCACCATGTGAGCCTCACTGCCATGCACCCTCAGCTGTGAGAATAGTCACTGCTCCCCACGCCGGGACTGTGTGCATGGAGAGCAGTGACTTCATTCTCCTTAATAGCCGGCACACAGTGTAGCCGCAGCGTGGCTCCTGCTGCAGCCAGGCGATCGCATGTGCCCGCTATTAAAGAGCATGAATATTCACCCCTCTCTACTCCCATGAGTGTGGAGAGGGGTGAATATTCATGCCCTTTAATAGCAGGCACACGTGATCGTCCGACAGCAGCAGGAGCCGCTCTGTGGATACACTGTGTGCCGGCTATTAAGGAGAAAGAATATTCAGTGCTCCCCACACCCATGGGCGTGGGGAGAACTGAATATTAATTGTCTTGAGCAGCAGGGACAATGTAGGCTGCAGCATGCGGCTGCTGCCTCCTGTGCCTCGCTCCTCCGCTGCTACTGCTCCCCCCACAACCCCACAGTATATATATATACCCCCCACATTCGGATTATAAGACGCACCTCCCACTTTCCTTTAAAATTTTGGAGGAAAAAGTGTGTCTTATAGTCCAAAAAATGCGGTATATATATATACAGTATATCTATAATATAACGCTAAAAGTGTCCCTCTGTCTGAAGCCTCTATAGACTGCACAAGTTCGACACACCTGCGCAGTCTGGCTCCAGACAGAAGAACGCATGGAGCCGTTACAGGTAAGAGGAGTGTGTGGCACCGGGGATCGCGGTATGCGTTCAGTGTCTACACATACAGCGATCTCCGGCGCCACAGTTACATACCTGACCGGGAGGAACGCTGCCACGGCGCCTCTCTTCTCGTCGGAGACCGGGGCAGGAGTGAAGGCATCGGAATCAGCGCATGCGCATAGTGCTATCCTGCGCCATTTTACTGAAGACACATTTGCAGTGTGTCTTCAGCAAAATGGCACCGGAAAGCGCAGTATGGGCATGCTTGTACTCTGGCGCCACACTCCTCTCCCGGCCTCCGGCAGAACAGGGCACCACAGCGCTGGAGCACAGGGAAGAAAGGTGAGTATATGTGTTTTTTTGTATGTGTGCAGCGTGAAAAGGATGAGGGGGTCACACATACCAGGATTGTTGGGTGAGGGGGCCACACATACCAGGATTGGGGGATGAGGGGGTCACACATACCAAGATTGAGGGGGTGAGGGGGCCACACACACCAGGATTGGGGGATGAGGGGGCCACACATACTAGTATTAGGAGATGAGGGGGCCACACATACCAAGATTGGGGGATAAGGGGTCCACACTTACCAGAATTGGGGGATGAGGGGGTCACACATATCAGGATTGGGGGATGAGGGGGCCACACATACTAGGATTAGGGGATGAGGGGTACCATATATACCAGGATTGAGGGGTGAGGGGACCATGCATACCAGGATTGAGGGGGTGAGGGGACCATGCATACCAGGATTGAGGGGTGAGGGGACCAGGCATACCAGGATTGGGGGTGAGGGGACCATGCATACCAGGATTGGGGATGAGGGGACCATGCTTACCAGGATTGGGGGATGAGGGGTACCATGCATACCAGGATTGGGGGGTGAGGGGTACCGTGCATACCAGGATTGGGGGGGTGAGAGGACCATGCATACCAGGATTGGGAGGTGAGGGGAGCCATGCATACTTACCAGGATTGGGGATGAGGGGTGCCACGCATACCAGGCTTGGGAGGTGAGGGGTACCATGCAAACCAGATTTGGGGGTGAGGGGACCATGCATACCAGGATTGGTGATGAGACGTGCCATGCATACCAGCATTGGGGATGAGGAGTACCAAGCATACCAGGATGATGGATGGGGTGCCATGCATACCAGGATGTGGGGAACCATGCATACCAGAATAGGAATGAGGGATACCGTGCATACCGGAATAGGAATATGTGGTGCCATGCATAACAGGATTGGGGGGTGAGGGGTACCGTGCATACCAGGATTGGGGGGGTGAGAGGACCATGCATACCAGGATTGGGAGGTGAGGGGAGCCATGCATACCTACCAGGATTGGGGATGAGGGGTGCCACGCATACCAGGATTGGGAGGTGAGGGGTACCATGCAAACCAGATTTGGGGGTGAGGGGACCATGCATACCAGGATTGGTGATGAGACGTGCCATGCATACCAGCATTGGGGATGAGGAGTACCAAGCATACCAGGATGATGGATGGGGTGCCATGCATACCAGGATGTGGGGAACCATGCATACCAGAATAGGAATGAGGGATACCGTGCATACCGGAATAGGAATATGTGGTGCCATGCATAACAGGATTGGGGGATGAGGAGTGCCACACATACCAGGATTGGGGGAAGAGGTGGCCACACATACAAGGATTGGGGGATGAGGGGGCCACACATACCAGGATTGGGGGATGAGGGGGCCACACATACCAGGATTGGGGGAAGAGGTGGCCACACATACCAGGATTGGGGGATGAGGGGTACCATACATAACAGGATTGAGGTGTGATGGGACCATGCATACCAGGATTGAGGGGTGAGGGGACCATGCATACCAGGATTGGGGGTGAGGGGACCATGCTTACCAGGATTGGGGGATGAGGGATATCATGGATACCAGGATTGGGGGATGAGGGGTACCATGCATACCAGAATTGTGGGGTGAGGGATACTATGCACACCAGGATTGGGGGGTGATGGGACCATGCATTCCAGGATTGGGAGGTGAGGGGCACCATGCATACCAGGATTGGGGCTGAGGGGTGCCTTGCATACCAGGATTGGGAGATGAGGGGCACCATGCATACCAGGATTGGGGGGTGAGGGGACCATGCATACCAGGATTGGGAGGTGAGGGGGGCCATGCATATCAGGATTGGGGGTGATGGGTACCATGCTTACAAGTATTGGGGGTGAGGGTACCATGCCTACCAGGATTGGGAGGTGAGGTGGGCCATGCATACCAGCATTGGGGATGGGGGGTGCCATACATACCAGCATTGGGGATGAGGAGAACCATGCATACCAGGATGATGGATGGGGTGCCATGCATAAGAGGATGAGGGGTACCATGCATACAAGAATAGGGATGAGGGGTACCATGCATACTAGAATAGGAATATGTGGTGCCATGCACACCAGGATTGGGGGATGAGGAGTGCCATGCATACCAGGATAGGGATGAGGGGGCCATACATACCAGGATTGGGGATGAGGGAGCCATGCATACCAGGATGAGGGGTTGGGTGTCATGCATATCAGGATTGGGGGATGAGGAGGGCATACTTACTAGGATTGGTTGATGAGGGATGCCATACATACCAGAATTGGGATGAGGAGTGCCATGTATACCAGGATGAGAGGTACCATACATACCAGAATAGGGGTGTGTGGTACAATGCATACCAGGATGAGGGATTGGGTACCATGCATACCAGGATGAGGGATGGGGTGCCATGCATACCAGGATGAGGGGTACCATGCATACGAGAGTAGGGTTGAGGGGTACCATGCATACCAGGATAGGAATTCAGGGTTCCATGCATACTAGGATGAGGGATGGAGTGCCATGCATACAAGGATTGAGGGATGAGGAGGCCATACATACCAGAATTGGGATGAGGGGTGCCATGTATACCAGCATGAGGGATACCATACATACCAGAATAGGGATGCGGGGTATCATGCATAGCAGGATGAGGGATGGGGTGCCATGTATACCAGGATGAGGGGTACCATACATACCATGAAAGGGATGAGGAGTACCATGCATACCAGGATTGGGGATGAGAAGTACCATGCATACCAGGATTGGGGATGAGGAAGCCAGGCATATCAGTATGAGGGATTAGGCACCATAAATACCAGGATTGGGGGATGAGGGGTGCCATACATACCAGGATTGAGGGATGAGGGGGTCACACATACCAGGATTGGGGGATGAGGGGGCCATGCATACCAGGATGAGAGATGGGGTGCCATGCATACCAGGATTGGGGATGAGGGGAGCCATGCAAACCAGGATTGGGGATGAGGAATGTCATGCATACCAGGATTGGGGATGAGGGGTGCCATGCATACCAAAATTGGGGTTGAGGGGTGCCATGCATACCAAGATTGGGGAAGAGGGGTGCCATGCATACCAGGATTGGGGATGAGGGGTGCCATGCATACCAGGATTGGGGATGATGGGTGCCATGCATACCAGGATTGGGGATGAGGAGTGCCATACATACCAGGATTGGGAATGAGGGGTGCCATGCATACCAGGATTGGGGATGAGGGGTGCCATGCACACCAGGATTGAGGATGAGGGGTGCCATGCATACCAGGATATGAATCTGGGGGGCCAATGCATACCAGGATTCGGATGAGGGGTCATGTATACCAGGAAAGGGCTGAGGGTGGCATGTATATCTGGATGAGGGATTGGGTGCCATGCATACCAAGATTGGGGATGAGGGGTGCCATGAATACTAGGATTGGGGATGATGGATGCCATGCATGCCAGGATTGGGGATGAGAGGTGCCATGCATACCAGGATTGGGATGAGGGGTGCCATGCATACCAGGATTGGGGATGAGTGGTGCCATGCTTACCAGGATTGGTGATGAGGGGTGCCATGCATACCAGGATTGGGGATGAGGGGTGCCATGCATACCAGGATTGTGTATTAGGGGTGACATGCATAACAGGATTTTGGATAAGGGGTACCATGCATACCAGGATAGGGATGAGGGGTACCATGCATACCAGGATAGGGCTCTGAGGGGTCCATACATGCCTGGATTCGGATGAGTGGTACCATGCATACCAGTATGAGGGGTGCCATGCATGCCAGGATTGCGAATGAGGGGTGCCTTGCATACCAGGATTGGGGATGAGGGGTGCCATGCATACCAGCATTGGGATGAGTGGTGCCATGCATACCAGGATTGGGGATGAGGGGTGCCTTGCATACCAAGATTGCGGTTGAGGGGTGCCATGCATGCCAGGATTGGGGAAGAGCGGTGCCATGCATACCTGGATTGGGTATGAGGGGTGCCATGCATACCAAGATTGCGGTTGAGGGGTGCCATGCATACCAGGATTTTGGATAAGGGGTGCCATGCATACCAGGATAGGGATGAGATGTACCATGCATACCAGGATAGGGATCTGGGGGGGGCCATGCATACCAGGATTCGGATGAGGAGTACCATGTATACGAGGATGAGAGGTACCATACATACCAGAATAGGAATGAGGGAGCCATATATACCAGGATGTGGGGTGCCATGCATGCCAGGATTGGGGTTGAGGGGTGCCATGCATACCAGGATTGGGGATGATGGGTGCTATGCATACCAGGATTGGGGATGAGGAGTGCCATACATACCAGGATTGGGGATGAGGGGAGTTAGGCATACCAGGATTGGGGATGAGGAGTGCCATGCATACCAGGATTGGGGATGAGAGGTGCCATGCATACCAAGATTGGGGTTGAGGGGTGCCATGCATACCTGGATTGGAGATGAGGAGTGCCATGCATACCAGGATTGGGGATGAGGGGTGCCATGCATACCAAGATTGGGGTTGAGGGGTGCCATGCATACCAAGATTGAGGATGAGGGGTGCCAGGCATACCAGGATTGGGGATGAGGAGTGCTATGCATACCAGGATTGGGGATGATGGCTGCAATGCATACCAGGATTGGGGATGAGGAGTGCCACACATACCAGGATTGGGGATGAGGGATGCCATAAATACCAGGATTGGGGATGAGGAGTGCCATGCATACCAGGATGGGGGATGAGGGGTGCCATGCATACCAAGATTGGGGCTGAGGGGTACCATGCATACCAAGATTGGGGTTGAGGGGTGCCATGCATACCAAGATTGGGGATGAGGGGTGCCATTCATACCAGGATTGGGGATGAGGAGTGCCATGCATACCAGGATTGGGGATGATGGGTGCAATGCATGCCAGGATTGGGGATGAGGAGTGCCATACATACCAGGATTGGCGATGAGGGGTGCCATGCATACCAAGATTGGGGCTGAGGGGTACCATGCATACCAAGATTGGGGTTGACGGGTGCCATGCATACCAAGATTGGGGATGAGGGGTGCCAGGCATACCAGGATTGGTGATGAGGAGTGCCATGCATACCAGGATTGGGGATGATGGGTGCAATGCATACCAGGATTGGGGATGAGGAGTGCCATGCATACAAGGATTGAGGGATGAGGGGTGCCATGCATACCAGGATAGGGATGAGGGGTACCATGCATACCAGGATAGGGATATGGGGGGCCATGCATACCAGAATTCGGGTGAGTGGCCATGTATACCAGAATAGGGATAAGGGGTACCATGTATATCAGGATGAGGGATGGAGTACCATGCATACCAGGATAGGGATGAGGGGTACCATGCATACCAGGATGAGGGGTACCATACATACCAGGATAGGGATGAGGGAGCCATGCATACCAGGATGAGGGGTGCCATGCATGCCAGGATTGGGGATGAGGGGTGCTATGCATACCAGGATTGGAGATGAGGGGTGCCATGCAAACCAGGATTGGGATGAGGGGTGCCATGCATACCAGGATTGGGGATAAGCAGTGCCATGCATACCAGGATTGGGGATGAGGGGTGCCATGCGTACCAGGATTGGGGATGAGGGGTGCCATGCATACCAGGATAGGGATGAGGGGTACCATGCATACCAGTATATGGATCTGCAGGGGCCATGCATACCAGGATTTGGATGAGGAGTACAATGCATACCAGGATGAAGGGTAGCATACATACCAGGATAGGGATGAGGGAGCCATGTATACCAGGATGAGGGGTGCCATGCATGCCAGGATTGGGGATGAGGGGTGCCATGCGTACCAGGATTGGGGATGAGGGGTGCCATGCATACCAGGATTGGGATGAGGGGTGCCATGCATACCAGGATTGGGGATGAGGAGTTCCATGCATACCAGGATTGGGGATGAGGGGTGCCATGCATACCAAGATTGGGGGTGAGGGGTGCCATGCATACCAAGATTGGGGATGAGGGGTGCCATGCATACCAGGATTGGGGATGAGGGGTGCCATGCATACCAGGATTGGGGATGATGAGTGCAATGCATACCAGGATTGGGGATTAGGAGTGCCATACATACCAGGATTGGGGATGAGGGGTGCCATGCATACCAGGATTGGGGATGAGGGGTGCCATGCATACCAGGATTGGGGATGATGGGTGCCATGCATAACAGGATTCGGGATGAGGGGTGCCATGCATACCAGGATTGGGGATAAGGGGTGCCATGCATACCAGGTTTGGGTGTTAGTTGTGCCATGCATACAGGATTGGGATTGAGGGGTGTCATGCATACCAGGATTGGGGGTGAGGGGTGCCATGCATACCAGGATTGGGGCTGAGGGGTGCAATGCATACCAGGATTAGTGGTGAGGGGTGCCATGCATACCAGGATAGGGATGAGGCATGCCATGCATACCAGGATAGGGATGAGGGCAGCACATAGCAGGATGCAGGAACAGGATTGGGGAACACAAATACCAGGATGGGGGCAGCTCAAATACCAGAATGGGGGCAGCACATACTAGCATGAGAGACCATATACCAATAAAAATGCTCGCCAACCGAGCGTAGAACAGGCTCAATAGCTAGTGTACACTACCGTTCAAAAGTTTGGGGGTCACTCAGACAATTTTGTGTTTTCCATGAAAACTCATACTTTTATTTATCAAATGAGTTGCAAAATGAATTGAAAATATGGTCCAGACATTGACAAGGTTATAAATAATGATTTTTATTAGAAAGAATAATTTTCTCCTTTAAAGTTTGCTTTTGTCAAAGAATGCTCCCTTTGCAGCAATTACAGCTTTGCAGACCTCTGGCATTCTAACTGTTAATTTGCTGAGGTAATCTTGAGAAATTTCACCCCATGCTTCCTGAAGCCCCTCCCACAAGTTGGATTGGCTTGATGGGCACTTTTTGAGTTCCATACGGTCAAGCTGCTCCCACAAAAGCTCAATGGGGTTGAGATCTGGTGACTGCGCTGGCCACTCCATTACAGATAGAATACCAGCTGCCTGCTTCTTCCCTAAATAGTTAATGTATAATTTGGAGGTGTGCTTTGGGTCATTGTCTTGTTGTAGGATGAAATTGGCTCCGATCAAGCGCAGTCCACAGGGTATGGAAAGGCGTTGCAAAATGGAGTGAGAACCTTCCTTATTCAAAATCCCATTTACCTTGTACAAATCTCCTTGAAAAAATAAAAGGCCGTCCTCGATGTATGCAATTCCCCCTTTGAAGTTTTTGAAACATGTTATTCTCATGCCAATTAAGGAAAAAAGGTCACATTCAATTGCTTGGCTGTTCTTTAGCAATGCCCACACATTTCACAATGATAAATACATTAAAAGCTCTTGTCAAAGAGTTGTTTTACTGCATTGTTGTGAAACTATGCATGCACAGAGCTTTGAGCAATAATTTTTGTGCATTCCATGAGCAATAGCATGGTTGAAGATTTTTCTAGAATAGCCTTGGATGTGTTCTTCCATTTTTGACAAAGAGCATCTTCTAAATATTGTACAGTGAGAACATTTTGGACCTTCCATCAAGAAAAGATTACCTCAGAAGAACCTCGAAGAAGATGTTTGGATTTATTGATCATTTTCTTGGAAAACTCCAAATCGAAGTAAGTAGGACAAATGTAATGATTCAATGTTTGGATTTAATCTACCCTGTTTGTCCTACCTGATATGTTTGTTTTTTACTTTTTTTGTAGGTCCGGAAAATCCTTACCTGAAAGCCTTATGTGGACTCTTGGAATCCTTGGAAGATATTGTAGAATTCAGGTCATACTCCAATTGTGTGGTAAGCATTTGCTCAAGAACTCTATCACATTTTCAAAGCTTTAAATGTAGACAATATGCAATCATCATGTGTCAGAAAGCTGAGAGGCTTTACATTGAGATTGCATTTTTATTACTACAATCTAATCTGTTGTGTGTCAGTTAAAAAACAAAAGACCATCTTTGATCCAGGGAATATCCACTTTGCAGTCATAGAAATATGTTATCCTCAGGCCAATTACGGTAAGAAATACTTGTTCAACTACTTGGTTGTTTCTGTGCATTACCCACACATTTTACAATGATAAATTCAGTAAAAGCTCTTGTCAAAGATTTGTTTTTACTGCATTGTTGTGAAATCATGTGCATGCACAGAGCCTGGGGCATAAATTGTTTTGCATATTGCATGGGCCATGGAATAGTTAATTCACTTTGAGGAAGAACCGTAGAAGATTCTTCCTTCTTTGACAAACAAGCATCTTCTAAGTTTTGCATTTTGAGAACATTTTTGGACCGTCTATAAAGAATGGATTCCATTAGAAACGCCTTGAAGAACATGTGAAGCATTTGTTCATCAATTTTTGGAAAACACCTAATTAAAGTAAGTAAAACAAATTTAGTATTTCAAGTTTTGCATTCTATCTTCTCCATTGGTCCTAGCTGACATTTTTTGTTTTGTTTTGTGTAGGTCAGAAAATAATTTCCCTGGAAGCACTTTGTGGACTCTTGGAATCAGTGGAATACATTATATAATTCACGTTGTGCCCCAATTGGGAGGTAAGTATTTACTATACCATTCAATTACATGTATATAGCTATGGATGTAGATTATATGCAATCATCATATGTCAGAAAGCTGAGAGGCTTTACATTGAGATTGCATTTTTATTACTACAAGATAATCTGTTCACTTTCCTTAGTTAGAAAAATGAAAGGCCGTCCTCGATCCAGGCAATTCCCCCTTTGTAGTAATTGAAATATGTTTTTTTGGGCCAATTATGGAAAGAAGGTCATATTCAACTAGTTGGCTGTACTTGTGCAATGCCCACACATTTCACAATGATGAATAAGTAAAAATTCTTGTCAAAGAGTTGTTTTACTGCATTGTTGTGAAACTATGCATGCACAGAGATCTGAGCAATATTTTTTGTGCATTCCATGAGCAATAGCATGGTAAATGATTTTTCTAGAAGAACCTTGGATGTGTTCTTCCATTTTTGACAAAGGGGACATCTTTTAAATGTTGGACTGTGAGAACATTTTGGACCTTCCATCAAGAAAAGATTACCTCAGAAGGACCTAGAAGAAGATGTGTGGATTTGTTGATAATTTTCTAGGAACACTCCAAATCAAAGTAAGTAGGACAAATGTAATAATTCAGAGCTTAGATTTAATCTACCCTGTTTGTCCTACCTGATATATATTTTTCTTACTTTTTATGTAGGTCCGGAAATTCCTTACCTGAAAGCCTTATGTGGACTCTTGGAATCCTTGGAAGATATTGTAGAATTCAGATCATACTCCAAATGTGTGGTAAGCATTTGTGGCACCCCTGAGGGTTCAGTCGCCACAGAGGTACTTCACCTCACCCAGAGGTGTGGTGTCTCCTTCTCTCAGGTAAGAAGGGAGTGCTGCTCGGAACCCCAACACCTGCATCCAACACTACACTGCTGTAGGCCAGCAGGAAGGGCAAGACGCAATTTATGTTTCTGCTGAGCTCTGACCCTGGCTGGAGTGGGGGGAACCCAGAGGTAGGGGGAACCAGTAGTGGGTGTGGGTGGAGGAAGTAGTTAGGGGGAGCACTTTGGTAGGAGAATAAATAGGGAAGCCATTTTAGGGTGGCAGATCAGTCAGACTAGTAGTTGGAGAACAGTCTGGAAGCAGAGTCTCAGTAGGAGCTCTGCTCCACAACTTGGGCCTAGTGTCAGAGGCCCAGGAGGGGAGCAGGGAGTAGGATCCGTTCTAAGAAGGGATCCTAGGGGGGGTACGGCGAGTGCAGGAAGGCACCTGTATGCCCCGCATCTCTCAGAAGACAGAGGGATCGTAGGCCGCAGGAAGGGGACCGGCCCCTGGCCCAGTTGTGTACTTCAAGTCCCGGCTGGAAGAACCGGAGGCTCCTGGCTTATATAGTCAGTTGCCGAAGCCTCATTCTAATCCCCGTGAGGGTCAAGCAAGTCTGTGAACTCTGACGGACAGTAGGGACTTCAGAGCACCCGAGCAGGATTGAGAGTGGGAAGCGCATGGCAAGAGAGAGAAAGACCCAGCGTGAAGACGGTCTAGATAGGAACACAAGAAAGTGGGGTTCTGCCAGATATTCCTGATCTACCTGAGGAAGTGCTGAACCCCTGCCTGGTGAATGCAGCGCGACATGTAAGGCTAGCACCTGTACAGTGCACCAGTGGAACTGTCATAATAATTGTCAGTAAAAACTCGGATGACTGCACCGCACTGCCTTCGTCCATTCTTTAATCTGTGCCATCGTTCCCTCTCTGCACTACAACGCCCAGCACAACCACCATCCATTACACCATACACTGCCCTGGAGCTAGCTCTACCTGTGGAGAGCCACACCATCCCTGCTGCCGTAACACAAGCTCCAGAGGACTGCTCCCCAGCGGCGGTCCCCTTTAGCCGCAATCCACAGGTGGCTTCATGAACAATCCCAAAAATCCCATATTAAAGTACCCCCCTTGTGCACTGACCGCCCTGGGTCACGGACCGGGCCAGCCACCGTGATACTCCCCTACCGGCATACACAAAGGCCCGGCTGCAGAGTAACCCACGGCCCTGGGGGCGCGTCACATTTGCTCAAGAACTCTATCACATTTTCAAAGCTTTAAATGTAGACAATATGCAATCATCATGTGTCAGAAAGCTGAGAGGCTTTACATTGAGATTGCATTTTTATTACTACAATCTAATCTGTTGTGTTTCAGTTTAAAAACAAAAGACCATCCTTGATCCAGGCAATATCCTGTTTGCAGTCGTAGAAATATGTTATCCTCAGGCCAATAACGGTAAGAAATACTTGTTCAACTACTTGGTTGTTTCTGTGCATTACCCACACATTTTACAATGATAAATACAGTAAATGCTCTTGTGAAAGATTTGTTTTTACTGCATTGTTGTGAAATCATGTGCATGCACAGAGCTTGGGAAGTAAGTTGTTTTGCGTATTGCATGGGCCATGGAATGGTTGATGTGCTTTGAGGAAGAACCGTAGAAAGATTCTTACTTCCTTGACAAACAAGCATCTTCTAAGTGTTACATTTTGAGGACCTTTTTGAACCTTCTATCAAGAATGGATTCAATTAGAAACTCCTTGAAGAACATGTGAAGCATTTGTTCATCAATTTTTGGAAAACACCTACTCAAAGTAAGTAAAACAAATTTAGTATTTCAATTTTTGCATTCTATCTTCTCCATTGGTCCTAGCTGACATTTTTTGCTTTGTTTTGTGTAGGTCAGAAAATAATTTCTCTGGAAGCACTTTTTGGACTCTTGGAATCAATGGAATACATTATAGAATTCATGTTGTGCCCCAATTGGGAGGTAAGTATTTACTACCCCATTTAATTACATGTATATAGCTATGGATGGAGATTATATGCGATCATCATATGTCAGAAAGCTGAGAGGCTTTACATTGAGATTGCATTTTTATTATTATAAGCTAATTTGTTTACTTTCCTTAGTTAGAAAAATGAAAGGCCGTCCTCGATCCAGGCAATTCCCCCTTTGTAGTAATTGAAATATGTTTTTTGGGGCCAATTATGGAAAGAAGGTCATGTTCATCTAGTTGGCTGTACTTGTGCAATGCCCACACATTTCACAATGATGAATAAGTAAAAACTCTTGTCAAAGAGTTGTTTTACTGCATTGTTGTGAAACTATGCATGCACAGAGCTCTGAGCAATAATTTTTGTGCATTTCTTGAGCAATAGCATGATAGATGATTTTTCTAGATGAACCTTGGATGTGTTCTTCCATTTTTGACAAAGTGGACATCTTTTAAATATTGGACTGTGAGAACATTTTGGACCTTCCATCAAGAAAAGATTGCCTCAGAAGGAGCTAGAAGAAGATGTGTGGATTTATTGATAATTTTCTTGGAAAACTCCAAATCAAAGTAAGTAGGACAAATATAATATTTCAATGCTTAGATTTAATCTACCTTGTTTGTCCTACCTGATATAGTTTGTTTTTACTTTTTTTGCAGGTCAGGAAAATCCTTACTTGAAAGCCTTATGTGGACTCTTGGAATCCTTGGAAGATATCGTAGAATTCAGGCCATACTCCAATTGTGTGGTAAGCATTTGCTTAAGAACTCTATCACATTTTCAAAGCTTTAAATGTAGACAATATGCAATCATCATGTGTCAGAAAGCTGAGAGGCTTTACATTGAGATTGCAATTGTATTACTACAATCTATTCTGTTGTGTTTCAGTTAAAAAACAAAAGACCATCCTTGATCCAGGCAATATCCTCTTTGCAGTCATAGAAAATATGTTATCCTCAGGCCAATTACGGTAAGAAATACTTGTTCAACTACTTGGTTGTTTCTGTGCATTACGCACACATTTTACAATGATAAATACAGTAAAAGCTCTTGTCAAAGATTTGTTTTTTCTGCATTGTTGTGAAATCATGTGCATGCACAGAACCTGGGGGGTAAATTGTTTTGCGTATTGCATGGGCCATGGAATGGTTGATGCACTTTGAGGAAGACCCGTAGAAAGATTCTTACTTCCTTGACAAACAAGCATCTTCTAAGTGTTACATTTTGAGGACATTTTTGGACCTTCTATCAAGATTAGATTCCATTAGAAACTCCTCGAAGAACATGTGAAGCATTTGTTCCTCAATTTTTGGAAAACACCTAAACAAAGTAAGTAAAACAAATTTAGTATTTCAATTTTTGCATTCTATCTTCTCCATTGGTCCTAGCTGACATTTTTTGTTTTGTTTTGTGTAGGTCAGAAAATAATTTCTCTGGCAGCACTTTTTGGACTCTTGGAATCAATGGAATACATTATAGAATTTGCGTTGTGCCCCAATTGGGAGGTAAGTATTTACTACCCCATTTAATTACATGTATATAGCTATGGATGGAGATTATATGCGTTCATCATATGACAGAAAGCTGAGAGGCTTTACATTGAGATTGCATTTTTATTACTACAAGCTAATCTGTTTACTTTCCTTAGTTAGAAAAATGAAAGGCCATCCTCGATCCAGGCAATTCCCCCTTTGTAGTAATTGAAATATGTTTTTATGGGCCATTTAAGGAAAGAAGGTCATGTTCAACTATTTGTCTGTACTTGTGCAATGCCCACACATTTCACAATGATGAATAAGTAAAAACTCTTGTCAAAGAGTTGTTTTACTGGATTGTTGTGAAGCTTTGCATGCACAGAGCTCTGAGCAATAATTTTTGTACATTCCATGAGCAATAGCATGGTAGATGATTTTTCTAGAGGAACCTTGGATGTGTTCTTCCATTTTGACAAAGGGGACATCTTTTAAATGTTGGACTGTGAGAACATTTTGGACCTTCCATCAAGAAAAGATTACCTCAGAAGGACCTAGAAGAAGATGGGTGGATATATTGATAATTTTCTTGGAAAACTCCAAATCAAAGTAAGTAGGACAAATGTAATAATTGAAAGCTTAGATTTAGTCTACCCAGTTTGTCCTACCTGATATTGTTTGTTTTTACTTTTTTTGTAGGTCAGGAAAATCCTTACCTGAAAGCCTTATGTAGACTCTTGGAATCCTTGGAAGATATTGTAGAATTCAGGTCATACTCCAATTGTGTGGTAAGCATTTGCTCAAGAACTGTATCACATTTTCAAAGCTTTAAAAGTAGACAATATGCAATCCTCATGTGTCAGAAAGCTGAGAGGCTTTACATTGAGATTGCATTTTTATTACTACAATCTAATCTGTTGTGTTTCAGTTGAAAAACAAAAGACCATCCTTGATCCAGGCAATATCCTCTTTGCAGTCATAGAAATATGTTATCCTCAGGCCAATTACGGTAAGAAATACTTGTTCAACTACTTTGTTGTTTCTGTGCATTACCCACACATTTTACAATGATAAATACAGTAAAATCTCTTGTCAAAGATTTGTTTTTACTGCATTGCTGTGAAATCATGTGCATGCACAGAGCCTGGGGCGTAAATTGTTTTGTGTATTGCATGGGCCTTGGAATGGTTGATGCAATTTGAGGAAGAACCGTAGAAAGATTCTTACTTCCTTGACAAACAAGCATCTTCTAAGTGTTACATTTTGAGGACATTTTTGGACCTTCTATCAAGAATGGATTCCATTAGAAACTCCTTGAAGAACATGTGAAGCGTTTGTTCATCAATTTTTGGAAAACACCTAATCAAAGTAAGTAAAACATATTTAGTATTTCAATTTTTGCATTCTATCTTCTCCATTGGTCCTAGCTGACATTTTTTGTTTTGTTTTGTGTAGGTCAGAAAATAATTTCTCTGGAAGCACTTTGTGGACTCTTTGAATCAATGGAATACATTATAGAATTCACGTTGTGCCCCAATTGGGAGGTAAGTATTTACTATACCATTCGATTACATTTATACAGCTATGGATGTAGATTAAATGCAATCATCATATGTCAGAAAGCTGAGAGGCTTTACATTGAGATTGCATTTTTATTACTACAAGCTAATCTGTTTACTTTCCTTAGTTAGAAAAATGAAAGGCCGTCCTTGATCTAGGCAATTCCCCCTTTGTACTAATTGAAATATGATTTTTGGGGCCAATTATGGAAAGAAGGTCATGTTCAACTACTTGTCTGTACTTGTGCAATGCCCACACATTTCACAATGATGAATAAGTAAAAACTCTTGTCAAAGAGTTGTTTTCCTGCATTGTTGTGAAACTGTGCATGCACAGAGCTCTGAGCAATAATTTTCGTGCATTCCATGAACAATAGCATGGTAGATGATTTTTCTAGAAGAACTTTGGATGTGTTCTTCCATTTTTGACAAAGGGGACATCTGTTAAATGTTGTACTGTGAGAACATTTTGGACCTTCCATCAAGAAAAGATTACCTCAGAAGGACCTAGAAGATGTGTGGATTTATTGATCATTTTTTTGGAAAACTCCAAATCAAAGTAAGTAGGACAAATGTAATAATTCAATGCTTAGATTTAATCTACCCTGTTTGTCTTACCTGATATGTTTGTTTTTTACTTTTCTTGTAGGTCAGGAAAATCATTACCTGAAAGCCTTATGTGGAATCTTGGAATCCTTGGAAGATATTGTAGAATTCAGGTCATACTCCAATTGTGTGGTTAGCATTTGCTCAAGAATTCTATCACATTTTCGAAGCTTTAAATATAGACAATATGCAATCATCATGTGTCAGAAAGCTGAGAGGCTTTACATTGAGATTGCATTTTTATTACTACAATCTAATCTGTTGTGTTTCAGTTAAAAAACAAAAGACCATCCTTGATCCAGGCAATATCCTCTTTGCAGTCGTAGAAATATGTTATCCTCAGGCCAATTACGGTGAGAAATACTTGTTCAACTACTTGTTTGTTTCTGTGCATTACCCACACATTTTACAATGATAAATACAGTAAAATCTCTTGTCAAAGATTTGTTTTTACTGCATTGTTGGGAAATCATGTGCATGTGTGGCGCCCCTGAGTGTTCGACCGCCACAGGGATGCTGCACTTCTTTAATGGAGTGTGGTGTTCTTCCTCCGAGGTAAGGCCAATGTGATAGTTGTGACCTAACCTTTTGCATCCAACACCACACTTCTCCACCAGAGGGAGCTGGTATGCATTAGGTGCTGCTCCCCTGGTTACAGGGAGACTGGGGAACACAAAGTGGTAGGAACCAGTTAGTGGGTTAAGGTGGAGGACTTACAAATTAGTTACACTTTAAATTTCATATTTAATAGAAAGCCATCTTTGATTTTGGTCCTGTTTGGTCCTTTTTAGTCTTTTGCTGCTCTCTGGCAGTTTTGCCTGTCAAGCGGTCTTGGTTGCTGTCAACTACTGTGTGTAATGTGACCTCCCTCCGGGAGCGCAGATCCTGTGTGGGCCTGCACCGGCAAGGGACACAGCCCTCGTGCCCTGGCCTTGGGACGAGAGGTAGGTTGCAGACAAGGAATGTCTCAACCCGGCCAAGAACAAGGATCAAGAAGGCCCGGGAGCTTTAGAGTTTAGCTCCCCAGCAAATGGGTCCCGGGGAGGATGCTGACGGAGCGGAGTATGCCACCTGTCCTCGCCTACCTGATCTATTCAGAGGGATTCCGGCTGCAAGAGGGGTACCGGCCCCCGACTCCCGACCTTGTACTCCATGTCCTGGATGGGAAAGCCCGGTTAGGCCCTGAGGATCCCACCGGGCATTGGATGGAGGGAAATTGCCACCTGTGCCCTAGTCCTGAGAGGAGCTCAGAGGGAGACCCGGCCTATCTACACACGCACAGACGGGAAAGGGTGAAGTCTGTAGTGCAGGAACACTCTGGTGTAGGGTCGCTCCCGAACACTGGACTTTCTCGGAGGTAGTCGGACCCCCGTCCCAGGTGGCCGCAGGACTCTGCGGGGAGCAGGGAGTCGCCTTACCGCTGTCATCTCTAAGTGAGTAAAGCCTTGGAAGTTCACCCCTATGGCCTCCGGACTGTTCATTATGCGCCATACCATGCGACGCGGTGCCCGTACTCCCCGCACTACTACTCCCCCCCTTCATCCTGTCTGCTTGCCCTGAGGCCTTGCTCCGCCTGTGGGGAGCAGTGAGAACATTGGCCGCCACGACACCAGTCCTCGGCGGACTGTAGCGGCGCTGGCGGCCCTTCACCAGAAACCACAGGTGGCGTAGTCGTTAAAATAAGCCACTCAACCCGGACGAGCCCACAACATCTTCCTTTTCATGTGACGGCCCTGAGCACGGGTCGGGTCCGGGCCACGGCTACATCCCATCTCTTCATTACAGGACCCGACACCGAGTCCCCAATCACCCAGGGTAAACTGAAAAAAAACTAAAAGGGCTCTTTCGAGAATTGAGGCGTCACACATGCACAGAGCCTGGGGCGTAAATTGTTTTGCGTATTGCATAGGCCATGGAATGGTTGATGCACTTTGAGGAAGAACCGTAGAAAGATTCTTACTTCCTTGACAAACAAGCATCTTCTAAGTGTTACATTTTGAGGACATTTTTGGACCTTCTATCAAGACTGGATTCCATTAGAAACTCCTTGAAAAACATGTGAAGCGTTTGTTCATCAATTTTTGGAAAACACCTAATCAAAGTAAGTAAAACAAATTTAGTATTTCAATTTTTGCATTCTATCTTCTCCATTGGTCCTAGCTGACATTTTTTGCTTTCTTTTCTGTAGGTCAGAAAATTATTTCTCTGGAAGCACTTTGAGGACTCTTGGAATTAATAGTATACATTATAGAATTCACGTTGTGCCCCAATTGGGAGGTAAGTATTTACTACACCATTCAATTACATGTATATAGCTATGGATGTAGATTATATGCAATCATCATATGTCAGAAAGCTTAGAGGCTTTACATTGAGATTGCATTTTTATTACTACAAGCTAATCTGTTCTCTTTCCTTAGTTAGAAAAATGAAAGGCCGTCCTTGATCTAGGCAATTCCCCCTTTGTACTAATTGAAATATGTTTTTTTGGGCCAATTATGGAAAGAAGGTCATGTTCAACTAGTTGTCTGTACTTGTGCAATGCCCACACATTTCACAATGATGAATAAGTAAAAACTCTTATCAAAGAGTTGTTTTACTGCATTGTTGTGAAACTATGCATGCACAGAGCTCTGAGCGATAACTGTTGTGCATTCCATGAGCAATAGCATGGTAGATGATTTTTCTAGAAGAACCTTGGATGTGTTCTTCCATTTTTGACAAAGTGGACATCTTTTAATTGTTGGACTGTGAGAACATTTTGGACCTTACATCAAGAAAAGATTACCTCAGAAGGACCTAGAAGAAGATGTGTGGATTTATTGATAATTTTGTTTGAAAACTCCAAATCAAAGTAAGTAGGACAAATGTAATAATTCAATGCTTAGATTTAATCTACCCTGTTTGTCCTACCTGATATGGTTTGTTTTTACTTTTTTTGTAGGTCAGGAAAATCCTTACCTGAAAGCCTTATGTGAACTCTTGGAATCCTTGGAAGATATTGTAGAATTCAGGTCATGCTCCAATTGTGTGGTAAGCATTTGCTCAAGAACGCTATCACATTTTCAAAGCTTTAAATGCAGACAATATGCAATCATCATGTGTCAGAAAGCTGAGAGGCTTTACATTGAGATTGCATTTTTATTACTACAATCTAATCTGCTGTATTTCAGTTAAAAAACAAAAGACCATCCTTGATCCAGGCAATATCCTCTTTGCAGTCGTAGAAATATGTTATCCTCAGGCCAATTACTGTGAGAAATACTTGTTATACTACTTGGTTGTTTCTGTGCATTACGCACACATTTTACAATGATAAATACAGTAAAAGCTCTTGTCAAAGATTTGTTTTTACTGCATTGTTGTGAAATCATGTGCATGCACAGAGCCTGGGGCGTGAATTGTTTTGCATATTGCATGGGCCATGGAATGGTTGATGCACTTTGAAGAAGAACCGTAGAAATATTCTTACTTCCTTGACAAACAAGCATCTTCTAAGTGTTACATTTTGAGGACATTTTTGGACCTTCTATCAAGAATGTATTCCATTAGAAACTCCTTGAAGAACATGTGAAGCGTTTGTTCATCAATTTTTGGAAAACACCTACTCAAAGTAAGTAAAACAAATTTAGTATTTCAATTTTTGCATTCTATCTTCTCCATTGGTCCTAGCTGACATTTTTTGTTTTGTTTTGTGTAGGTCAGAAAATAATTTCTCTGGAAGCACTCTGTGGACTCTTGGAATCAATGGAATACATTATAGAATTCACGTTGTGCCCCAATTGGGAGGTAAGTATTTGCTACACTATTCAATTACATGTATATAGCTATGGATGTAGATTATATGTAATCATCATATGTCAGAAAGCTGAGAGGCTTTACATTGAGATTGCATTTTTATTATTACAAGCTAATCTGTTTACTTTCCTTAGTTAGAAAAATGAAGGGCCGTCCTAGATCCAGGTAATTCCCTCTTTGTAGTAATTGAAATATGTTTTTTTGGGCCAATTAAGGAAAGAAGGTCATGTTCAACTACTTGTCTGTACATGTGCAATGCCCACACATTTCACAATGATGAATAAGTAAAAACTCTTGTCAAAGAGATATTTTACTGCATTGTTGTGAAACTATGCATGCACAGAGCTCTGAGCAATAATTGTTGTGCATTCCATGAGCAATAGCATGGTAGATGATTTTTCTAGAAGAACCTTGGTTGTGTTCTTCCATTTTTGACAAAGGGAACATCTTTTAAATGTTGGACTGTGAGAACATTTTGGACCTTCCATCAAGAAAAGATGACCTCAGAAGGACCTAGAAGAAGATGTGTGGATTTATTAATCATTTTCTTGGAAAACTCCAAATCAAAGTAAGTAGGACAAAAGTAAATATTCAATGCTTAGATGTAATTTACCCTGTTTGTCCTACCTGATATGGTTTGTTTTTACTTTTTTGGTAGGTCAGGAAAATCCTTACCTGAAAGCCTTATGTGGACTCTTGGAATCCTTGGAAGATATTGTAGAATTCATGTCTTACTCCAATTGTGTGGTAAGCATTTGCTCAAGAACGCTATCACATTTTCAAAGCTTTAAATGTAGACAATATGCAATCATCATGTGTCAGAAAGCTGAGAGGCTTTACATTGAGATTGCATTTTTATTACTACAATCTAATCTGTTGTGTTTCAGTTAAAAAACAAAAGACCACCCTTGATCCAGGCAATATCCTCTTTGCAGTCGTAGAAATATGTTATCCTCAGGCCAATTACGGTAAGAAATACTTGTTCAACTACTTTATTGTTTCTGTGCATAACCCACACATTTTACAATGATAAATACAGTAAAAGCTCTTGTCAAAGATTTGTTTTTACTGCATTGTTGTGAAATTATGTGCATGCACAGAGCCTGGTGCGTAAATTGTTTTGTGTATTGCATGGGCCTTGGAATGGTTGATGCAATTTGAGGAAGAACCGTAGAAAGATTCTTACTTCCTTGACAAACAAGCATCTTCTAAGTGTTACATTTTGAGGACATTTTTGGACCTTCTATCAAGAATGGATTCCATTAGAAACTCCTTGAAGAACATGTGAAGCGTTTGTTCATCAATGTTTGGAAAACACCTAATCAAAGTAAGTAAAACAAATTTAGTATTTCAATTTTTGCATTCTATCTTCTCCATTGGTCCTAGCTGACATTTTTTGTTTTCTTTTCTGTAGGTCAGAAAATTATTTCTCTGGAAGCACTTTGAGGACTCTTGGAATTAATAGTATACATTATAGAATTCACGTTGTGCCCCAATTGGGAGGTAAGTATTTACTACACCATTCAATTACATGTATATAGCTATGGATGTAGATTATATGCAATCATCATATGTCAGAAAGCTTAGAGGCTTTACATTGAGATTGCATTTTTATTACTACAAGCTAATCTGTTCTCTTTCCTTAGTTAGAAAAATGAAAGGCCGTCCTTGATCTAGGCAATTCCCCCTTTGTACTAATTGAAATATGTTTTTTTGGGCCAATTATGGAAAGAAGGTCATGTTCAACTAGTTGTCTGTACTTGTGCAATGCCCACACATTTCACAATGATGAATAAGTAAAAACTCTTATCAAAGAGTTGTTTTACTGCATTGTTGTGAAACTATGCATGCACAGAGCTCTGAGCGATAACTGTTGTGCATTCCATGAGCAATAGCATGGTAGATGATTTTTCTAGAAGAACCTTGGATGTGTTCTTCCATTTTTGACAAAGTGGACATCTTTTAATTGTTGGACTGTGAGAACATTTTGGACCTTACATCAAGAAAAGATTACCTCAGAAGGACCTAGAAGAAGATGTGTGGATTTATTGATAATTTTGTTGGAAAACTCCAAATCAAAGTAAGTAGGACAAATGTAATAATTCAATGCTTAGATTTAATCTACCCTGTTTGTCCTACCTGATATGGTTTGTTTTTACTTTTTTTGTAGGTCAGGAAAATCCTTACCTGAAAGCCTTATGTGAACTCTTGGAATCCTTGGAAGATATTGTAGAATTCAGGTCATACTCCAATTGTGTGGTAAGCATTTGCTCAAGAACGCTATCACATTTTCAAAGCTTTAAATGCAGACAATATGCAATCATCATGTGTCAGAAAGCTGAGAGGCTTTACATTGAGATTGCATTTTTATTACTACAATCTAATCTGCTGTATTTCAGTTAAAAAACAAAAGACCATCCTTGATCCAGGCAATATCCTCTTTGCAGTCGTAGAAATATGTTATCCTCAGGCCAATTACTGTGAGAAATACTTGTTATACTACTTGGTTGTTTCTGTGCATTACGCACACATTTTACAATGATAAATACAGTAAAAGCTCTTGTCAAAGATTTGTTTTTACTGCATTGTTGTGAAATCATGTGCATGCACAGAGCCTGGGGCGTGAATTGTTTTGCATATTGCATGGGCCATGGAATGGTTGATGCACTTTGAAGAAGAACCGTAGAAATATTCTTACTTCCTTGACAAACAAGCATCTTCTAAGTGTTACATTTTGAGGACATTTTTGGACCTTCTATCAAGAATGTATTCCATTAGAAACTCCTTGAAGAACATGTGAAGCGTTTGTTCATCAATTTTTGGAAAACACCTACTCAAAGTAAGTAAAACAAATTTAGTATTTCAATTTTTGCATTCTATCTTCTCCATTGGTCCTAGCTGACATTTTTTGTTTTGTTTTGTGTAGGTCAGAAAATAATTTCTCTGGAAGCACTCTGTGGACTCTTGGAATCAATGGAATACATTATAGAATTCACGTTGTGCCCCAATTGGGAGGTAAGTATTTGCTACACTATTCAATTACATGTATATAGCTATGGATGTAGATTATATGCAATCATCATATGTCAGAAAGCTGAGAGGCTTTACATTGAGATTGCATTTTTATTATTACAAGCTAATCTGTTTACTTTCCTTAGTTAGAAAAATGAAGGGCCGTCCTAGATCCAGGTAATTCCCTCTTTGTAGTAATTGAAATATGTTTTTTTGGGCCAATTAAGGAAAGAAGGTCATGTTCAACTACTTGTCTGTACATGTGCAATGCCCACACATTTCACAATGATGAATAAGTAAAAACTCTTGTCAAAGAGATATTTTACTGCATTGTTGTGAAACTATGCATGCACAGAGCTCTGAGCAATAATTGTTGTGCATTCCATGAGCAATAGCATGGTAGATGATTTTTCTAGAAGAACCTTGGTTGTGTTCTTCCATTTTTGACAAAGGGAACATCTTTTAAATGTTGGACTGTGAGAACATTTTGGACCTTCCATCAAGAAAAGATGACCTCAGAAGGACCTAGAAGAAGATGTGTGGATTTATTAATCATTTTCTTGGAAAACTCCAAATCAAAGTAAGTAGGACAAAAGTAAATATTCAATGCTTAGATGTAATTTACCCTGTTTGTCCTACCTGATATGGTTTGTTGTTACTTTTTTGGTAGGTCAGGAAAATCCTTACCTGAAAGCCTTATGTGGACTCTTGGAATCCTTGGAAGATATTGTAGAATTCATGTCTTACTCCAATTGTGTGGTAAGCATTTGCTCAAGAACGCTATCACATTTTCAAAGCTTTAAATGTAGACAATATGCAATCATCATGTGTCAGAAAGCTGAGAGGCTGTACATTGAGATTGCATTTTTATTACTACAATCTAATCTGTTGTGTTTCAGTTAAAAAACAAAAGACCACCCTTGATCCAGGCAATATCCTCTTTGCAGTCGTAGAAATATGTTATCCTCAGGCCAATTACGGTAAGAAATACTTGTTCAACTACTTTATTGTTTCTGTGCATAACCCACACATTTTACAATGATAAATACAGTAAAAGCTGTTTTTACTGCATTGTTGTGAAATTATGTGCATGCACAGAGCCTGGTGCGTAAATTGTTTTGTGTATTGCATGGGCCTTGGAATGGTTGATGCAATTTGAGGAAGAACCGTAGAAAGATTCTTACTTCCTTGACAAACAAGCATCTTCTAAGTGTTACATTTTGAGGACATTTTTGGACCTTCTATCAAGAATGGATTCCATTAGAAACTCCTTGAAGAACATGTGAAGCGTTTGTTCATCAATGTTTGGAAAACACCTAATCAAAGTAAGTAAAACAAATTTAGTATTTCAATTTTTGCATTCTATCTTCTCCATTGGTCCTGGCTGACATTTTTTGTTTTCTTTTCTGTAGGTCAGAAAATTATTTCTCTGGAAGCACTTTGAGGACTCTTGGAATTAATAGTATACATTATAGAATTCACGTTGTGCCCCAATTGGGAGGTAAGTATTTACTACACCATTCAATTACATGTATATAGCTATGGATGTAGATTATATGCAATCATCATATGTCAGAAAGCTTAGAGGCTTTACATTGAGATTGCATTTTTATTACTACAAGCTAATCTGTTCTCTTTCCTTAGTTAGAAAAATGAAGAGCTGTCCTCGATCCAGGCAATTCCCCCTTTGCAGTAATTTAAATATGTTTTTTGGGCCAATTATGGAAAGAAGGTCATGTTCAACTACTTGTCTGTACTTGTGCAATGCCCCACATTTCACAATGATGAATAAGTAAAAACTCTTGTCAAAGAGTTGTTTTGTTTCATTGTTGTAAAACTATGCAATCACAGAGCTCTGAGCAATAATTTTTGTGCATTCCATGAGTAATAGCATGGTAGATGATTTTTCTAGAAGAACCTTGGATGTGTTCTTCTATTTTTGACAAAGGGGACATCTTTAAAATGTTGGACTGTGAGAACTATTTGTACCTTCCATCAAGAAAAGATTACCTTAGAAGGACCTAGAAGAAGATGTGTGGATTTATTGATCATTTTCTTGGAAAACTCCAAATTAAAGTAAGTAGTAGTGTTGAGCGAGCACTAAAATGCTCGGGTGCTCGAAGCTTGGGCCGAGCTCGCCGTGATACTCGGGTGCTCGACCCGAGCAACGAGCCCAATGTTAGTCTATGGGAGACTCGAGCATTTTTGCGGTGGCACCCCCGGCAGTCTTTTAAAAGCCTAACAAGTGCCCAAAACGATAGTGACAGTGCTCAAATGACATGGGGACAGCATGGGGATCGCCCCAGGAAGCATTTCTGACCCCCAGGTCACTGCTGTCAACAACGTGGTCAGAGGTATTAAGCCACTTTTACAGGCTCACAATAAAACGTTCAAAAACCAAAGTGAAACTTTTTTCCTGTGAAATATGTTAAGGAACATCCTTTCCAGAGTAAAGACTTGTGTATAAGTTAAAATAAATGACCAAAAACAAAAATACTCCTCCACACCTTTTGTATTGCTTTCAACTATGACAAATGCATTCACCGTGAAATGTCATTTTAACATTTTACAACCTTATCTGGCCATGTGCTGTGTGACACATGCATAAAATGCTGAAAAGACAAGGGAACAGCATGGGGAAGACCCCTGGAAGCATCTCTGACTCCCAGGTCACTGTCTAAAAGTGTGCCCATCATAAGTGATCCTTACCGCATCAGAAGATGCAGACTTGCAACTATCCCCATGCAAGTTCTAGTCCCAGGGCAGTGTTCAATTGTACCTCCCCCATTCCTTGCAATACAAGCTCAAGTATGCAGCCTGCCACCCACCCACCCCCAGGCTGTAATACCATACTGCTTGCTTGCTTGAACTTGAAATTGATCCTTTTAGGCATGTGGAGGCGGAATCTGGCCACCACGCCATGGCTGTGTCGGCGGCCTGGTATCCATACTCAGTCCCCAGCCGCCTGGTGGCCGGGTGTCCCCGCTTGCTCCCCAGCCTCCAGGGGGTGGCCGGGTGTCCATACTCGGTCCCCAGCCACCCCTATTTGTCCCGGTAACCTTTCCCACACTTTTCTTAGCCTGTCCTGCTTTAGGGCAGCATTGGCTGAGCCCACCGGACTATCAGACTCCTCCGGTGGGCCCTGGCTTCTCCATCAGGGGAGTTGAGAGTGCCAAGGTGAGGAGCATGATGAGGATGATAGAAGTTAGAATCTGCTTTGTTTTGTTGTAATGCAAGCGCATGTATGTAGTAGCGGCTAGGCCTGAGGTGGTCAGCGTTTTGGCGCATATCCTACCTCCTCCGAGGATTGCTGGATGTTTTCCTGCTACTATCCAAGTTCTATGACTCCCGTTAAAACAAAGCTTCAGGTGATAAATTATGGATGAGGTAGTGGCAAAGGAGAAAGAGCAGGAGGAACAGGGACCATTCATATCAATATCAGGCCAGTCAAACAGATATGTCTTGTAGGATATGTTTCTGTAACAAAAGGAGCGGTTCGGCTACACAGTTATAGGGCATACAGTGAGTGCAATGCCTACCAAAAATTTCGAGCCACTCCAATGCCCCTTGGAAATAAAATGGAGGTCAGAGGGCGTTAACTAAACCTTTTTTTCCATTTATAGCAACTGGGTCTCCCGTGCACTGTTGGCCTAAGCAGTGAATGGAAGGCTTTCCAAAAATTATGAGGAACTGCAATGCCCCTTACAAGAGCCATGTGTTGCACCCCAGGGGTCTGGTCACCACAGTAATAGAGATATTATGTCGGAGAGCAAGTGGGAGGTTTCCTGGTCAGGATCCCTTAAACATGCAACATCCTCCTGCCCCAATCCTGGGAGGGGAGAATTCTGCCCTTATAAACTGGATCTGGGGCGGGGTTGAGTGAGTCAGAGAACAGTCAGAGTCAGAGTGAGAGCAAGGGAAAGTAACAGCAAGGAGCTCTGTAGGAGCTAGGAGCTAAAGACCAGGGGCTGGAAGCTGAGCAGAGCTCGCCCTGGCAGAAGACAATAGGAACTGGACACAGGAGTCCAAAGCTGTGAGGACTTATATATCCAGCAGCAGAAACCAGCCGGCAGGGGATTTCAGGTCCTCTGGCCATAGAAGCCCGGAGGCTCAGTCACAAGCAAGGGACCAGCACCGCCGTCGTGGAGCGGAGGCTAACAGAAGGCCCCAAGTCACCAGCCATACGGGTGAGCACTACACGGTACACTCAGGGACGTGGGTTACTTCTACCCGCTTACAGCAAGGTAGCCAGGAAGAGTGCAGACAGACGGGGAGGCCTACAACTCCACCTGGCCAGGGGAACTCCTGCTTGCTCACAGACTGACCAGGCCTCTTATGCTAGCCAGTACTCCCAGGAGGGTCTACCTTATAATCATCAGTAAAGACCCTGAACTGCACTGCAAAGACTCTGAGTCATTCCTGCTGCGCTCGTGCACCATCACCCCCATCATCCACACTCACTGCCCTGAGGCTATACTCCTCCCGAGGGGAGTTATCCCATTCTATGCTGCGCACACAACACCAGCCTCAGCGGTCTGCCTCGCAGCGGTGGTACTCCCTGACCGCAATCCACGGGTGGCGCAGTCGGACAATTAACCTCAAAACCTAAGAAAGACTGCCACTGGTTTGACCAGCCTGAGCCATGGGACCGGGTCACCGCCACGGAGACTACAGATCCCAGAGACCCGGCACCGGGTATCCCACACACATGTACACACGGCCCAGGGGGCGCGTCACATGCAGTACAGCATATTACAAACATAAGTCCCATTATTGGGGAGTGGGTGTCCCATGGTATTTGCTTATGCTTTCCCAGCAAAAGCTGCCAAAAATTAGGACGGAGCAACTTGCAATGCCCCTTACAAGAGCCATACAGTACAGCATATTACAAACTTAAGTCCCATTATTGGGGAGTGGGTGTCCCATAGTATTTGCTTATGCTTTCCCAGCAAACGCTGCCAAAAATTAGGACGGAGCAACTTGCAATGCCCCTTACAAGAGCCATGCAGTACAGCATATTACAAACTTAAGTCCCATTATTGGGGAGTGGGTGTCCCATAGTATTTGCTTATGCTTTCCCAGCAAACGCTGCCAAAAATTAGGACGGAGCAACTTGCAATGCCCCTTACAAGAGCCATGCAGTACAGCATATTACAAACTTAAGTCCCATTATTGGGGAGTGGGTGTCCCATAGTATTTGCTTATGCTTTCCCAGCAAACGCTGCCAAAAATTAGGACGGAGCAACTTGCAATGCCCCTTACAAGAGCCATGCAGTACAGCATATTACAAACTTAAGTCCCATTATTGGGGAGTGGGTGTCCCATAGTATTTGCTTATGCTTTCCCAGCAAACGCTGCCAAAAATTAGGACGGAGCAACTTGCAATGCCCCTTACAAGAGCCATGCAGTACAGCATATTACAAACATAAGTCCCATTATTGGGGAGTGGGTGTCCCATAGTATTTGCTTATGCTTTCCCAGCAAAAGCTGCCAAAAATTAGGACGGAGCAACTTGCAATGCCCCTTACAAGAGCCATGCAGTACAGCATATTACAAACATAAGTCCCATTATTGGGGAGTGGGTGTCCCATAGTATTTGCTTATGCTTTCCCAGCAAAAGCTGCCAAAAATTAGGACGGAGCAACTTGCAATGCCCCTTACAAGAGTCATGCAGTACAGCATATTACAAACATAAGTCCCATTATTGGGGAGTGGGTGTCCCATAGTATTTGCTTATGCTTTCCCAGCAAAAGCTGCCAAAAATTAGGACGGAGCAACTTGCAATGCCCCTTACAAGAGCCATGCAGGACAGCATATTACAAACATAAGTCCCATTATTGGGGAGTGGGTGTCCCATAGTATTTGCTTATGCTTTCCCAGGAAAAGCTGCCAAAAATTAGGACGGAGCAACTTGCAATACCCCTTACAAGAGCCATGCAGTACAGCATATTACAAACATAAGTCCCATTATTGGGGAGTGGGTGTCCCATAGTATTTGCTTATGCTTTCTCAGCAAAAGCTGCCAAAAATTAGGACGGAGCAACTTGCAATGCCCCTTACAAGAGCCATGCAGTACAGCATATTACAAACATAAGTCCCATTATTGGGGAGTGGGTGTCCCATAGTGTTTGCTTATGCTTTCCCAGCAAAAGCTGCCAAAAATTAGGACGGAGCAACTTGCAATGCCCCTTACAAGAGCCATGCAGTACAGCATATTACAAACATAAGTCCCATTATTGGGGAGTGGGTGTCCCATAGTATTTGCTTATGCTTTCCCAGCAAAAGCTGCCAAAAATTAGGACGGAGCAACTTGCAATGCCCCTTACAAGAGCCATGCAGTACAGCATATTACAAACATAAGTCCCATTATTGGGGAGTGGGTGTCCCATAGTATTTGCTTATGCTTTCCCAGCAAAAGCTGCCAAAAATTAGGACGGAGCAACTTGCAATGCCCCTTGCAAGAGCCATGCAGTACAGCATATTACAAACATAAGTCCCATTATTGGGGAGTGGGTGTCCCATAGTATTTGCTTATGCTTTCCCAGCAAAAGCTGCCAAAAATTAGGATGGAGCAACTTGCAATACCCCTTACAAGAGCCATGCAGTACAGCATATTATAAACATAAGTCCCATTATTGGGGAGTGGGTGTACCATAGTATTTGCTTATGCTTTCTCAGCAAAAGCTGCCAAAAATTAGGACGGAGCAACTTGCAATGCCCCTTACAAGAGCCATGCAGTACAGCATATTACAAACATAAGTCCCATTATTGGGGAGTGGGTGTCCCATAGTATTTGCTTATGCTTTCCCAGCAAAAGCTGCCAAAAATTAGGACAGAGCAACTTGCAATGCCCCTTACAAGAGCCATGCAGTACAGCATATTACAAACATAAGTCCCATTATTGGGGAGTGAGTGTCCCATAGTATTTGCTTATGCTTTCCTAGCAAAAGCTGCCAAAAATTAGGACGGAGCAACTTGCAATGCCCCTTACAAGAGCCATGCAGTACAGCATATTACAAACATAAGTCCCATTATTGGAGAGTGGGTGTCCCATAGTATTTGCTTATGCTTTCCCAGCAAAAGCTGCCAAAAATTAGGACGGAGCAACTTGCAATGCCCCTTACAAGAGCCATGCAGTACAGCATATTACAAACATAAGTCCCATTATTGGGGAGTGGGTGTCCCATAGTATTTGCTTATGCTTTCCAAACAAAAGCTGCCAAAAATTAGGACGGAGCAACTTGCAATGCCCCTTACAAGAGCCATGCAATACAGCATATTACAAACATAAGTCCCATTATTGGGGAGTGGGTGTCCCATAGTATTTTCTTATGCCTTGCAAGCAAAAGCTGCCAAAAATAAGGACGGAGGAACTTGCAATGCTGGCACCCTGGTGGTATAGTGGTGGTGGAGGCTGAGGATAAGGAGAAGAAGATTAAACAGCCGAAACGAGGAAGCATATACCCATGTGTGGGTGTGAAGCGGTGCATGTGAATACACCTCCCGAAATAACACAGTGGATTTGACTTTATGTTACTCTGCTGTCATTTGGTGGTGATGAGAAGTCTGGCCCAATCCAGCCCTTGTTCATTTTGATAAGGGTCAGCTCGTCAGCATTGTCAGTTGACAGGCGAGTGCGCTTATCAGTTATAATTCCCCCAGCGGCACTAAAAACACGCTCCGATAACACGCTAGCGGCAGGGCAGGCCAGGACCTCCAAGGCGTACAGAGCGAGTTCATTCCAAGTGTCCAGCTTGGATACCCAATAATTAAAAGGCACAGAGGAATCACGGAGGACGCTGGTACAATCGGCAAGGTACTCCCTCACCATCTTTTGAAACTTTCCACTCCTTGTGAGAGTACCCCGCGCCTCAGGGCCTGTAAGCTGGGCGGGTGTCAGAAAACTGTCCCAGAACGTTGACAGTGTTCCCCTGCCTCTGCTGGATTGGAGTTGCATCTCTCTCGCCTGTACGCCTTGGTTGGGCAACGAACTGTGACCTCTGCCGCTAGCGTGTTCAGATGGGAATTTTTTTAAGAGTTCTGCAGCAAGGGCCTTCTGGTATTGCCCCATTTTTGTAGACCTCTCCACCTCAGGAATAAGAGAGTGAAAGTTCTCCTTGTAGCGGGGGTCTACAAGTGTCACCAACCAGTAATGACTGTCACCCAACATTTTGACAACGCGAGGGTCACGGTTAAGGCAGCGTAACATAAAGTCAGCCATGCGTGCCAGACTGGTAACGGGCAAGATTTCCGTGTCCTCACCAAGATGACGACTGACCATGCTCTCCTCCTCCTCCTCCTCTTCCTCCTCCCCCCTGTCCTCAGGCCACCCACGCTGAACCGACGGTATGACACTTGTACAGGTACTACAGTCTACAACGCATGATAGCAGCTCCTGTTCTTCCTCCTCCTCCTCCTCCTCTCCCTCATTGTCCCCCAATGCACGTTGGGATGAGATGAGGCTGGGCTGTGTGTAATCGCCCGCTACGGCTTCTTGATCCATCTCATCATACTCTGGCTGCAATGCCTCCTCTTTAATTCTCTGCAGAGAGCGTTGCAAAAAACAGACAAGTGGGATGCTGACACTAATGATGGCGTCATCGCCACTCACCATCTTGGTGGCCTCCTCAAAGTTTGTCAGGATGGTACATATGTCAGACATCCAGGTCCACTCCTGAGGTCTTATGTGTGGAGTCTGACCTGAATATCGACGGCCTTGTTGCAGCTGGTACTCCACAACTGCTCTCTTCTGCTCACAAATCCTTTGCAACATGTGGAGGGTAGAGTTCCAACGTGTGGGGACATCACACACCAGTCGGTGTGCCAGAAGCTGCAAACGCTGCTGCAACACAGCAAGGGCGGCGGAAACTGTAGCCGACTTGCGAAAATGAGCTGACAGGCGGTGTACTTTCACGAGCAGATCTGGCAACTCGGGGTACGATTTAAGAAACCGCTGAACCACGAGGTTAAGCACATGAGCCAGGCATGGTACGTGTGTGATCTCACCTCGCCTCAGAGCCGCCACCAGGTTACGGCCATTGTCACACACGACCATGCCGGGATGTAGGTTCAGCGGTCTCAGCCACAGATCTGACTGCTCTTTCACAGCTGTCCACAACTCACAAGCAGTGTGAGGTTTATCACCTAAGCTTATGAGTTTCAGCACAGCCTGTTGCCGCTTGGCGGAGGCAGTACTGCAATGCTTCCAGCTTGTAACTGATGTGGTGATATCTGAGATGGAGGCTGAACATGAGGAGGAGGAGGATGCGCGGGAGCTGTACACTGTGGGGGCAACTCTGACTGACATAGGGCCCGCAATCCCCGTTGTGGGGAGGATGTGTTCCGTCCCAAGGTCCGACTGGGTCCCCGCTTCCACTATGTTTACCCAGTGTGCCGTCAGAGAGATGTACCGTCCCTGGCCACAAGCACTTGTCCACGTGTCCGTTGTCAGGTGGACTCTCCCAGTAACTGCGTTGTTGAGGGCACGGCAGATGCTTTGGGACACGTGCTTGTGTAGTGCGGGGATGGCACACCGGGCAAAATAGTGTCGGCTGGGGACCGAGTACCGAGGGACGGCCACCGCCATAAGATTGCAGAAGGATTCCGTCTCCACCAGCCTAAAAGGCAGCATTTCCAATGCAAGCAGTCGTGAAATGTGCGAATTTAGTACTGTGGCCTGTGGGGCGTTAGCTGCGAATTTCCGCTTTCATTCAAAGGTCTGGGATATGGACAATTGAACGCTGCGGGTGGGACGTGGACGTTGATGCTGTTTCTTGAGAAACTGCCATAACAAGTGAAGACTGAGAGGAGGGGGTATCTTTACATGCAGTATGGACAGGGGATTGCCTTGCACACACAACAGGGGGTTCTATTGCACGCACAACAGTGGAAGAAGCAGTGGTGACACCCGCTGACACTGGTCGTGGACCCTGGGTTTCGCCCCACAAAGTCGGGTGCTTTGCTGCCATGTGCCTGATCATGCTGGTGGTGGTCAGGCTGGTAGTTTTGTCACCCCTGCTGATGCTGGCATGGCAGGTGGAACATATGGCCTTTTTGGGGTTATCAGCAGAGTCTTTAAAAAAATTCCAGACTCTGGAAGACCTACCGCTTGTACTGGCAACGTCCCTCGTGTTGGTGTTACGGGGAACGGTCGCCTGCCTTCTGTCTGCGGCCACCACACTGCTTATTCCTGCCTGTTGGGGTACTCTGCCTCCCTCCCCCTGTGTGCTGCTGGCCTCACTCTGCATGTCCTCCTTCCACGTTGGGTCAGTTACTAGATCATCCACCACCTCCTCCTCTTGCACTTGCGCACCACGATCCTCCTCCTCACTTCCTGGCAATTGTGTCTCGTCACCGTCCACCTCTTGTGACAGATTGCCAACGTCGACTTCCTGTGGCCGTGGCTGTTCAAATATTTGGGCATCGCAACATGGGATCTCCTCTTCCACCACTTCAAGCGTATCAGGCGAGGGGCCCAAATATGGAAATGGACCAGTGAACAGCTCTTCAGAGTGTCCAAGTGTGGGATCACTTGCTGTCTGACGACACTCGGCATGGTGGGAGGAAGGAGCATCAGGGTGAGGAGGAGTATGCGGTCGAGACTCAAGGCTACTAAGAGTTGACCGTGTGGAAGACAGACCGGAGGTGGTGGTGCCCAGGTAACTGGAAGTATTGTCTGCTATCCAATTAATAACCTGTTCACACTGATCAGTTCTCAATACTGGTGTTGTTCTGTGCTTCCCTAGTAATTTGGTCAAGAAGTGGGAGCAAGAAGATGTGGCTGTTGGTTGTGGCACATTTTCACCTTGGCCACGGCCCCTCCTCTGCACGAACCATCACCAGAACGTCCACTTCCACGTCCCTTGCCACACGCCTTGCCCATTGTAAATGAAGTAAAATAGCTTACACTTGCACTATCAATGGAAAAAGGGTAATAAAGAGTAGATTAGAACCGTGGAAGAGGAAAACCACAGTTATTGTTTACTGGGTATACCACACTTTTTTAAATAGAGATATTTGCGGCTGAACAGTGAGCGACACACTCAAACTGCTTTTTTTTAGATACCAAAGGCCCAAAACTGGATAGTACAGCGATTTGACCCGTGGAACTGCGAAACCACACTGGGATGTCGGGCCTACACAAGACTATTTTCAACAGATATATTTTTGTGTCACAACAGTCAGGAGACACTACTGTTTTTCTTTACGGAAAAAACTACCAAAAGCTGAATAATAGAGATTTTTTACCGTGGGATGGCAAAACCACAGTTATTGTTTACTGGGGTATACCACACTTTTTTAAATAGAGATATTTGCGGCTGAACAGTGAGCGACACACTCAAACTGCTTTTTTTTTAGATACCAAAGGCCCAAAACTGGATAGTACAGCGATTTGACCCGTGGAACTGCGAAACCACACTGGGATGTCGGGCCTACACAAGACTATTTTCAACAGATATATTTTTGTGTCACAACAGTCAGGAGACACTACTGTTTTTCTTTACGGAAAAAACTACCAAAAGCTGAATAATAGAGATTTTTTTACCGTGTGATGGCAAAACCACAGTTATTGTTTACTGGGGTATACCACACTTTTTTAAATAGAGATATTTGCGGCTGAACAGTGAGCGACACACTCAAACTGTTTTTTTTTTTTAGATACAAATGGCGCAAAATGGATAATACAGAGGTTTGAACCGTGGAAGTGCAAAACAACACTTCTGTTTCTCTAGCCTACACCAGACTATTTTCAACAGTTATATTTGTGTCTGAAAAATCAGAGACACGCTTTTTTTTTGGGGGGGGGGGGGGGACACACCAAAAGTTTAATAAGACGGGTATTTGTACAGTGTGAAGGAGGAAAAAAAAGGAGGATTTAGATGGAAAAAAAAGGATTTTTCCTGGCCCCCGACACCTGGTGCTAAGTCCAGCAATTTCAGCAGCAGGAGCACACAGGACTCTAATGCAGCGTTTGCTGGTATAACCACTGTGTCTCCAATACAGCCTGCCTGCCTGGTATCTGGGATGGATATTAGTCCTGAAAAGGACTGTTTGTTTGTTCTGGCAGCCTTTACAGACCCTACACTAACTATTTCGCAGTTTATATCTCTCCCTAAATCAGCAGTGCTGTCCCTACACTGTCTAATCCGGAGCAACTGTGTCCAAGATGGCGGCGCCCCCTTTTAAATACTCGAGGTGACGCTGTGCGGCCAGCCAATCACTGTAATGCCCACAACCAACATGGCTGCAGCATTACAGTGACTGGCTGGCAATCCCTGCATGTTCATTGGCTCTGTAAAGAGCGCCAAACAAGCAGGGCGGAGACCCGAGCTCCTGCCCGAGTAACCCGGAAATGCTCGGTGCTCGCTGAACATCCCGAGTAGCCTTATGCTCGGGCGAGTACCGAGCAGTGTCGAGCATGTTCGCTCCACACTAGTAAGTAGGACAAATGTAACAATTCAATGCTTGGATTTAATCTACCCTGTTTGTCCTACCTGATATGTTTTATTTTACTTTTTTTGTAGGTCAGGGAAATCCTTACCTGAAAGCCTTATGTGGACTTTTGGAATCCTTGGAAGACATTGTAGAATTCAGGTCATACTCCAATTGTGTGGTAAGCATTTGCTCAAGAACTCTATCACATTTTCAAAGCTTTAAATGTAGACAATATGCAATCATCATGTGTCAGAAAGCTGAGAGGCTTTACACTGAGATTGCATTTTTATTACTACAATCTAATCTGTTGTGTTTCAGTTGAAAAACAAAAGACCATCCTTGATCCAGGCAATATCCTCTTTGCAGTAGTAGAAATATGTTTTCCTCAGGCCAATTACGGTAAGAAATACTTGTTCAACTACTTGGTTGTTTCTGTGCATTACCCAAACATTTTACAATGATAAATACAGTAAAAGCTCTTGTCAAAGATTTGATTTTACTGCATTGTTGTGAAATCATGTGCATGCACAAAGCCTGGGGCGTAAATTGTTTTGCTTATTGCATGGGCCATGGAAAGGTTGATGCACTTTGAGGAAGAACCGTAGAAAGATTCTCACTTCCTTGACAAACAAGCATCTTCTAAGTGTTACATTTTGAGGACGTTTTTGGACCTTCAATCAAGAATGGATTGCATTAGAAACTCCTTGAAGAACATGTGAAGCGTTTGTTCATCAATTTTTGGAAAACACCTAATCAAAGTAAGTAAAACAAATTTAGTATTTCAATTTTTGCATTCTATCTTCTCCATTGGTCCTAGCTGACATTTTTTGTTTTGCTTTGTGTAGGTCAGAAATTAATTTCGCTGGAAGCACTTTGTGGACTCTTGGAATCAATGGAATACATTATAGAATTCATGTTGTGCCCCAATTGGGAGGTAAGTATTTACTACACCATTCAATTACATGTATATAGCTATGAATGTAGATTAAATGCAATCATCATATGTCAGAAAGCTGAGAGGCTTTACATTGAGATTGCATTTTTATTACTGCAAGCTAATCTGTTTGCTTTCCTTAGTTAGAAAAATGAAAGGCCATCCTTCATCCAGGCAATTCCCTCTTTGTAGTAATTGAAATATGTTTTTTGTGCCAATTATGGAAAGAAGGTCATGTTCAACTACTTGTCTGTACTTGTGCAATGCCCACACATTCCACAATGATGAATAAGTAAAAACTCTTGTGAAAGAGTTGTTTTACTGCATTGTTGTGAAACTATGCATGCACAGAGCTCTGAGCAATAATTTTTGTGCATTCCATGAGCAATAGCATGGTAGATGATTTTTCTAGAAGAACCTTGGATGTGTTCTTCCATTTTTGACAAAGGGGCCATCTTTTGAATGTTGGACTGTGAGAACATTTTGGACCTTCCATCAAGAAAAGATTACCTCAGAAGGACCTAGAAGATGTGTGGATTTATTGATAATTTTCTTGGAAAACTCCAAATCAAAGTATGTAGGACAAATGTAATAATTCAATGCTTAGATTTAATCTACCCTGTTTGTTCTATCTGATATGTTTGTTTTTTACTTTTTTTGTAGGTCAGGAAAATCCTTACCTGAAAGCCTTATGTGGACTCTTGCAATCCTTGGAAGATATTATACAATTCAGGTCATACTCCAATTGTGTGGTAAGCATTTGCTCAAGAACTCTATCACATTTTCAAAGCTTTAAATGTAGACAATATGCAATCATCATGTGTCAGAAAGCTGAGAGGCTTTTACATTGAGGTTGCATTTTTATTACTACAATCTAATCTGTTGTGTTTCATTTAAAAAACAAAAGACCATCCTTGATCCAGGCAATATCCTCTTTGCAGTCGTAGAAATATATTATCTTCACTCCAATTACGGTAAGAAATACTTGCTCAACTACTTGGTTGTTTCTGTGCATTACCCACACATTTTACAATGATAAATACAGTAAAAGCTCTTGTCAATGATTTGTTTTTACTGCATTGTTGTGAAATCATGTGCATGCACAGAGCCTGGGGCGTAAATTGTTTTGCTTATTGCATGGGCCATGGAATGGTTGAAGCACTTTGAGGAAGAACCGTAGAAACATTCCTTGACAAACAAGCATCTTCTAAGTGTTACATTTTGAGGACATTTTTGAACCTTCTATCAAGAATGGATTCCATTAGAAACTCCTTGAAGAACATGTGAAGCGTTTGTTCATCAATTTTTGGAAAACACCTAATCAAAGTAAGTAAAACAAATTTAGTATTTCAATTTTTGCATTCTATCCTCTCCATTGGTCCTAGCTGACATTTTTTGTTTTGTTTTGTGTAGGTCAGAAAATAATTTCTCTGGAATCAGTTTGTGGACTCTTGGAATCAGGGCCGGCTCCAGGTTTTTCTGGGCCCCGGGCGAAAGAGTCTCTGTGGGCCCCTTTAATACATACCACGATTCATGATGCACAGATACCGCAGAGGAATATATATAAATATAGTACAATGCAAAGATTTCACTTCTTACATTACATGAGCGATATCTATTGTAAATTCCACAATAGCTCAGAAACCAGCGAATCGCTCCACACAGAATACTTGCCCCCATATAAGGCCCCATATGGAATACTGGCCCCCATATTTGGCCCCATATGGAATACTGGCCCCCATATAAGGCCCCATATGGAATACTGGCCCCCATATAAGGCCCCATACGGAATACTGGCCCCCATATAAGGCCTCATACGGAATACTGGCCCCCCTATAAGGCTCCATACGGAATACTTGGCCCCCATATAAGGCTCCATACGGAATACTTGGCCCCTATATAAGGCACCATACAGAATACAGGCCTCCTGTCATGGGTGTGTCACCACGAAGATCGTCGCGACTACGCAGCCTGACTTCTCGCAGCTGAGATTTTGGTGCTTTGTGTTTTTTGGTTGTGAGGGAGTTAATTTTCTCTCTCTGTGCTTGAAGAGGCTCAGCCTCGCCCAGCTGCAGTTAATGCTGCAGTATTGGGATTCCTTCAAATACCTGCTGGTCTGATAGGGAAGTTGTCGGTGAAAGCATTTCTTGCAGACCTTCAGAGTGGATCGTTGTTTGGTGGAGTTCGGAGCGAGGAGTATGCGGTGTGGTTTGTTCCCTTCCTCCCTTTATCATTTATCTCCTAACCTGTTGTTGTTCCCTCTGTAATTGTGGTGTTAGTTTTTGTATGCAAGGTGGTTTTTGGTTTTCCCCTTGTACTGTATCGTTTGTCTAGTACTGTGTTTTGGGCATTTTCTATCCTGTTCCCCATTGTTGTGATCGGGGTCCTTCTCAGGACTAGATTACTTAGGTTCAGGGATATTCAGGAGTTTAGGGTTACGCTGGCGGCCTGGACCTCTGTACCATTAACAGTACCTCCAGGTTGAGGGATTAGTCAGGGCCCCCGTCTAGGGTCAGCTCAGGCCCCTGACCCCCCTGTACGCTGAGACAGCGTGACATTTTCACCGACCGACAAAAAAAAAAAAAAAAAAAAAATTTTTTTTTCCAACCACCATGGATCCAGTAGCCAGTCTAGCTCGGCAGTTGCAGAGTTTGTCCATGGAGTTGGCGGACGTTAAGTCCAAGGTTTTGTGTCCTCTGGAGCAAGCCAGACCATAACCTAAAGTAGCTCTCCCTGACAGGTTCACTGGGGGGCGGGATAAGTTTTTTGTTTTCCGGGAGGCATGCAAGTTGTACTTTCAGCTGCGGCCTCGGTCATCGGTGAGTGAGGAGCAAAGGGTGGGAATTGTCATCTTGCTCCTACAAGGGGACCCACAATCTTGGGCGTTCTCTATTCCCCCGGGCTCCCCGGCTCTCCAGTCAGTGGATAGGTTTTTCGCTGCTCTGGGACTCGTATATGATGACCCAGATCGGATCTCCCTTGCTGAATCTAAGTTACGTAGGATCCACCAGGGAGATCGTCCGGCGGAGGAATTCTGTTCGGAGTTCCGTAGGTGGGCCACGGACACCCAGTGGAATGACCCGGCTCTTAGGAGCCAGTTTTGTCAAGGGTTATCTGACAAATTAAAGGATGTGTTGGCACAGTATGACCCTCCCGCCTCACTGGAAGCCGCTATGGCTCTTGCTATTCGCACTGACAGACGGCTTCGGGAGAGGTGCGGGATAACTCCGCCCCCTGGGATGACTCCACCTCCTACAAGGTCTCCTCATATGGAGGTTCCCCTGGTCAGTCCAGAGGAGCCTATGCAGTTAGGAGGGACATCTTTCCGGGGGAGGGGACCGGCGGTGCACCACAAGACTGGAAGGTGCTTCTTCTGCGGGAGAAAGGGACATTTTATTGGGGGGTGTCCATCCCGTCCTTTGCAGAATAAAGAGTCGTCGGAAAACTATTGATCCCAGGTTGTGTGGTGGACGGCAATCTGGGAGTAGGTATTTCGTCCCTAGGTTCGTCTCAGTTTCTCGTACCGGGGGAGGTGGTGGTGGGTACGAGAACTGAGAGGATATCTGTTCTTCTAGATAGTGGGGCCGGGGCTAATCTGGTGGACGCTCGGTTTGCCCGGGTTCAAGGTATGCTATTGAATATGTTGGCTAAACCCATCCCCATATTTTCGATCGACGCCAGGCCTCTCGGTCAGGGAAGTTTTTTGCAAGTGGTGCATAACGTACATCTTCAAGTGGGGGCGATACATAAAGAACTGTTGTCTTGTTACGTGTTGGAGGGTCTTCCCACTCCTATTGTGTTGGGCCTTCCTTGGTTAATTAAGCATAATCCGGTTATTAATTGGCAATCCAGGGAGATAAGCCAATGGAGTGAATTCTGTAATAAAAACTGCATGAATACGGTGATCGGTGCTGTCACTCCTAGGGTCTTACCTCCATTTCTGGCGGACTTTGAGGATGTATTCTCGGAGAAAGGGTGTCAGGAACTACCTCCTCATCGCGTGTATTGCTGTTCTGTAAAATTGCTCCCTGGGGCCAAGTTACCTAAATCTAGGTTGTATAACCTATCTGGTCCAGAGAGGCAGGCCATGAAGGATTATATTTCTGAGAGTCTGGCTAAGGGGCATATTAGACCTTCATCTTCCCCGGTGGCCGCGGGGTTCTTCTTTGTGAAGAAGAAAGATGGAGGCCTACGCCCTTGCCTGGATTTCCGTGAACTTAATCGGATTACGGTCCGAGATCCGTATCCACTCCCACTTATCCCCGATCTCTTTAATCAGATCGTGGGCGCCAAATGGTTCTCTAAGTTGGATCTCAGGGGGGCGTACAATCTGATTAGGATAAAGGAGGGGGATGAGTGGAAGACGGCGTTTAACACTCCGGAGGGGCATTATGAGAACCTTGTCATGCCATTCGGTCTGACTAATGCCCCGGCGGTGTTCCAACACTTTGTTAATGACATTTTTCGCCGCCTGGTGGGTCAGTTTGTAGTCATATATCTGGATGACATCTTAATTTACTCGCCTGATCTTGTGTCTCATCAGGAGCATGTTAGGCAGGTGTTACAGATCTTGCGGGATAATAAACTGTACGCCAAATGGGAGAAGTGTGTGTTCCCCGTACAGGAACTCCAGTTTTTAGGTTTCCTGGTGTCAGCGTCCGGTTTTCGTATGGACCCAGGGAAAGTGCGGGCAGTTCTTGAGTGGGATCTGCCAGAGAATCTTAAGGCACTACAACGTTTCCTGGGGTTTGCTAATTATTACCGGAAATTCATTCGTAATTTCTCATCCATGGTTAAACCTCTCACAGACATGACAAAAAAGGGGACGGATTTTTCTAGGTGGTCTGACAAGGCTTGTCAAGCATTCTCCTCCTTGAAAAAATGTTTTGCCTCAGCACCCATACTCATTCAACCTGATGCGTCACAGTCGTTCATTGTAGAGGTAGACGCTTCTGAGGTAGGGGTGGGAGCAGTTTTGTCACAAGGTTCGTCCCCTGGTAAGTGGCGTCCGTGCGCTTTTTTCTCCAAAAAATTGTCGTCCGCTGAGAGGAATTACGATGTCGGCAATAGGGAACTCTTGGCTATTAAGTCAGCTTTTGAGGAGTGGCGCCATTTTTTGGAGGGGGCAGTCTATCCGGTCACCGTCATCACTGATCACAAGAACCTGCTTTATCTGGAGTCCGCAAAACGTTTGAATCCCAGACAAGCCAGGTGGTCGTTGTTTTTTACCAGGTTTAATTTTGTCGTTACATATCGTCCTGGGTCAAAAAATGTGAAGGCGGATGCCTTATCTCGTAGTTTCCCTGGGGCCGGGAATACGGATGATCCGGTTCCTATCCTTCAAGAGGGGGTGGTGGTGTCGGCAGTATGCTCTGAGCTTGAGGAGGAGGTATTGGAGGCTCAGGGAGACGCCCCTGTTGGACCTCCAGGGAGACTGTTTGTTCCAGATCAGCTACGACAAAAGGTGATCGAGGCACACCATAACTCAGCTTTGGCAGGACACCCAGGGAGTAAAGCAACTGTGGATCTCCTCTCGCGTCGGTTTTGGTGGCCTAACTTACATAAGGAGGTGGTAACTTTTGTTGTGTCCTGTGGGGTTTGTGCGCGCTCTAAGACCCCACATACCCGTCCGTCTGGGGCCCTCTTACCTTTGAAGATCCCGGAGCGTCCTTGGACTCATCTGTCTATGGACTTTATTACGGACCTCCCGCCGTCCTCGGGTAAAACGGTCATACTCGTTGTAGTAGACAGGTTCAGCAAGATGGCACATTTTATCGCTTTTCCTGCTCTTCCTAATGCTAAAACTCTTGCGCAGGTGTTCATTGGAGAGATTGTGAGGCTTCACGGGGTACCCTCCAATGTGGTGTCGGATCAGGGGTCTCAGATTGTGTCCAAATTCTGGAAGGCTTTTTGTACTCGGCGGGGGATGCATTTATCGTTCTCATCGGCTTTTCATCCTCAGACCAATGGTCAGACGGAACGTTTGAACCAGAGTTTGGAGACATATCTCTGGTGTTTTGTGTCAGAGAACCAGGAGGACTGGGCTTCTTTCTTACCTCTGGCGGAGTTTGCTCTTAATAATAGGCGGAGCGAATCCACTGGTAAGTCCCCGTTTTTTGGGGCATATGGTTTTCATCCCCAGTTTTGTACTTTCAGTAGAGGGGGCTCTTCGGGGGTTCCTGAGGAGGAACGATTTTCGTCATCACTCGCTTCAGTATGGAGAGGGGTACTGAATAATCTGAGTACTATGGGGAACCGATACAAACGTATGGCTGATAGGAGGAGAGTGTCTGGTCCGGACCTAAGTGTGAACGATCGGGTATGGTTGTCTACCAAGAATATAAAACTCAAGGTTCCCTCCTGGAAACTGGGTCCCAGGTTCATCGGGCCGTACAGGATCAGTTCTATAATTAATCCGGTGGCATTCCGTCTTGACCTCCCCCCTATGTTTAAAATTCATAACGTGTTCCTCAGATCTTTGCTTAAGAGGTATGTGGCGCCAATGATACCGTCACCTTTACCTCCTCCTCCAGTGGTGGTCAATGGAAATTTGGAGTTTCAGGTATCGAAAGTCATCGATTCATGTTTTAGTCGCCGGTCCCTTCAGTACCTGGTTCATTGGAAAGGGTATGGTCCTGAGGAGAGAATGTGGGTTCCTGCGTCAAATATTAACGCAGACCGGTTAATTCGGGCCTTCCACACGACTCACCCGGATAAACCAGGCCCTGAGGGTCCGGAGGCCCCTCGTAGAAGGGGGGGTACTGTCATGGGTGTGTCGCCACGAAGATCGTCGCGACTACACAGCCTGACTTCTCGCAGCTGAGTTTTTGGTGCTTTGTGTTTTTTGGTTGTGAGGGAGTTAATTCTCTCTCTCTGTGCTTGAAGAGGCTCAGCCTCGCCCAGCTGCAGTTAATGCTGCAGTATTGGGATTCCTTCAAATACCTGCTGGTCTGATGGGGAAGTTGTCGGTGAAAGCATTTCTTGCAGACCTTCAGAGTGGATCGTTGTTTGGTGGAGTTCGGAGCGAGGAGTATGCGGTGTGGTTTGTTCCCTTCCTCCCTTTATCATTTATCTCCTAACCTGTTGTTGTTCCCACTGTAATTGTGGTGTTAGTTTTTGTATGCAAGGTGGTTTTTGGTTTTCCCCTTGTACTGTCTCGTTTGTCTAGTACTGTGTTTTGGGCATTTTCTATCCTGTTCCCCATTGTTGTGATCGGGGTCCTTCTCAGGACTAGATTACTTAGGTTCAGGGATATTCAGGAGTTTAGGGTTACGCTGGCGGCCTGGACCTCTGTACCATTAACAGTACCTCCAGGTTGAGGGATTAGTCAGGGCCCCCGTCTAGGGTCAGCTCAGGCCCCTGACCCCCCTGTACGCTGAGACAGCGTGACACCTCCATATAAGGCTCCATATGGAATACTGGCCCCCATATAAGGCTCCATACAGAATACTGGCCCCCATATAACGCTCCATACAGGATACTGGCCCCCATATAACGCTCCATACAGGATACTGGTCCCCTTATAAAGCTCCATACAGGATACTGGCCCCCATATAGCGCTCCATACAGGATACTGGTCCCCTTATAACGCTCCATACAGGATACTGGCCCCTATATAATGCTGCATGCAGGCTGTTACCCACCACATAATGCCCCATACAGGCTGTCCCCCCCTTATAATGCTCCATGCACGCTGTTACCCCCAACATAATGCCCCATACAAGCTGCCCCCCCCTTATAATGCTCCATTCAGGCTGTTCCCCCCACATAATTCACTATGCAGGCTATCCCCCCCTTACAATGCCCCATGCAGGCTGTTCCCCACCTTATAATGCCCCATGCAGGCTGTCACCCCTCCTCTTTATAATGCCCCATGCAGGATGTACCCCCCTCTTTATAAGGCCCCATGCAGGATGTCACCCCCCCTCTTTATAATGCCCCATGCAGGATGTCACCCCCTCTCTTTATAATGCTCCATGCAGGATGTCACCCCCTCTCTTTATAATGCCCCATGCAGGATGTCACCCCCATCTATTTATAATGCCCCATGCAGGATGTACCCAGCCCTCTTTGTAAGGCCTCATGCAGGATGTCACCCCCTCTCTCTATAATGCCCCATGCAGGATGTCACACCCCCTCTCTTTATAATGCCCCATGCAGGATGTCACCCCCCCTCTCTTTATAATGCCCCATGCAGGATGTCACCCCCCCTCTCTTTATAATGCCCCATGCAGGATGTACCCCCCCTCTTTATAAGGCCCCATGCAGGCTGTCACCCCCTCTCTCTATAATGCCCCATGCAGGTTGTCACCCCCTCTCTCTATAATGCCCCATGCAGAATGTCACCCCCCCTCTCTTTATAATGCCCCATGCAGGATGTCACCCCCCCTCTCTTTATAATGTCCCATGCAGGATGTCACCCCCTCTCTTTATAATGCTCCATGCAGGATGTCACCCCCCCTCTCTTTATAATGCCCCATGAAAGATGTCACCCCCCCATATTATGCCTCATGCAGGATGTCACCCCCCCCCATATTATGCCCCATGCCTCCATACATAAAAAAAAAAAAAAAAAAAAATCAAATACTCACCTCCCTCCTTCTCACCTGCTGCCCGCTGCTCGGGTCTGGACTCCAGTGTTGCCGGCGTCGTCCCTGTGATGGCTCAGGGGAGCGTGCGGTGGAAAGACGTTACCACGCCCTCTGACCTGAGACGTCACAGGGAGCGCAGAGCAGGAAGACAGTGGATCTGCGGAGGCACGGGGAGAGGCCGGGGCCCTGAGCAAGTGGCGGAGAAGGGCGGGCGCTGACACCGCTCTCCTCCGCCCATAGCCCAGCGGGGTGCGCGACCGCCAGTGGGCCCCCCTGCCTGCTCAGGGCCCCGGCACTTGCCCGGGTGTGCCGGGTGCTGACGCCGGCCCTGCTTGGAATCCATGGAATACATTATAAAATTTGCGTTGTGCCCCAATTGGGAGGTAAGTATTTACTACACCATTCAATTACATGTATATAGCTATGGATGTAGATTATATGCAATCATCATATGTCAGAAAGCTGAGAGGCTTTACATTGAGATTGCATTTTTATTACTGCAAGCTAATCTGTTTACTTTCCTTCGTTTGAAAAATGAAAGGCCGTCCTCGATCCAGGAAATCCCCCTTTGTAGTAATTGAAATATGTTTTTTGGGCCAATTATGGAAAGGAGGTCATGTTCAACTACTTGGCTGTACTTGTGCAATGCCCACACATTTCACAATGATGAATAAGTAAAAACTCTTGTCAAAGAGTTGTTTTACTGCATTGTTGTGAAACTATGCATGCAGAGAGCTCTGAGCAATAATTTTTGTGCATTCCATGAGCAATAGCATGGTAGATGATTTTTCTAGAAGAACCTTGGATGTGTTCTTCCATTTTTGACAAAGGGGACAGCTTTTAAATGTTGGACTGGGAGAACGTTTTGGACTTTCCATAAAGAAAAGATTACCTTAGAACAGGGGTCTCAAACACGCGGCCCGCGGGCCGCATGCGGCCCCTGAGGCTGCTTTATGCGGCCCGCAGGCACAGACCCCTTGACGATCCCGACCTGGTCCAGGAGGAGCCGCCGACAGCAGCGCTGAATTGCCACACAGAGACTGTTTCCCAGCACTGCATTTCCAATGCCAGCCGCTGGCCAATCAGAGGCCAGCAGCTGATATCTGCGGGTCGGCGCAGCGAGTATGACGTCATTGCCATAAGCAGATGTCAGCTGCTGGCCTCTGATTGGCCGGCGGCTGACATTGAAAATGCTGTGCTGGGAGACAGTCTCTGTGCGGCAATGCAGCGCTGCTGTCGGCGGCTCCTCCTGGACCAGGTCGGGATCGTCAAGGGGTTGGACTCTGTGGTGCCTGCGGGCCACATCTGCAGGAAGGCCGCCGAGGGAACGGAGGACAGGTGAGAATCATCTTTTTTTTTTTCTATTTTATGTGTGTGAAGAACAGCACAGGGGGCACAGAGCCACAACATGGGGACCGGGATGGGGCACAGAGCCACAAGAGGGGACCTGGATGGGGCACATAGCCACAAGAGGGGACCTGGATGGGGCACATAGCCACAGGATGGGGACCTGGATGGGGCACAGAGCCTCAAGATGTGGACCTGGATGGGGCACATAGCCTCAAGATGTGGACCTGGATGGGGCACATAGCCACAAGATGGGGACCTGGATGGGACACAGAGCCACAAGATGGGGACCAGAGCCACAACATGGGGACCTGGATGGGGCACATAGCCACAAGATGGGGACCTGGATGGGGCACATAGCCACAGGATGGGGACCTGGATGGGGCACATAGCCCCAAGATGGGGACCTGGATGAGGCACATTAGTACAAGATGGGCGCCAGGATGGGGAACGTTGCCACAGGATGGGGACCTGGATGGGGCACATAGCCACAAGAGGGGACCTGGATGGGGCACATAGCCACAAGAGGGGACCTGGATGGGGCACATAGCCACAGGATGGGGACCTGGATGAGGCACAGAGCCTCAAGATGTGGACCTGGATGGGGCACATAGCCACAAGATGGGGACCTGGATGGGGCACAGAGCCACAAGATGGGGACCTGGATGGGGCACATAGCCACAAGATGGGGACCTGGATGGGGCACATAGCCACAGGATGGGGACCTGGATGGGGCACATAGCCACAAGATGGGGACCTGGATGGGGCACAGAGCCACAAGATGGGGACCTGGATGGGGCACAGAGCCACAAGATGGGGACCAGAGCCACAAGATGGGGACCTGGATGGGGAACATTGCCACAGGATGGGGACCTGGATGGGGCACATAGCCACAGGATGGGGACCTGGATGGGGCACATTAGTACAAGATGGGGACTTGGATGGGGAACATTACTACAAGATGTTTTCCATTATTACTATATGATGCTAATTGTAAGACAATATTACTGTATGTGGCCAATTGGGGGAAATAAAATTGTAAAAAAAATAAAAAATAAAATAAAGCATGAAAAATTATTGGGCACTAAAAATGCTGTTTTATATGTAAACTAAAGTAAACACAAAAAAGTGCACGTTTATTATCGCCACATCCATAAAGACCCAAGCCATAAAAAAATAAACACGGCAAAAATGTTCAAAAGGTGTATACAAAAAAATGGTATCACTAAAAATGTTACATTGAACAAAGAATGCGGCCCCCCAAATTCAAATTTTTTCCATGTGCGGCCCATATACCCAGCCGAGTTTGAGACCCCTGCCTTAGAAGGACCTAGAAGAAGATGTGTGGATTTATTGATCATTTTCTTGGAAAACTCCAAATCAAAGTAAGTAGGACAAATGTAATAATTCAATGCTTAGATTTAATCTACCCTGTTTGTCCTACCTGATATGTTTGTTTTTTACTTTTTTTGTAGGTCAGGAAAATCCTTACCTGAAAGCCTTATGTGGACTCTTGGAATCCTTGGAAGATATTGTAGAATTCAGGTCATACTCCAATTGTGTGGTAAGCATTTGCTCAAGAACTCTATCACATTTTCAAAGCTTTAAATGTAGACAATATGCAATCATCATGTGTCAGAAAGCTGAGAGGCTGTACATTGAGATTGCATTTTTATTACTACAATCTATTCTGTTGTGTTTCAGTTAAAAAACAAAAGACCATCCTTGTTCCAGGCAATATCCTCTTTGCAGTCGTAGAAATATGTTCTCCTCAGGCCAATTACGATAAGAAATACTTGTTCAACTACTTGGTTGTTTCTGTGCACTACCCACACATTTTACAATGATAAATACAGTAAAAGCTCTTGTCAAAGATTTGTTTTTACTGCATTGTTGTGAATCATGTGCATGCACAGAGCCTGGGGCGTAAATTGTTTTGCGTATTGCATGGGCCATGGAATGGTTGAAGTACTTTGAGGAAGAACCGTAGAAAGATTCTTACTTCCTTGACAAGCAAGCATCTTCTAAATGTTACATTTTGAGAACATTTTTGGACCTTCTATCAAGAATGGATTGCATTAGAAACTACTTGAAGAACATGTGAAGCGTTTGTTCATCAATTTTTGGAAAACACCTAATCAAAGTAAGTAAAACAAATTTAGTAGTTCAATTTTTGCATTCTATCTTCTCCCTTGGTCCTAGCTGACACTTTTTGTTTTGTTTTGTGTAGGTCAGAAAATAATTTCTCTGGAAACACTTTGTGGACTCTTGGAATCAATAGAATACATTAGAGAATTCACGTTGTGCCCCAATTGGGAGGTAAGTATTTACTACACCATTCAATTACATGTATATAGCTATGGATGTAGATTATATGCAATCATCATATGTCAGAAAGCTGAGAGGCTTTACATTGAGATTGCATTTTTATTACTACAAACTAATCTGTTTACTTTCCTTAGTTAGAAAAATGAAAGGCCGTCCTCGATCCAGGCAATTCCCCCTTTGTAGTAATTGAAATATGTTTTTTGGGCCAATTATGGAAAGAAGGTCATGTTCAACTACTTCGCGGTTGTTTCGCTCACGCCCGGACTGACTGGCATGAGCATGGTTAGTGGTCCCACTGGGCCAAGAACCGAGGAGTGCCTGGAGGGGTGTGACTAGGGGCCTCGCCAGATTCGATCACGAACACACGGCAGCTTAATCAACTCCGTGGTCCGAGGAGGGACGTCGAAGGTGGCTCAGGTGCTACTCCAGGTCGACCCCGGTCACAGCTGTTGACCCACATCGGGGAATGCAGGAACGGGCAGGCTCGGCTGGTATGCAGACTGGCGGGTACAGGCAGGTAGGAAAACAGGCTGGATAGGGACCAATACAGACTGGGATAGCGGAGCAGAGCTGCAGGTGCGGACGACAAGCGGTGCAGAGCGGAGCAGAGCCGCAGATGCAGAGGACGAAGCGGAGCAGAGTCACAGGTGCGGAGGACAAGCGGAGCAAAGCCGCAGGTGCAGAGGACTAGCAGAGCGGAGCAGAGCCGCAGGTGCGGAGGACAAGCGGAGCAGAGCCGCAGGTGCGGAGGACAAGAGAAGCAGAGACGCAAGTGCAGAGGACAAGCGGAGCAGAGCCACAGGTGTGGAGGACAAGCAGAGCAGAGCCACAAGCGCGGAGGACAAATGGTGCAGAGCGGAGCAGAGCACACCCGCATGTGCTGAGGACAAGCAGAGCAGAGCGAAGCAGAAACGCAGGTGCGGAGGACAAGTGGAGCAGAGCCACAAGTGCGGAGGACAAGCGGAGCAAAGCAGAGCCGCTGGTGCGCAGGACAGATGGAGCAGAGCAGAGGGGAGCAGAGCCGCAGGCACAGAGGACAAGCGCAGCAGAGCCGCAGGTGCGGAGCACAAACGGAGAAGAGCTGAGCGGAGCAGAGCCGCAGGTGCGGAGGACAGATGGAGCAAAGCAAAGCAGAGCAGAGCCGGAGGTGCGTAGGACAAGCGGAGCAGAGCAGAGCAAAGCGAAGACATAGGTGCGAAGGACAAGCGGAGCAGAGCAGAGTGAAGCAAAGCCGCAGGTGCGGAGTACAAGCGGAGCCGTAGGTGCGGAGAACAAGCGGAGCAGAGCAGAGCTGCAGTTGCAAAGGACAAGCGGAGCAGAGCATAACGGAGCAGAGCCGTAGGTGCGGAGGACAGACAGAGCAGAGCAGAGCAGAGCGAAGCAGAGACGTAGGTGCGGAGAACAAGCGGAGCAGAGCCGCAGGTGCAGAGGACAAGTGGAGCAGAACAGAACGGAGTCGCAGGTGCGGAGGACAAGCAGAGCAGAGCGGAGCCGCAGGTTCGGAGGACGAGCAGAGTGGAGCCGCAGGTGCGGAGGACAAGTGGAGCAGAGAGGAGCCGCAGGTGCAGAAGACAAGCAGAGCAGAGCAGAACGGAGCCGTATGTGCAGAGGACAAGCAGAGCGGAGCCGCAGGTGCGGAGAACAAGCGGAGCAGAGCAGAGCAGCAGGTGTGGAGGACAAGCGGAGCAGAGCAGAACGGAGCAGAGCCGCAGGTGCGGAGGACAGACGGAGCACAGTGGAGCAGAGCCGCAGGTGCAGAGAACAAGCAAAGCAGAATGGAGCCGAAGTTGCAGAGAACAAGCGAAGCAGAGCAGAGCTGCAGGTACGGAGGACAAGAGGAGAGGAGCAGAGCCGCAGGGGCGGAGGACAGACAGAGCAGAGCAGAGCCGCAGGTGCGGAGAACAAGCGGAGCAGAGCAGAGCGAAGCAGAGACATAGGTGCGGAAGACAAGCGGAGCAGAGCAGAGCGGAGCAGAGCCGCAGGTGCGGAGAACAAGCGGAGCAGAGCCGCAGGTGCAGAGGACAAGCGGGACAAAGCAAAGCGGAGGAGAGCCGCAGGTGCAGAGGACAAGTGGAGCAGAGCAGAACGGAGTTGCAGGTGCAGAGGACAAGCAGAGCGGAGCCGCAGGTGCGGAGGACAAGTGGAGCAGAGCGGAGCCGCAGGTGCGGAGGACAAGCAGAGCAGAGCAGAACGGAGCCGCATGTGCGGAGGACAAGCAGAGCAGAGTGGAGCCGCAGGTGCGGAGAACAAGCAGAGCAGAGCCGCAGATGTGGAGGACAAGCGGAGTAGAGCAGAGCGGAGCAGAGCCACAGGTGCAGAGGACAGACGGAGCAGAGCCGCAGGTGCAGAGAACAAGCGAAGCAGAACGGAGCCGCAGGTGCAGAAAACAAGCGGAGCAGAGCAGAGCCGCAGGTACGGAGAACAAGAGGAGCAGAGCAGAGCCGCAGGTACGGAGAGCAAGAGGAGCAGAGCAGAGCAGAGCCGCAGGTGCGGAGGACAGGCGGAGCAGAGCAGAGCAGAGCCGCAGGTGCGGAGAACAAGCGGAGCAGATCAGAGCGAAGCAGAGACGTAGGTGCGGAGGACAAGCGGAGCAGAGCAGAGCGGAGCAGAGCCGCAGGTGCAGAGGACTAGCGGAGCAAAGCAAAGATGAGCAGAGCCGCAGGTGCAGAGGACAAGCGGAGCGGAGCAGAGCAGAACAGAGCCGCAGGTGCGGAGGACAAGCGGAGCAGAGCGGAGCAGAGCCGCAGGTGCAGAGGACTAGCGGAGCAGAGCAGAGCGGAGCAGAGCCACAGGTGTAAAGGACAAGCGGAGCAGAGCAGAGCGGAGCCGCAGGCACAGAGGACAAGCAGAGACGCAGGTGCGGAGGACAAGCGGAGCAGAGCCGCAGGTGTGGAGGGTAAGTGGAGCAGAGTGGAGCCGCAGGTGCGAAGGACAAGAGGAGCAGAGTGGAGCCGCAGGTGCAGAGGACAAGCGGAGCAGAGCCGAGCCGCAGGCACAGAGGACAAGCAGAGACGCAGGTGCGGAGGACAAGCGGAGCAGAGCCGCAGGTGCGGAGGGTAAGTGGAGCAGAGTGGAGCCGCAGGTGCGAAGGACAAGCGGAGCAGAGTGGAGCCGCAGGTGCGAAGGACAAGCGGAGCAGAGTGGAGCCGCAGGTGCGAAGGACAAGCGGAGCAAAGCGGAGCCGCAGGTGCGGAGGACAGGGGGAGCAGAGCGGAGCAGAGCCGCAGGTGTGGAGGACAAGTGGAGCAGAGCGGAGCAGAGCCGCAGTTGCGGAGAACAAGCAGAGCAAAGCAGAGCGGTGCAAAGCCGCAGGTGCGGAGGGCAAGAGATGCAGAGCGGAGCCGCAGGTGCAGAAGACAAGCGGAGCAGAGCTGCAGGTGCGGAGGAGAAGCAGAGCAGAGCCGCAGGTGCGAGGGACAAGTGGAGCAGAGCGTATTGGAACCGCAGGTGCGGAGGAGAAGCGGAGCAGAGCAGAGCCGCAGGTGCGGAGGACAAGTGGAGTAGAGCGGAGCCTCAGGTGTGGAGGACAAGCAGAGCAGAGCGGAGCAGAGCCGCAGGTCGAGAGGACAAGCGGAGCAGAGCGAAGCAGAGCCGCAGGTGTGGAGAACAAGCGGAGCACAGCGGAGCCGCAGTTGCGGAGGACAATTGGAGCAGATCAGAGCGGAGCAGAGCCGCAGGTGCGCAGAACAGACGGAGCGGAGCAGAGGGGAGCAGAGTCACAGGCGCGGAGAACAAGCGCAGCAGAGCCGCAGGTGCGGAGGACAAGCGGAGAAGAGCAGAGCGGAGCAGAGCTGCAGGTGCAGAGGACAGAGGGAGCAAAGCAGAGCGGAGCAGAGCCGCAGGTGCGGAGAACAAGCGTAGCAGAGCCGCAGGTGCAGAGGACAAGAGGAGCAGAGCGGAGCAGAGCCGCAGGTGCAGAGGACAGGCAGAGCAGAGCAGAGTGGAGCAGAGCCGCTGGTGCGGAGGACAAGTGGAGCAGAGCGGAGCAGAGCCGCAGGTGCAGAGGACTAGCGGAGCAGAGCAGAGCGGAGCAGAGCCACAGGTGTAAAGGACAAGCGGAGCAGAGCAGAGCGGAGCCGCAGGCACAGAGGACAAGCAGAGACGCAGGTGCGGAGGACAAGCGGAGCAGAGCCGCAGGTGCGGAGGACAAGCGGAGCAAAGCAGAGCAGAGCCGCAGGTGTGGAGGACAAGCGGAGCTGCACGTTCGGAGGACAAGAGGAGCAGAGCCGCAGGTGCGGAGGAGAAGCAGAGCAGAGCCGCAGGTGCGAGGGACAAGTGGAGCAGAGCGTAGTGGAACCGCAGGTGCGGAGGATAAGCGAAGCAGAGCAGAGTCGCAGGTGCGGAGGACAAGCGGAGTAGAGCGGAGAAGAGCCGCAGGTGCAGAGGACAAGCGGAGCAGAGCCGCAGGTGTGGAGAACAAGCGGAGCAGAGCGGAGCCGCAGGTGCGGAGGACAAGTGGAGCAGAGCAGAGCCGCAGGTGCGCAGGACAGACGGAGCGGAGCAGAGGGGAGCAGAGCCACAGGCACGGAGAACAAGTGCAGCAGAGCCGCAGGTGCGGAGGACAAGCGGAGAAGAGCACAGCGGAGCAGAGCTGCAGGTGCAGAGGACAGACGGAGCAAAGCAGAGCGGAGCAGAGCCGCAGGTGCAGAGAACAAGTGTAGCAGAGCCGCAGGTGCGGAGGACAAGAGGAGCAGAGCGGAGCAGAGCCGCAGGTGCAGAGGACTAGCGGAGCAGAGTAGAGCGGAGCAGAGCCGCAGGTGTGGAGAACAAGCGGAGCAGAGCGGAGCAGAGCGGAGCCGCAGGTGCGGAGGACAAGTGGAGCAGAGCAGAGCCGCAGGTGCGCAGGACAGACGGAGCGGAGCAGAGGGGAGCAGAGCCACAGGCACGGAGAACAAGTGCAGCAGAGCCGCAGGTGCGGAGGACAAGCGGAGAAGAGCAGAGCGGAGCAGAGCTGCAGGTGCAGAGGACAGACGGAGCAAAGCAGAGCGGAGCAGAGCCGCAGGTGCAGAGAACAAGTGTAGCAGAGCCGCAGGTGCGGAGGACAAGAGGAGCAGAGCGGAGCAGAGCCGCAGGTGCAGAGGACTAGCGGAGCAGAGTAGAGCGGAGCAGAGCCGCAGGTGTGGAGGACAAGTGGAGCAGAGCGGAGCAGAGCCGCAGTTGCGGAGAACAAGCAGAGCAAAGCAGAGCGGAGCAGAGCCGCAGGTGCGGAGGGCAAGAGATGCAGAGCAGAGCCACAGGTGCAGAGGACTAGCGGAGCAGAGCGGAGCAGAGCCACAGGTGTGGAGGACAAGCGGAGCAGAGCGGAGCCGCAGGCACAGAGGACAAGCAGAGACGCAGGTGCGGAGGACAGGCAGAGCAGAGCAGAGTGGAGCAGAGCCGCTGGTGCGGAGGACAAGTGGAGCAGAGCGTAGCAGAGCCGCAGGTGCAGAGGACTAGCGGAGCAGAGCCACAGGTGTGGAGGACAAGCGGAGCAGAGCAGAGCGGAGCCGCAGGCACAGAGGACAAGCAGAGCCGCAGGTGCGGAGGACAAGCGGAGCAGAGCCGCAGGTGCGGAGGACAAGCGGAGCAAAGCAGAGCAGAGCCGCAGGTGTGGAGGACAAGCGGAGCAAAGCGGAGCCACAGGTGCAGAGGACAAGTGGAGCAGAGCGGAGCTGCAGGTTCGGAGGACAAGCGGAGCAGAGCGGAGCTGCAGGTTCGGAGGACAAGCGGAGCAGAGCAGAGCCGCAGGTGCGGAAGACAAGTGGAGCAGAGCGGAGCCGCAGGTGCAGAAGAGAAGCGGAGCAGAGCAGATCCGCAGGTGTGGAGGACAAGCAGAGCAGAGCAGAGCCACAGGTGCGGAGAACAAGGGGAGCAGAGCAGATCCGCAGGTGCGGAGAACAAGCGGAGCAGAGCGGAGCTGCAGGTGCGGAGGAAAAGCGGAGCAGAGCCGCAGGTGCGGAGGACAGGCGGAGCAGAGCGGAGCCGCAGGTGCGGAGGACAAGCAGAGGAGAGCAGTGCGGAGCCGCCTGAGTAACCCGGAATTGTTCGGTGCTCGCCGAACATCCCGAGTAGTGAGATGCTCGGGAGAGTACCGAGCAGTGTCGAGCATGCTCGCTCAACACTATTCAGGAGGTGTCCCATTTTTTGTTCCAGTCCTTAGTTCTTTTAGGGACCCCTTCCCTTTATTCTATAGGTCTTCGTTCAGACTAGCCTAGGACTAAGGCGGGTCCGTTTGCTAGAAACAGGCAGCCCGCTACATCATAGGGATTCAGCTTAGTCTTACTGTAGGGAAAGCTTTCCCCTTCTTTTCTTAGAACTTGTTGCCGTTCATAACAGAAGGTCACTGCGCTTGGCATTGCTGACACTTTCTTAATCCTTCTTCCTTTAAGACCCAGCAACGACCACCCTACTGCCGCTGATTGATACACCCTGGCATGGGAGTTAAAAATCCTCAGTTTTCTCCAGGCAATCGCCGGTGATACTTCTATGTACAAGCTTGGCGCACTAGCAGTCGGCTAGTGTCTTCTCTGGTGCCCTTGGAGGACTGTTGGTATTACTCCTCTGGTGTATGCTCAAGCTAAGTAAATCCCCTTTGTTTGTCTACCTTGTTGTCTTTAGTTTGTAGTGGGGCCTGACCAGTGCTCACCCCTCCCCCTCCCTATCTAGGGCCAAGCTCTAGGGTCATCTAGGGTTTAGGGTCCTGCCCGGCGATAGGTGTGGAACCTATATAGGGACGGTAGGGTATGCAGGGTGATATTAGATCTAGGGGTCTCCACTCCCCCTTTCCCTAGTGTTTGGGCTTCCTCCCCTCTTCCCTTCGTGTTGCACTTGGTCTTTCCCACTCCTTCGCGACACTTAGAGGATGTAAAGAGGAGCAAAGCCTGCTGGGAGTTGCAGCAAAAGAAGCATTCATGTCTGCTGCTGTGAATGTCTGTTTATTCCCAGCTGCATTATTCTCTGTACACAATACTCCCACTGCAGATGTTACATTAGGATATGTGCACACACTGAAAATATGTAAAACAATGCACTGCAGTGTAAAAACCATACTGCTGTGCACATGTTGGGACTTTTGTTACTTCTTTTAACTGTTTCAGAGTTTAGAAACTGAAGTGGTTAAAGGAAGCAGCATGCTCATTTAGCTATAGTTTAACCGGCCTGAAAAAGACATTATACCCTAACACTGTGATCAAAGGCAGAGGTACAACTCTGGACTGGGGAGGATGAGTAAAGAACAGTTTGTTTGTTTCTTTCTAAACAAAGCGGAAATCCCCTTGAACCTCTTCCCACCACAGCCAATTTTCATTGTTGCGCTTTAGAGTTTTTTATTCCCTATCTTTCAAGCATCCTAACTTTTATATTTTTCAATTGAATTACTCATATGAGGACTTGCTTTTGCAGGACAAGTTGTAATTTTGAATGCCACTATTCCTTTTACCATGCAATATACTGGAAAATGGAAAAAAAATTCTAAGTATGCTGACATGGTAAAAAAAAATGCAATTCTGCCATAGATCACGTTGTGCAGGTACGAAGGAGATAGGAGCTGGTGCGTGCACACCAGCAAGTCAGTGATTTAAATGCAGGTGTCAGAGATTTAAATGGTTAAACATCAGCAATTACAGCTCGCTCCAGTCGCTGCTGTTACAGACAGATGCTGGCTGTATGATAGGGTTTTGGTTCGGGGGGGGGCGAAACTTCTGAGTGGGCCCCTAACCAGGTGACCCTGATTACAAAAATAGTGGCGCACCCATATAGTGGATGTAGGAGAACCTCAGCAGATGACCACGCTGTTACTGAAAATAATCTCTATACACAGAGCAGCACTGATACTACCGCCATATGGCGACATATATTGATAGATGTCAGTCCTGCAGAATATATAAGAGATTACAGTTATATATAGTAATTTACAGATGACGTTCTTTCTGATTAAATTGTTCACTTTTTACCATCTTTTTCATCTGGCCCAGACCGACACGACAACGTCTCCATCCAAAGACACATTTGACTCCTTACATTTCAGGCACCGTCCCCATCTATTCCCAACCTGTACAAACTCCTCATCCTGCTGATACCCCAATACTGAGCCGCTGTTGTATGTGTCCTTATTACTGCACCTGCTGTGCCCCCTCTAGATGGTTAAACAAACCTCTAGAATATAGTAATGCCGTGTGCACGTGCCCTAGAAAACAGTGCCCACATTTTGCCCCCTAGAAAGTAATTGTGCCCTCTGTGTGCCCATTTGACAGTCACAATAACCTGAGTTCCCCTATAAAGATAAGTGCCCACTTAACATTTAATAATGTCCTGAGTCTCCCCCATGTACAGCCCCTCTCTACACAGTATGATGCTTTCCTATACACAGTATAATGCCCCCTCACTGTATAGTACCCCCACACACAGTATACTGACCCCTTAGTAGCCCCCAAACTGATGTCTCCAACACTGTATGATGGCCCCCACACCATACAAATACCCCACATAACCCACACTATATGACCCTAACTGTAATCCCCACACTGTATAAATAGCCTCTATATAGTATAATGCACCAGATAATCCTCAATATAGTATAATGCACTCCCCATAGGCAGACTCAACAGTTGGACCTTTGGATTTTGGAAATGTTTGCGTTTTTTGACCAGATTCGCGTCAGGCGCTCCCACACTCGTCCCGAGGGGACAAGCATCTCCGGAATTTGCGATTAAGCCTCGGCGTCCGCGCTACAGTTTTCTGGCTCTGGAACGCACGCGGTTTGGAGCTGGACGCCGCTATTCGGCGTGCCGCACTCTTATCACATGCCGGACGCGCTGTACTTTTTTCGTAACGTTTCGAGATGAAAACATTTTTCCAAAGAAATCCTCTCTGCCATCTTCTTTAATAGCCAGCTCTCACGAAAAAACTTCGCCGCTGGACGACGCAACGCTCGCCATTTTACAGATCCAGCCCGGGAGATGCTCTGCACGCCGCCCCGGGTCGATCCGACGCCATTAAGGCTCCGAAAAAAGGCTTGCAAAAACCTCGTCTGTGCCAGGTCCGAAAAACAAGCCATTTAGCCAGCCCTCACAACATTTCATCACTTGGAAATGACCACCAGATGGCATCTGTGCTTTAAATATCATTCATTACTTGTCAGACAGAATTCAGCTGCATTTCTGGAAATTGAACACTGGATGGCAGCTGTGCTTTAAAAGCCATTCACTCGTTCATGATAGACCCTCACAGGAAACACACAATAAGGAGATTTTTCACTTATCCTTCAGTGGAATGGCTGTGATGGGGGGAGGGGATGATGATGTAGCATTTTTGTCTCTGTTGTTTCACTGAGATTAGGACTTTCAACAGTGCTGCTGCCTGACCTTGTAAAACATTAACTCTTTTAACACAGATTGTGACCATATAATCAAATGAGAATAAGGAGTTTAATTAAAGGCATTTAAATAGTTGCAATTTTATTACATCATTATTTAAAATGACACAAAAATGGCAGCAATAATCACTGATATTGAGGCCAATAATCACATCCATAGATGGAGCCCATATTTCATATCAAAAATAGGTAAAAGTAAATAGAGCATGTGACCATGTTGTAAAACACTTAAAGTTGTGTAAAAACCGTGGCGTAGGAACGGGCGGTGAAATAAGCGCGCCCAAAAAACTATAATGTTTACGTTTTTTTTCCGTAATTCATCAGATGAGCGTGATAACGGACGCTGCGCTGAATGGCGGCGCGTAGGAACGGGCGTGAAATAAGCGCGCCTAAACAACTATAAAGTTTACGTTTTTTTTTCCGTAATCCATCAGATGAGCGTGATAACGGTTGCTGTGCTGAACGGCGGCACGTAGGAATGGGCGGTGAAATAAGTGCGCCAAAAAAACTATAAAGTTTACGTTTTATTTCTGTAATTCATCAGATGAGCGTGAAAACGGACGCTGCGCTGAACGGCGGCGCGTAGGAACGGGCGGTGAAATAAGCGCGCCAAAAAAACTATAAAGTTTACGCTTTTTTTTCCCATAATTCATCAGATGAGCGTGATAACGGACGATGCGCTGAATGGCGGCACGTAGGAACGGGGGATGAAATAAGCGCGCCAAAACAACTATAAAGTTTACGTTTTTTTTCCGTAATTCATCAGATGAGCGTGATAATGGATGCTGTGCTGAACGGCGGCACGTAGGAACGGGCGGTGAAATAAGTGCGCCAAAAAAACGATAAAGTTTACGTTTTTTTTCTGTAATTCATCAGATGAGCGTGATAACAGACGCTGCGCTGAACGGCGAAGCGTAGGAACGGGCGGTGAAATAAGCGCGCCAAAAAAACTATAAAGTTTACGTTTTTTTTCCGTAATTCATCAGATGAGCGTGATAACGGAAGCTGCGCTGAACGGTGGCGCGTAGTAACAGGCGGTGAAATAAGCGCGCCAAAAAACTATAAAGTTTACTTTTTTTCCATAATTCATTAGATGAGCGTGATAACGGAAGCTGCGCTAAACGGCGGCGCGTAGGAAAAGGCAGTGAAATAAGCGCTCCAAAAAAACTATAAAGTTTACGTTTTTTTTCCGTAATTTATCAGATGAGCGTGATAACGGACGCAGCCCTTAACGGCGGCGTCAGAGCGACTTTTTTTTGTTGCAGATTGAATTTTAAGTGCTTTTGGTATCATGAAACCTGTAGCCAGCTCTCATCCTCATTGAGCTATTCCAAGGGTGAGGGCTGGCTAGGGGTCGCCCTGGAGGCACCTGTAGCCAGCTCTCATCCTCATTGACCTATTCCGAGGGTGAGGGCTGGCTAGGGGTCGCCCTGGAGGCACCTGTAGCCAGCTCTCATCCTCATTGAGCTATTCCGAGGGTGAGGGCTGGCTAGGGGTCGCCCTGGAGGCAGCTGTAGCCAGCTCTCATCCTCATTGAGCTATTCCAAGGGTGAGGGCTGGCTAAGGGTCGCCCTGGAGGCACCTGTAGCCAGCTCTCATCCTCATTGAGCTATTCCAAGGGTGAGGGCTGGCTACGGGTCGCCCTGGAGGCACCTGTAGCCAGCTCTCATCCTCATTGAGCTATTCCAAGGGTGAGGGCTGGCTACGGGTCGCCCTGGAGGCACCTGTAGCCAGCTCTCATCCTCATTGAGCTATTCCAAGGGTGAGGGCTGGCTACGGGTCGCCCTGGAGGCACCTGTAGCCAGCTCTCATCCTCATTGAGCTATTCCAAGGGTGAGGGCTGGCTAGGGGTCGCCCTGGAGGCAACTGTAGCCAGCTCTCATCCTCATTGAGCTATTCCAAGGGTGAGGGCTGGCTACGTGTCGCCCTGGAGGCACCTGTAGCCAGCTCTCATCCTCATTGAGCGTGATAACGGACGCTGCGCTGAACGGCGGCGCATAGGAACGGGCGGTGAAATAAGCGCGCCAAAAAAACTATAAAATTTACGTTTTTTTTCCGTAATTCATCAGATGAGGGTGATAACGGACGCTGCGCTGAACGGCGGCGCGTAGGAACGGGCGGTGAAATAAGCGCGCCAAAAAAACTATAAAATTTACATTTTTTTTCCGTAATTCATCAGATGAGCGTGATAACGGAAGCTGCGCTGAACGGCGGCGCGTAGGAACGGGCGGTGAAATAAGCGCGCCAAAAAAGCTATAAAGTGTACGTTTTTTTCCATAATTCATTAGATGAGCGTGATAACGGAAGCTGCGTTGAACGGCGGCGCGTAGGAACGGGCGGTGAAATAAGCGCGCCAAAAAAACTATAAAGTTTACGTTTTTTTTCCGTAATTCATCAGATGAGCGTGATAACGGACGCTGCGCTGAATGGCGGCGCGTAGGAACGGGCGGTGAAATAAGCGCGCCAAAAAAACTATAAAGTTTACGTTTTTTTTCCGTAATTCATCAGATGAGCGTGATAACGGATGCTGTGCTGAACGGCGGCACGTAGGAGCGGGCGGTGAAATAAGTGCGCCAAAAAAACGATAAAGTTTACGTTTTTTTTCTGTAATTTATCAGATGAGCGTGATAACGGACGCAGCCCTTACCGGCGGCGTCAGAGCGACTTTTTTTTGTTGCAGATTGAATTTTAAGTGCTTTTGGTATCATCAAACCTGTAGCCAGCTCTCATCCTCATTGAGCTGCTCCAAGGGTGAGGGCTGGCTAGGGTTCGCCCTGGAGGCACCTGTAGCCAGCTCTCATCCTCATTGAGCTGCTCCAAGGGTGAGGGCTGGCTAGGGGTCGCCCTGGAGGCACCTGTAGCCAGCTCTCATCCTCATTGAGCTGCTCCAAGGGTGAGGGCTGGCTAGGGGTCGCCCTGGAGGCACCTGTAGCCAGCTCTCATCCTCATTGAGCTGCTCCAAGGGTGAGGGCTGGCTAGGGGTCGCCCTGGAGGCACCTGTAGCCAGCTCTCATCCTCATTGAGCTGCTCCAAGGGTGAGGGCTGGCTAGGGGTCGCCCTGGAGGCACCTGTAGCCAGCTCTCATCCTCATTGAGCTGCTCCAAGGGTGAGGGCTGGCTAGGGGTCGCCCTGGAGGCACCTGTAGCCAGCTCTCATCCTCATTGAGCTGCTCCAAGGGTGAGGGCTGGCTAGGGGTCGCCCTGGAGGCACCTGTAGTCAGCTCTCATCCTCATTGAGCTATTCCAAGGGTGAGGGCTGGCTAGGTGTCGCCCTGGAGGCACCTGTAGCCAGCTCTCATCCTCATTGAGCGTGATAACGGACGCTGCGCTGAACGGCGGCGCATAGGAACGGGCGGTGAAATAAGCGCGCCAAAAAAACTATAAAGTTTACGTTTTTTTTCCGTAATTCATCAGATGAGGGTGATAATGGACGCTGCGCTGAACGGCGGCACGTAGGAACGGGCGGTGAAATAAGCGCGCCAAAAAAACTATAAAATTTACGTTTTTTTTCCGCAATTCATCAGATGAGCGTGATAACGGAAGCTGCGCTGAACGGCGGCGCGTAGGAACGGGCGGTGAAATAAGCGCGCCAAAAAAACTATAAAGTTTACGTTTTTTTCCGTAATTCATCAGATGAGCGTGATAACGGAAGGTGCGCTGAACGGCGGCGCGTAGGAACGGGCGGTGAAATAAGCGCGCCAAAAAAAATATAAATTTTACGTTTTTTTTTCCGTAATTCATCAGATGAGCGTGATAACGGACACTGCACTGAACGGAGGCGCGTAGGAACGGGCAGTGAAATAAGCGCGTCAAAAAAACTATAAAGTTTACGGTTTTTTCCGTAATTCATCAGATGAGCGTGATAACGGACGCAGCCCTGAACGGCGGCGTCAGAGCGACTTTTTTGTTGCAGATTGAATTTTAAGTGCTTTTGGTATCATCAAACCAGTAGCCAGCCCTCACCTTCATTGAACGATTCCAAGGGTGAGGGCTGGCTACGGGTCATCCTGGAAGTACCTGTAGCCAGCTCTCATCCTCATTGAGCTATTCCAAGGGTGAGGGCTGGCTACGGGTCGTCCTGGAAGTACCTGTAGCCAGCTTTCATCCTCATTGAGCTATTCCAAGGGTGAGGGCTGGCTACGGGTCATCCTGGAAGTACCTGTAGCCAGCTCTCATCCTCATTGAACGATTCCAAGGGTGAGGGCTGGCTACGGGTCATCCTGGAAGTACCTGTAGCCAGCTCTCATCCTCATTGAGCTAATCCAAGGGTGAGGGCTGGCTACGGGTCGTCCTGGAAGTACCTGTAGCCAGCTCTCATCAAGAAAAAGCTACGCCTACTAAGTTGCATTAACCAATCGGAGCAGATTCATGATTTACATTCAAATAAACCAATCACTGACAAGTGCATCATTTTAGGAAAAGGAAAAGGAGTTTTGGAGGGAAGTTTAATTTGATCCAGTGCTCAGGAGCAACAAGGGTGATTAGTGCACAAGAGAAGCTGTGACCTTAGCCAATTACAACCATGCCGCCCAAAAGAAGGTAAGTACACCTGGTGGGATAGTGAGTGGGAGGGAAATATGAATCTGCAGAGGTATGTGTTGCTTCTAGAAATACTCTTTCTGGACACCATTGCAGCATGCATTCTGGGGTACACTGAGACCATGGGAGTATTTGCAGAAGAGGTTAACATACAGCATGTATTGGGATCAGGTGCCTAACTATACTGCAGCATCATCTGAGCTTGTACTGGAATCAGGTGTATAAGTATACTTGTACTCATATAGCTTGTACTGGAATCAGGTGTATAAGTATACTTGTACTCATATAGCTTGTACTGGAATCAGGTGTATAAGTATACTTGTACTCATATAGCTTGTACTGGAATCAGGTGTATAAGTATGCTTGTACTCATATAGTTTGTACTGGAATCAGGTGCCTAATCTGATGTCCTCTCTGTGACCTCTGCAAACTTTTTAGCTTGGTTGTATTACTGTGGTGGGGGGAGGGGGAAGGATTGTGGTGTGAAAGTGTATTATAACATCATGTTAAGGCTTGCAATTGTTCAGGCTCAGTCACAGAAAGGGTTTATGTTTTTGGCGCGGTCTTTCTGTATCTTTCAAAGTTTGCAGTGTGAAAAGGCTTTAAACTGTATATGTACTTGCTCGCTCACTCGTTTTTTCTCCTTTTTGACTGATAAATGAGTGCCGGTCATGTGCAAAACTGTATAAGCATTTGCATAGTCAATACCACATTAATTTTTTGCACGGTATCTTTGTCAATCTAAATAATTCTTGCAAAACCTCAGATTTGCGCAAGATCTAGGAACATGCATATGATAAAAAAACGCATGTGTTATGTGCACAATATTGACACAATTTGTGTAGTATGCTATAAAAGTGCATTAACTTGTGCTAAACAATTGCTCCTTAAAAAATTGTGTACGTTTGTCCGTTTTTGTGACCAAAAATGAGGGCTGGCTATTGGTGGTCAAAATACACTCTAGAGCCAGCCCTCATCTTTTTAAAAAAAATCTATGGCAATGATGAGACGTGCCTTTTCTCATGAGCTGTGTATTTGTTGTAAAAAAAAAATCAGATTTTTGAAATCCAGTTATCCTGCTGAAACATAAAAAATGCTGGTTGATATTAGTGGGTGGAAAAGCTAGATTCTCACTGATATTGTTCCTGATCTTACATTTTTCTTTTTTACAGCGGCTTCAGGATGCTGAAGACATGTCCACTATGTTACAAAACATTTACTCAACTGCCACAGCACCTTACACGACAATGCCTTAGATACTGTACAGAAGAGGAGAAGGATGCGCTAGTGAAAGAATCTAGAAACTCACTGATAGCAATTGCAACAAAAGGAACATATATCCCTTATGACAAGATTCCAGAGATCACTACAAAGGACGATCTTATCTCCTTCCTGGAGGACAGAGGGTTTATAGTACCCGAGAAACCAACTATGGCCAGGTATGCCCCACTAGCATCTTATTCTTTGAATACTGATGTTCATACTTGTGTAAGCTTTATAGATTTGCATATATGTTCTGAACTATGCCAAATAATCACGTGTATTTTATATTTACAGGATTGTTGAAGATGAGGGGGCATCACCTGTGCAGGATGAGCTGACAACCAGTGAGCAAGAGCTGCCTAATGAGGAGGAAGTGATGTCTGTTGAGGAGGAAATGTCTACAGTCATCGAGGAGGAGCCGCCCGTCCCAGAGGAAGAGCCGCCCGTCCCAGAGGAAGAGCCGCCCGTCCCAGAGGAAGAGCCGCCCGTCCCAGAGGAAGAGCCGCCCGTCCCAGAGGAAGAGCCGCCCGTCCCAGAGGAAGAGCCGCCCGTCCCAGAGGAAGAGCCGCCCGTCACAGTGGAAGAGCCGCCTGTCACAGAGGATTATGATGTCTACAGGTGAGTGTAAATTTATACAAGGAATTTACTTTAATCCCTTGCTCAAACATTGCCTTGGCCTCAGCACATCCTGGCTTTTAGGCCACTTTAAAAAATTGTCAACACTGCTGGCCTACTCAAGATTGTACTTCACGTTATTACTAAGGATTTTTATAATTTACAGGACTGTTGAAGATGAGGAGCCATCTACATCAACTGGCACATCGGCACGCCGAGCCATATCAAATCCTGAATTGGTGCATCTTTCAGCTGCAGAAGACTATACATCCTCTGAAACATCCGACAGTGAAGCCGATCAACAACCAGAGACCAGAGAAAGAGAGGAAAATACCAGCCAAACAGATGAAGACAGGCCGAGGTCAGTTAGTGTGTGTAACATTCTCACTCATCATGCTTTTATATCTATCTATCTATCTATCTATCTATCTATCTATCTATCTATCTATCTATCTATCTATCTATCTATATATATATATATATATATATATATTGAGCAAAAAAACAATACAAATAATGTTTAACTGGGACAATTAATAGCATATCCCACAACTTTACAGCCCTTACAAAGTAATTTTTTCTCCTATTTTAGGCAATAGATTTCCCTTCCATTGCAGCCATAAAACAGGATGCCAAAAAAGTGCCCTACACACAGACAGCTCTGTGGGGCACACAGCTTTGGCGGGGCATACTAAAATGCACTGCCATTACGATTTTCATCTGTGGGCCAGTAGAGGATGATGTACTAGCTTTACCCACAGATGAACTTCAGAACACGCAGTGTTCAGCAGTGGATGCTGCGTATAAAGGGCAGGCAGCCAGCAAAGTGCTGCTGCCAGTCAGAGCACTGGGGTCCACAGAAATCGGGCCTGGGGACACAGAAATGTTTACCACCCCTGACAACGGTGAGTGGAACCCCCAGCTGTCAAGGTCCCCGACATTTCCCCAGATTCTTCCACTGGGTGAGGGCCCCATGAATGCGTCGTTACAGGGAACCCTGGACTCACAGGCCCCATAGCGGCTGCATAGTCTACTGCCATTGGCAGGACGTCACTATATATATATGCTGTATATGCTTACACAGTATTTTTCTCAAAGTTGTAATTTGTTTCTACTCTGACCTGTTGTTCTTTCTTCCAAATTTGTAGGATGACAAGCCAGAAATGGACTGTTGACAAGAGGATCAAAATGAAAGATGCAGGTTATTATGATCGCCATTCTCTGTCTCATCCAATATTAAAAGGTTTTTCCTCTTATTTGCAGAACCATTGCAAGCTGGAAAGATACAAACAAATTGCTGAAAATGTGTCAAGGTTTTTATACTTTATGAACAAACGCCGTGTGAGCCTCAACTTTGCGACAAAGATTGAAAACGCCCATTTATTTTTCAAAAACATTCAAGATCTCGGTCTGTGCAACCAAACTGTCACCAACTACATTAAGAATGTCCGGAAATTTGTACATTATCAACTATTTGCAACCAATTTACGCGATAAAAATGAAAAACTCTTCAAGGCAATGAAGTATTTCCAATATGTGACTGCGGATATTCAGAAGAAATTTTCCAAGGGAGTTGCAAAAGAAGTTGTCAGCAAAAGGTATGTCAGCTAATTTTTATCCTTTCAGATGTATGCACAATTATTATTTTTTCTCTTTTCTCTCTCCCGCCAGGATTTTTCATACATGACTTAAAAATAGGCCTCACCTATCAGTCACATTTATTAATCTTTCTCTTAGGTACCTGGAGTTGCATAAATTGGACAAAACACCTCAGCAATGCCAGGAGATCCTGACCGTTGCAAAGCCAGCTTTCCTGCAAGCCATCGAGGATGTCCAAGGAGGATCCCGAAATGAAGTGCATCAGTTGGAGATTCTCTATTACCTTGAGGCCTTAATCATACTAAAACACTTACAAAGACCAGGAGTTATCAGAAACATGACGGTAAGTAACAACCTACTCATTATCCTGATTTAAAGCCACATGTCTATCTAACTTTCCCATGTCTTGACTCACAGGTTTCTGAGTGGACAGAGAGGATGCGTCACATCTATCAAAATGAACAGCTAATAATTGTCGGAGTTAAATGCCATAAGACTGCTGCCCACCAAGTAGCCTGTTTTGTGCTTACTGAAGAAGAAGAAAAGGTAAAATGTTCCTGTCACTACGACGGCACCCACATTAGAGAGGGATCTGTTAGTTGTCATGACTTCAACCCGTAGGATTAGTGGCATTCTGTCCCTTTTAGTAGATCCTCCCTTTAACCAGATTTTACAGGACAACTTGGTGCTACATCCTCATGCAGGTGTGTTGGGAGTCTTTCCCTTATTTCCCTGCAGTATCCAGGATGCTAAACCATAGTATCGGTGTCCAGAATAGTGCATTTTCTTAACAATAATGCTTGTTGCAGCAGCATCCAGAATGCATTATCAGTAGGAACAGATATGCTCTCCCTTATCACAGATGTTCTGCACTTTAAATGAATGGTGGGCAGTTTATAGTCTGACATATGTTTGGTGTGAGGTGACTTTTCTATATATTTAGATTGTGTGGTTCCTATCATGCTCTGAAATCCAACTGAGGCGGAGGAGAGATACCGCCCTTTTAGTCTGTAGGTTTCGCTCTCCTGGTCAGGCACATCCCTCCCTCACGTTGGTGCGGTCATTGACTCCAGTAATTAATTTAGTCTATTTCAAATTTTCTTATCTTAATATTGAAGGGCCCAACTCAATTTTTATTAAGTGGTTTACTGTTTTTTGTTTTGTTTATTTACAGTGGTTTAACATCTACTTTAAAAAAGTGAGACGGGTGCTGGCCAAAAAAGACAGTCCAGATAAATTCTTCTTATCGACTACAGGAAGACAGATATATAATGTATCCACCGACCTTCATCGCTACCAGAAGAAGTAAGTCTTAAAAGTTAAAAATCCTACATATTAGATGTTGTGCCATGTATTTATGATCTACTCTATTGCTATCTAGGTACAAATTTAAATCCATCTCTAGTCAGGTGGCAAGAAAAACTTGTGAAACATGGACCGTGTCACATTTAACAGAGACACAGAGGTATCTTTTCTCCAAATATCTCAGTCATTCCAACATGACAGCAGAGAGGAATTACAGAGAAAAAACGTTAGGAGAACTCTGCCAAGCATACACACTGGTCTTGGCAGCAGGGAAATCATCGGAAAATCAACCTCAACCCAGCAGCTCAAGGTAATTTATTGCAAAGCAGTTATGATCTATTTCACCAAATTGTTGATAAAATGTAATATTCTGTTTTCTATCTCCCCTAAAGAGAAGCAGAAGGGAGCAATGGAGAAGAGGAGCAAATGGTCCAGCAAGCTGAAGACTACAGTGCCCAGGGTGAAACAGAGGACCTCGGTGTGTCAAATTTAAATACTAAGACTCAAAGGTGGGTATATTATTAAATCAAGCAAGCTAGTAGGAGTTGGCAAACTGTACATAGCTTGTGATGTTATGGACAATGACTTGTTCTTCCGAGCATCCTCAGCACCTATACCCAGGCAAAGTGCTCTCAGTAGCGGCCACTTGTAGACAGTATGCGGAAGGGTATATTACAGGCGTTTATTGATGATATCTCCATCGCAGAACAAACCTCGATGCCTAAACTTTTAGGATTGATAGAAGATATCCTTATACCACTCTAAGTGCCCAGAAAATGTAATGTTATTATTTATATCAGGCGGAGAGCACCAATCGAACCTAGGGTCACAACAAGGTCCATGAAGACAGGGATGCAGTTGAGGAAAAGGAAACACCCAGGGTAATTGGTCAATATACCGTATATTCCGGCGTATAAGACGACTTTTGAAGACTGAAAAATCTTCTGTCTAGTCTGGGGTCGTCTTATACGCCGGTAATGCTTTTGAACTTTCAGAAATTGACATGCGGGGATACTCTGGGGGTGTTAATAAGCTGCCGTGGCCGTATCCCTGCCATGTCGGAGTTAATATAAGGTGGAGGGAGTTAAAATACGGCGGCGGTAGGTCCAGATAGTCAGCGCTTCTGTGCTGAAACGGACACATCGCTGCGTATTCCCAGCTCCGGACACAGCGCAGGGCTTCTGTGCCGACAGCTTTCACTTGTCACAGAAGCGCTGCGCTGTGTCCGGAGCTGGGAAGTTCGCATCGCTTCTGTGACAATATATGAAAAGCCGGCAATTCAGCAGCGGCATAAGCCGGCACCCGACAATTTAGAATAGAAAGAATAGAGCTTCACACATAGATTAGATAGATAGAAACATGTCAGTCACATATATATGAAGTACAGTGACAGTGCTGGTTACTGTACTTGTCATCTAGTGTTAAAATAACGGATTTATTAAAAAAAAAATTGGCGTGGGGTTCCCCTTAATTTTAGTCTCTAGCGGAGGTTAAGCAGACGGCTGGGGCAGATGTTTGAAGCCTGGGAAGGGGATAATACCCACGGAGCTTCCCAGGCTACTAATATCAGCCCCCAGCTGAATACATAGCCTTTACTAGCTATTAAAATGGGGGACCCCCCCAAAAAAATGACGTGGGGTCCCCCCTATTTTAATAGCTAGCAAAGGCTAGGCAGACAGCTGGGGGCTGATATTAATAGCCCAGGAAGGGAGCCATGAATATTGGCCCCCTCCCAGGCTAGAAACACCAGCCGTCAGCCGCCCCAGAAATGGCGCATTCATAGGATGCACCAATTCTGGCACTTAGCCTCGCTCTTCCACGCTGCCCTGTAGCGGTGGCAGGGGGTAATAGGGCTGGGGTTGATGTCAGCTTATAATGCCAGCTGACATCAAGCCCAGGTTAGTAATGGAGAGGCATCTATAAGACACCCCCATTGCTAACCCCATAGTCAAAGTTAAAAAAAAAACACAAACACCCAGAATAAACTCCTTTAATTGAAATAAAGACACAAATCTTTATTGTTCTAAATTAAACTATACTTACCATCACGCCCATTCCAGCTGAAGCCAACGATCTCCTGCAATAAAAGAAAAATAATAAACCAACCTCATCCTTACCTTTCCATGGTTCCCAGGACAGGTCCAGCTCTGCTACATCGAGATGACAGGCTGGACCGCAGCAGAACGCTGCCATCCAGCCTGTCATCCTGCAGACACTGAAGCGCAGGCATGCTTGCGCTCCTCAGTGTCTGACTGTGACGGCATCCAGATGAGCCGACAATGAACTCAGCTCACCTCCTGGACGTCCATCACTGACAGCGTGGGAAACTTCTACTGCGCATGCGGGGAGCAGGAGAATTTTCCCACGCTGTCAGTGACGTGCATGAGGTGAGCCGAGTTCATTGGACATGATCTCGGCTCATCTGGATGCCGTCACAGTCAGACACTGAGGAGCACAAGCATGCCTGCGCTTCTCAGTGTCTGCCGCATGGCAAGCTGAACGGCAGCGTTCTGCTGCGGTGCAGCCTGTCATGTGAATGTAGCAGAGCTGGACCGGTCCTGGGAACCATGGAGAGGTAAGGATGAGGTTGCTTTATTATTTTACTTTTATTGCAGGAGATCGTTGGCTTCAGCTGGAATGGGCGTGATGGTAAGTATGGTTTAATTTAGAACAATAAAGAATTGTGTCTTTATTTCAATTAAAGGACTTTTTTCTGGGTGTTGTGTTTTTTTAAATACTTTACTAGAAATTCATGGTGGTCATGTCTAATATTGGCGTGACCCCATGAATTTCGGGCTTAGGGCCAGCTGATAATGCCAAGCTGGCCCTAACCCCTTTATTACCCAGTGAGCCACCGCACCAGGGCCCTGGATGAGTTGGGTACAGCGCCAGAAGATGGCGCTTCTATGAACGCGCCATTTTCCGGGGTGGCTGCGGACTGCAATTTGCAGCGGGGGGGGGCCCAGAAAGCTTGGGTCTCCCTGCGCTGCAGATTCCAGCCCCCAGCTGCCTAGTTGTACCTGGCTGGACACAAAAATAGGGCGAAGCCCCACGTATTTTTTTTTTAAATTATTTCATGAAATAATTAAAAAAAAAAAAGGGCTTCCCTATATTGTTGTGTCCGGCCAGGTACAAATAGGCAGCTGGTGGTTGGGTGCAGCCCGTTCCTGCCTGCTGTACCTGGCTGGACACAAAAATATGGCGAAGCCCCACGTCAACATTTTTGGGAAAAATTAATTACAAAATTAATAATTTAGGGACTGCATCTTTATTAACCCCTCAATTGTCATTTAGTGTTAAAATAAAGGATTTTTTAAAAAGAAAATTGGCGTGGGATCCACCATCATTATAGTCTCTAGCGGAGGTTAAGCAGACGGCTGGGGCAGATGTTTGAAGTCTGGGAAGAGGGTAATACCCACGGAGCTTCCCAGGCTACTAATATCAGCCCCCAGCTGAATACCTAGCCTTTACTAGCTATTAGAATGGGGGACCCCCCCAAAAAATGACGTGGGGTCCCCCCTATTTTAATATGTTTATGAGTGACAGTTTTCCTGCTATATACCTGCATGTCATAAGAATTTAAATTAAAAAAGGACCATGTTAAATTCAAATCTGTTTTTTTTTTATTTTTACCGGTGTTTGGTATGCGTTGGAAAAGGGGTAGTCTTATACGGTGAATATATCCTAAACTCTATATTTTAACAGGAAAGTAGGGGGGTCGTCTTATACACCAGGTCGTCTTATACGCCGGAATATACGGTACTCATTCACATTGTCCTTGAACAATAAACATTTCGGTTTTAACATATGTATTCCCCTTCTTTCCTTTAAAGAGATTAAGAAGACGGCAGTGATCAGCTCCCAAGAAAGAATGAGGCGTTTCGGAGACTAAAGTTCCGGTCTTGTTAAAGTTTCTGAATTCATGTTTTATTTGTTTCTTTTCTATTCTAGGTTGTTCTACAATTCCAGGTGAACGGGGCCCTCGAAGCAATGGGAGAAGATTTTCTTTATTATAAACATTTGTACTGTTTGTATTAGTGTTAAAGGGATTATGTCACCAGGTTTTAGCCATCTCATCTGAGCGCACCATAATGTGGACACAGACATCTTTATTCCAGTGATGTATCACTTACTAGGCTGCTCAGTGTAGTTTGCATTAAAACACTGTTAAATCATCTGGAGATTATCATTAGAGCACTACTCCAGTAGTCAAGTCATACTTGGGAGCTGCCAAATCTGCAACAGAGAAAACAGTAATTTTATCAAAATGACAGCAAGGAGCTCAGTAAGTGAAACATTGCTGGATCAGGATTTCTATCTCTACATTATGCTGCTGTCCGATGGGATGTCAAAAACCTGGTGACAGAGTCCTTTTAATAACTATTTTAAAGATAAATATAAAGTGGAAGTCCTATGGCTATGATGAAACAATTCTGACAACTGTTCAAATGGCACAATCATTTACTACCGTCAGGTTTCTGAGCCGTTTAGTCTAATGCTTTGTCAGTATTACTAGAATCCATAATAATTTAAAGGTCAGGTAGCCATAAAAGTGCTCCTGCCAGTCAGAGCAGTGCAGTCCCTGGAAATCAGGCCTAGGGAAGCAGAATATATTACCATCCCTAACAACGGTAAGCATGACCCCCAGCTGTCCAGCAACCCGACATGTAGAACTGCCTATAAAAATGACCATTTGTCCAGTCAGTGCATCACTCTCTGGTGCCCTTTTACACTGGCACACTGCTTTCTGTCTCTTTCTCTCTTTCTCTCTCCGCAGTGCAATGCTCTCTGGTGCTCTTTCACTCTCTTTCCAGTGCACCACTCTCTGGCACTCCTCTGTCTTTATAGTGCACTGCTCTCTTTTGTGCTCTCTCAGTCTCCAGTGCATCACTGGCGCTCGCTTTTGATCTCTCCCCATTGCACCACTCTCTCGCATGCTCTCTCTCTGGTGCTCTCTTTCCATCCAAAGTGCCTTTTTTTGTCTCTGTGCCTTCACGAGCCTCTCAATCTCTGTCTTTGCCCATCTGTGGCTCTCTATCGGTCTCTGTGCCTCTCTGTCCCTCCCTGTGCTTCTATTTACCTTTTGCATCCCTCTATGTGCCTACCTTTGCCCCTTTGCTCCCTTCTTTGCCTCTATGTGCCTCTCAATGACTCTCTCTCATGCACACCTCTTCCTGTAGGTCAAAGGTAAGAAGCACTACTCAAGTTGCAGCAGAGAAGATTAATTGGTAAGTAACCAGAAAGCTACACAGTGTTTAACACTTGTGTATTTTTTAAGAATCTTGTTGCTGTAGGATGCTTCTTGAACATTAAAGTGAATTGTCAGGAAACATCTTTAAGCTACAGGATCCTTGAAAAATATGCAAGTTTTTATGGGATGATTTGTCAGGCTATCAACAATCACACAGGGCCACAGGCCCGTCAACAGGGCAATAGCCCACTCCACAAGGCCAATGACCCTTTGCAAAGGGCCAGAGGTCCCTTTCCGCAGTGCCATAGGCATTTCCACAGGGCCATAACCCACTCCAGCTCTCTCCACAGGGCAACAGGCCCATTTGAAGGGCCACAGATCCCTCTTCAGGGTCACAGGCCTTTCCACAGGGCCGCACCCACCTTCAGCTCTCTCCACAGGGCCATAGGCCCTTTCCTCAGGGCCACAAGCCCCTCCAGCTCTCTCCACAGGGCAACAGACCACTATACAGGGTCACAGGCCTTTCCACAGGGCCACAAGCCCCTTCAGCTCTCTCCACAGGACCACAGGCTCCTACCGGGCCACAGGCCTTTACACAGTGCCACAAGCCCCTCCAGCTCTTTCCACAGGCAATCATGTTGCATGTTGTTTACTGCAAAAGACTTCATAGGCCCCAATCTTACTCCAGAGCCTTCCACAGGCCCCTCCAGCCCACTCCACATGGCCTTTTCCTCAGGCCACAACTCCCTCCAGCTCTCTTTACATCGCCACATGCCCCTCTGCGGGGCCACAGACCCCTATACAGCGTCACATGCCTTTCCACAGGGCCTCAACCCCTTCAGCTCTCTCCAGAGTACCACTGCCTCCTTCTGCCGGGCTACAAGCCTTTCCACAGGGCCACAATCCCCTCCAACTCTTCTCCACAGGACAACAAGCTCTCTTTACCGGGCCATAGCTCCCCTCCACATGCACTTTCTGCATGGACACAGCCCCCTTTAGCTCTCTCCACAGAGACACAAGGCCCGTCTGCAGGGCACAAGCCCCCTCTTCAAGGCCAAAAGGCCTTTCTACATGGCCATAGTCATTTCCACGAGCACCTCCAGCTATCTCCACAGGGCAACGGACCCCTATACAGGGTCACAGGCCTTTCCACAGGGCCACAACACCTTCAGCTCTCTCCATAGGACCACAGGCTCCTACTGGGCCACAGGCCTTTCCACAGTGCCACAAGCCCCTCCAGCTCTCTCCACAGGCAATCATGTTGCATGTTGTTTACTGCAAAGGACTTCATAGGCCCAAATCTTACTCCAGAGCCTTCTACAGGCCTTTCCAGCCCGCTCCACATGGCCTTTTCCTCAGGCCACAACTCCCTCCAGCTCTCTTTACATCGCCACATGCCCCTCTGCGGGGCCACAGACCCCTATACAGGGTCACAGGCCTTTCCACAGGGCCTCAACCCCTTCAGCTGTCTCCACAGGACCACAGGCTTTTCCACAGCCCACAACTTCTTCCACCTCTCACCACAGGGCCACAGCCCCTTCCACAAGGCCAAAGGGCCTATCCATAGGGCCACAGACCTTTCCACATGGCCACAACACCCTCCAGCTCTCTCCACAGGACAAGAAGCTCTCTTTACAGGGCCATAGCTCACCTCCACAGGGCCAAATGCACTTTCCACACGGCCACAACTCCCAACAGCCCTCTCCACAGAGTCACAGGGCCCGTCTGCAGGGCACAAGCCCCCTCTTCAAAGCCAAAAGGCCTTTCTGCATAGCCATAGTCATTTCCATAGGGCACGAGCCCCTCCAGCTCTCTCCACAGGGCAACGGACCGCTATACAGGGTCACAGGCCTTTCCACAGGGCCACAACACCTTCAGCTCTCTCCACAGGACCACAGGCTCCTACCCGGCCACAGGCTTTTACACAGTGATACAAGTCCCTCTAGCTCTCTCCACAGGCAATCATGTTGCATGTTGTTTACCGAAAAAAGGACTTCATAGGCCCAAATCTTACTTCAGACCCTTCCACAGGCCCCTCCAGCCCCCTCCACATGGCCTTTTCCGCAGGCCACAACTCCCTCCAGCTCTCTTTACATCGCCACATGCCCCTCTGCGGGGCCACAGACCCCTATACAGGGTCACAGGCCTTTCCACAGGGCCTCAACCCCTTCAGCTCTCTCCACAGGACCACTGGCTCCTTTTGCCGGGCCACAAGCATTTCCACAGGGCCACAATCCCCTCCAACTCTTCTCCACAGGACAACAAGCTCTCTTTACAGAGCCATAGCTCCCCTCCACAGGGCCAAATGCACTTTCTACACGGCCACAGCCCCCTTTAGCTCTTTCCACAGAGACACAGGGCCCGTCTGCAGGACACAAGCCCCCTCTTCAAGGCCAAAGGGCCTTTCTACATGGCCATAGTCATTTCCATAGGGCACAAGCCCCTCCAGCTCTCTCCACAGGGCAACGGACCCCTATACAGGGTCACAGGCCTTTCCACAGGGCCACAACACCCTCAGCTCTCTCCACAGGACCACAGGCTACTACCGGGCCACGGGTCTTTCCACAGTGCCACAAGCACCATTCAGCTCTCTCCACAGGCAATCATGTTGCACTTTTGCAACAAGAGTCAATTTTTGTTGCAGTTCGGCAACATTGGAGTCAACCCTGTTGCAAATCGGACACGAAGCTTGAAAATTTAGATGTTTACTGCAAAGGACTTCATAGGCCCCCATCTTACTCCAGAGCCTTCCACAGGCCCCTCCAGCATGCTCCACATGGCCTTTTCCACAGGCCACAACTCCATCCAGCTCTCTTTACATCGCCACATGCCCCTCTGCGGGGCAACAGACCCCTATACAGGGTCACAGGCCTCTCCACAGGGCCTCAACCCCTTCAGCTCTCTCCACAGGACCACTGGCTCCTTCTGCCGGGCCACAAGCCTTTCCACAGGGCCACAATCCCCTCCAATTCCACAGGACAACAGACTCTCTTTACAGGGCCATAGCTCCCCTCCACAGGGCCAAGTGCACTTTCCACATGGCCACAACCCCCTCCAGCTCTCTACACAGCTCTCTACACAGAGTCATGGGGCCCGTCTGCAGGGCACAAGCCCCTTCATCAAGGCCAAGGGGCCTTTCTACAGGGCCACTGGCCTTTAAATAGTGCCACAACCTCCTCTGTCTCTCTCAAGAGGGCCACAGGCTCCTTCTACAGGGCAAGGGCCCCCTCCACAAGGCCAAAGGCCCTTTGCAAAGAGCCATAGGTCAATTCCACAGGGCCATAGTCATTTCCATAGGGCCATAACCCCCTCAAGCTCTCTCCACAGAACAACAGGCTCCTTCTACAGGTTTACAGGCATTTATACAGGGCCACAACCGCCTTCACCTCTCTCCACAGGGCCCTTTCACTGTGTCATAGGCTTTTCCATAAGGCCACAACCCCCTCTGTCTCTCTCAAAAAGGACAGAGGCTCCCTTTACAAGGCCACAGCCCCCTCCACAAGTCCAAAGGCCTTTTTCAAAGGGCCACAGGTCCCTTCCACAGAGCCATAGGCATTTCCCCAAGGCAATAACCCCCTCCAGCTCTCTCCACAGGCTCCTTCTACAAGGCTACAACCCTTTTCAGCTCTTTCATCAGGGCCACAGCCTCCTCCACCCCCCTTTAGTCAGTTAAAAGGACTCATTTGAGTGACCTATTGACCATTGGTCAGCTCGAGTAAAGGAACCTGATATAGTATACTGCACTGTTTAATATTCTTTTTTTTCTTTACACAGGTTGAATGCTTGCAAAGAAATGTCACCTATGCCATGCTCCTTTATACCAGTTTTCTTGATTGACATGTTATTTTTGGAGCCAAATGAGAAAATTGGGAAATGGAAAGCTCCCCCCTCCTTCCAATCAGTGGATCCGGTCAGGTGCTCAGTGGCGGTAGGCCACCGCCTGAAAGCCAAACATGAAAAAAGGAATGCTGGCACCGGTTTCCATATGATGAATTTTACTTTATTCCATGAAGATCAATACATTAAAAAGAAGGCATCTTTACAGGCAATCCGCTCCATCATGTCATTTTTGGTTTAAGCCTAATTTCTTTCAATAAATAAAATGGAATAAATGTGTCACTTTTTTGCCTCTACTAATAGTTGTGGGGTATTATGACATCACAATAGAATTAATACTTACCATTTCCGATGCCTTTTAGGGCTATCCGGTGCAGAACCAAGGCCAAATACCAATCGACAGGACCTTCCTGTGACATCATGGAAGGTCCTGTCGCTCAGGACGTGGCCTTGGCTCTGCACCGGATAGACCGAAAAGCGTCTGAAAGGGTAAGTATTAATTCTTTATTATTTTTAATACATCTTGATTTATTTAATTTTGATTTCGTACTGTATAGTAATATATTACAAAATGAAAGGGGGGCTGGCAGACATGTCACAAAGGGGAGGAGGAACAGGATTCTTCATCCTCCTCTGTGACATCACTTCTCCTCCGGGCCGGAAAAAAGCGTGGTGTGTGAACACAGCCTCAGGCTGCGTGCCCACGTAGCGATTTACAAGCGTATATGTTGCGTAATTTACGCAGCGGAAACGCTTGTGAAACACTTGTTAATCCGCACCCCATGGTACTTAGTGGCATTCCGCAATGTTAATGCCCATGCTGCGGATTTTTCCGCAGCGTTTCTGCTGCGCTTAAAAATCCTTTCCACAGGGCCACAACACCTTCAGCTCTCTCCACAGGACCACAGGCTCCTACTGGGCCACAGGCCTTTCCACAGTGTCACAAGCCCCTCCATCTCTCTCCACAGGCTATCATGTTGCATGTCGTTTACTGCAAAGGACTTCATAGGCCCAAATCTTACTCCAGAGCCTTCCACAGGCCTCTCCAGCCTGCTCCACATGGCCTTTTCCTCAGGCCACAACTCCCTCCAGCTCTCTTTACATCGCCACATGCCCCTCTGCGGGGCCACAGACCCCTATACAGGGTCACAGGCCTTTCCACAGGGCCTCAACCCCTTCAGCTGTCTCCACAGGACCACAGGCTTTTCCACAGCCCACAACTCCTTCCAGCTCTCACCACACGGCCACAGCCCCTTCCACAAGGCTAAAGGGCCTATCCATAGGGCCACAGACCTTTCCACAGGGCCACAACACCCTCCAGCTCTCTCCACAGGAAAAGAAGCTCTCTTTACAGGGCCATAGCTCACCTCCACAGGGCCAAATGCACTTTCCACACGGCCACAACTCCCAACAGCTCTCTCCACAGAGTCACAGGGCCCGTCTGCAGGGCACAAGCCCCCTCTTCAAGGCCAAAAGGCCTTTCTACATGGCCATAGTCATTTCCATAGGGCACGAGCCCCTCCAGCTCTCTCCACAGGGCAACGGACCCCTATACAGGGTCACAGACCTTTCCACAGGGCCACAACACCTTCAGCTCTCTCCACAGGACCACAGGCTCCTACTGGGCCACAGGTCTTTCCACAGTGCCACAAGCCCCTCCAGCTCTCTCCACAGGCAATCATGTTGCATGTTGTTTACTGCAAAGGACTTCATAGGCCCAAATCTTACTCCAGAGCCTTCCACAGGCCTCTCCAGCCCGCTCCACATGGCCTTTTCCTCAGGCCACAACTCCCTCCAGCTCTCTTTACATCGCCACATGCCCCTCTGCGGGGCCACAGACCCCTATACAGGGTCACAGGCCTTTCCACAGGGCCTCAACCCCTTCAGCTGTCTCCACAGGACCACTGCCTACTTCTGCCGGGCACCAATCCTTTCCACAGGGCCACAATCCACTCCAACTCTTCTCCACAGGACAACAAGCTCTCTTTACTGGGCCATAGCTCCCCTCCACAGGGCCAAATGCACTTTCTGCACGGCCACAGCCCCCTTTAGCTCTCTCCACAGAGACACAAGGCCCGTATGCAGGGCACAAGCCCCCTCTTCAAGGCCAAAAGGCCTTTCTACATGGCCATAGTCATTTCCATAGGGCACGAGCACCTCCAGCTCTCTCCACAGGGCAACGGACCCCTATACAGGGTCACAGGCCTTTCCACAGGGCCACAACACCTTCAGCTCTCTCCACAGGACCACAGGCTCCTACTGGGCCACAGGCCTTTCCACAGTGCCACAAGCCCCTCCAGCTCTCTCCACAGGCAATCATGTTGCATGTTGTTTACTGCAAAGGACTTCATAGGCCCAAATCTTACTCCAGAGCCTTCCACAGGCCTCTCCAGCCCGCTCCACATGGCGTTTTCCTCAGGCCACAACTCCCTCCAGCTCTCTTTACATCGCCACATGCCCCTCTGCGGGGTCACAGACCCCTATACAGGGTCACAGGCCTTTCCACAGGGCCTCAAACCTTTCAGCTGTCTCCACAGGACCACAGGCTTCTCCACAGCCCACAACTCCTTCCACCTCTCACCACAGGGCCACAGCCCCTTCCACAAGGCTAAAGGGCCTATCCATAGGGCCACAGACCTTTTGACAGGGCCACAAAACCCTCCAGCTCTCTCCACAGGACAAGAAGCTCTCTTTACAGGGCCATAGCTCACCTCCACAAGGCCAAATGCACTTTCGACACGGCCACAACTCCCAACAGCTCTCTCCACAGAGTCACAGGGCACGTCTGCAGGGCACAAGCCCCCTCTTCAAGGCCGAAAGGCCTTTCTACATGGCCATAGTCATTTCCATAGGGCACGAGCCCCTCCAGCTCTCTCCACAGGGCAACAGACCCCTATACAGGGTCACAGGCCTTTCCACAGGGCCACAACACCTTCAGATCTCTCCACAGGACCACAGGCTCCTACTGGGCCACAGGCCTTTCCACAGTGCCACAAGCCCCTCCAGCTCACTCCACAGGCAATCATGTTGCATGTTGTTTACTGCAAAGGACTTCATAGGCCCAAATCTTACTCCAGAGCCTTCCACAGGCCTCTCCAGCCCGCTCCACATGGCCTTTTTCTCAGGCCACAACTCCATCCAGCTCTCTTTACATCGCCACATGCCCCTCTGCGGGGCCACAGACCCCTATACAGGGTCACAGGCCTTTCCACAGGGCCTCAACCCCTTCAGCTCTCTCATCAGGACCACTGCCTACTTCTGCCGGGCCACAAGCCTTTCCACAGGGCCACAATCCCCTCCAACTCCTCTCCACAGGACAACAAGCTCTCTTTACCGGGCCATAGCTCCCCTCCACAGGGCCAAATGCACTTTCTGCACGGCCACAGCCCCCTTTAGCTCTCTCCACAGAGACACAAGGCCCGTCTGCAGGGCACAAGCCCCCTCTTCAAGGCCAAAAGGCCTTTCTACATGGCCATAGTCATTTCCATAGGGCACGAGCCCCTCCAGCTCTCTCCACAGGGCAACGGACCCCTATACAGGGTCACAGGCCTTTCCACAGGGCCACAACACCTTCAGCTCTCTCCACAGGACCACAGGCTCCTACTGGGCCACAGGCCTTTCCACAGTGCCACAAGCCCCTCCAGCTCTCTCCACAGGCAATCATGTTGCATGTTGTTTACTGCAAAGGACTTCATAGGCTCAAATCTTACTCCAGAGCCTTCCACAGGCCTCTCCAGCCCGCTCCACATGGCCTTTTCCTCAGGCCACAACTCCCTCCAGCTCTCTTTACATCGCCACATGCCCCTCTGCGGGGCCACAGACCCCTATACAGGGTCACAGGCCTTTCCACAGGGCCTCAACCCCTTCAGCTGTCTCCACAGGACCACAGGCTTTTCCACAGCCCACAACTCCTTCCAGCTCTCACCACAGGGCCACAGCCCTTTCCACAAGGCTAAAGGGCCTATCCATAGGGCCACATACCTTTCCACAGGGCCACAACACCCTCCAGCTCTCTCCACAGGACAAGAAGCTCTCTTTACAGGGCCATAGCTAACCTCCACAGGGCCAAATGCACTTTCCACACGGCCACAACTCCCAACAGCTCTCACCACAGAGTCACAGGGCCCGTTTGCAGGGCACAAGCCCCCTCTTCAAGGCCAAAAGGCCTTTCTACATGGCCATAGTCATTTCCATAGGGCACGAGCCCCTCCAGCTCTCTCCACAGGGCAACAGATCCCTATACAGGGCCACAACACCTTCAGCTCTCTCCACAGGACCACAGGCTCCTACTGGGCCACAGGCCTTTCCACAGTGCCACAAGCCCCTCCAGCTCTCTCCACAGGCAATCATGTTGCATGTTGTTTACTGCAAAGGACTTCATAGGCTCAAATCTTACTCCAGAGCCTTCCACAGGCCTCTCCAGCCCGCTCCACATGGCCTTTTCCTCAGGCCACAACTCCCTCCAGCTCTCTTTACATCGCCACATGCCCCTCTGCGGGGCCACAGACCCCTATACAGGGTCACAGGCCTTTCCACAGGGCCTCAACCCCTTCAGCTGTCTCCACAGGACCACAGGCTTTTCCACAGCCCACAACTCCTTCCAGCTCTCACCACAGGGCCACATCCCTTTCCACAAGGCTAAAGGGCCTATCCATAGGGCCACAGACCTTTCCACAGGGCCACAACACCCTCCAGCTCTCTCCACAGGACAAGAAGCTCTCTTTACAGGGCCATAGCTCACCTCCACAGGGCCAAATGCACTTTCCACACGGCCACAACTCCCAACAGCTCTCTCCACAGAGTCACAGGGCCCGTCTGCAGGGCACAAGCGCCCTCTTCAAGGCCAAAAGGCCTTTCTACATGGCTATAGTCATTTCCATATGGCACGAGCCCCTCCAGCTCTCTCCACAGGGCAACGGACCCCTATACAGGGTCACAGGCCTTTCCACAGGGCCACAACACCTTCAGCTATCTCCACAGAACCACAGGCTCCTACTGGGCCACAGGCCTTTCCACAGTGCCACAAGCCCCTCCAGCTCTCTCCACAGGCAATCATGTTGCATGTTGTTTACTGCAAAGGACTTCATAGGCTCAAATCTTACTCCAGAGCCTTCCACAGGCCTCTCCAGCCCGCTCCACATGGCCTTTTCCTCAGGCCACAACTCCCTCCAGCTCTCTTTACATCGCCACATGCCCCTCTGCGGGGCCACAGACCCCTATACAGGGTCACAGGCCTTTCCACAGGGCCTCAACCCCTTCAGCTGTCTCCACAGGACCACAGGCCCCTACTGGGCCACAGGCCTTTCCACAGTGCCACAAGCCCCTCCAACTCTTCTCCACAGGACAACAAGCTCTCTTTACCGGGCCATAGCTCCCATCAACAGGGCGAAATGCACTTTCTGCACCGCCACTGCCCCCTTTAGCTCTCTCCACAGAGACACAAGGCCCGTCTGCAGGGCACAAGCCCCCTCTTCAAGGCCAGAAGGCCTGTCTACATGGCCATAGTCATTTCCATAGGGCACCAGCCCCTACAGCTCTCTCCACAGGGCAACGGACCCCTATACAGGGTCACAGGCCTTTCCACAGGGCCTCAACCCCTTCAGCTCTCTCCACAGGACCACTGGCTCCTTCTGCCGGGCCACAAGCATTTCCACAGGGCCACAATCCCCTCAAACTCTTCTCCACATGACAACAAGCTAACTTTACAGGGACATAGCTCCCTTTCTCATAGCCAGCCATCATGGTGTTTGTGTTATTAAAGAAAAAAAAATTTGAGGGCTGGCTAGAGGCAGCCGTGGACACACTATAGCCAGCCCTCATGGTGTTTGTGTTATTAACCCCTTAATAACATCTGACGTACTAATACGCGTCTGTGCCCTGGGACTTAAGAGCCAGACCCGTATTAGTACGTCATCGCGATCGCGCGCGCACACAGGCTGTGCGGGCGCGATCGCCGCCAGGTGTCAGCTGATTGTCACAGCTGACACCCGGTACTATGTGCAGGGAGCGGTCCTGCACCGCTCCCAGCACATTAACCCCCGTGATGCTGCGATCGAAGTCGATAGAAGTCGATCGCGGCATTGCGGGGGCAAGGGGAGGTGATCGGCGATACTCACCTCCTCTTCCGGCTTCCAGCGCAGTCTGCAGCGGCTTCCCGGGTGTTGCCATGACGACCCGATGTCGTCATGACAACATCCGGGTCACCAGAGAGCAGGAAGATTGCTTGGACATGCGCAGTGCATCTCCAAGCAATCTTGACACTGTGCACTTCTGACAGCCTTCATGGCATAGGGATGGTGCTCCATTCTTATGCCATGCAGGCGATCAGAAAAAAAAAAGTGAAAGTCCCAGAGTGGGACAAAGTAATAAAGTGTATAAACTGTGTGAAAGTGGGAAAAAAAAAGTGCAAAAATATTATAAAAAAATAAAAAAAATAATACACCAAAAATAAAAATATAATGTACCCATCAATAAATATTATTATAAAAAAAATAAAAAAAAAACAATAAAAGTACACATATTTGGTATCGCCGCGTCCGGAACAACCTGACCTATAAAACTGTCCCACAAGTTAACCCCTTCAGTGAACACGGTAAAAAAAAAAAAAAAAAACGAAGCAAAAAACAATGCTTTATCACCATACCGCCAAACAAAAAGTGGAATAACACGCGATCAAAAAGACGCATATAAATAAAAATGATACCGCTGAAAACGTCATCTCGTCCCGCAAAAAACAAGCTGCCATACAGCTCCATCAGCTGAAAAATAAAAAAGTTATAGCTCTCAGAATAAAGCGATACTAAAAAATATTTTTTTCTATAAAATAGCTTTTATTGTGTATAAGCGCCAAAACATAGAAAAATGATACAAATGTGGTACCGCTGTAAACGTACTGACCCGAAGAATAAAGCTACCTCATCAATTTTACCACACGCGGAACAGAATAAAAAAAAAAAAACAATTCCTGAATTGTTGTTTTTTGTTTATTCTGCCTCCCAAAAATCGGAATAGAAAGCGATCGAAAAATGTCACGTGCCTGAAAATGGCACCAATAACAACGTCAAGTCATCCCGCAAAAAACGAGCCGTCACATGACTGTCTGCCAAAATCTGGAAAAATTATAGCTCTCAAAATATGGCGATGCAAAAACTAGATTTTACAAAAAATGCGTCTTTTAGTGTGTGACAGCTGTCAGTCATAAAAACCCCATATGATTCTGGCATTGCTGTAATCACACCGACCCGAAAAATAAAGTCGTCTAATCACTAATACCGCACAAGGAACGGCGTCAAAAATAAACTCTTGGGTTAGGATTGGGCTAGGGTTAGGGCTGGGTTTGGGGCTAGGGTTGTGCTGGGGCTAGGGTTGTGCTAGGGTTAGGGCTGGGGTTGGGATTTTTTTCAAAAGTAAGAAAAAAAGATGACGATATGGCGACTAGTGTTGAGAGCAAGTGCTCGCTACTTGAGTTTGCATCGGGTGCTCTGGTATGCATTGAGTATCGTGGGTATTTGAGTGACATGCTCGAGTCTCTGCCCCATATGCTTCGCGGCCAAAAAACTTTACGGGGATTGCCTGCCATGCACGAGCGATCCCCGCATGTTTTTTTTTGGGTGTCTAATAACCGTGAAACATGCGGAGCAGGGACTCGAGCATGTCACTCGAGCACACGCTGTACATGGTGCATACCTGAGTACCCGATGCAAACTCAAGTAGCGAGCACTTGCGCTCAAGAATAATGACAACTTATTCAATATGATGACCTAATGTAAACAAATAATGTGCCGTACCTCTGGGTTCAAAATGTTCACTATACACCTTAATAAAATCCATGAGGGGTATAGTTTCCAAAATGGGGACACTTGTGGGGGAGCTCCACTGTTTAGGCACATCACGGGCTCTCCAAACGCGACATGGTGTCCGCTAACAAATTGAATGGAAAATCGGCTCAAATTGTTAGCGGACGCCATGTTGCGTTTGGAGAGCCCCTGTGTGCCCAAACATTGGAGCTCCCCCACAAGTGACCCCATTTTGGAAACTAGACCCCCCAAGGCACCTATCTAGATGCATAGTGAGCACTTGGAACCCCCAGGTGCTTCACAAATTGATTCGTAAAAATGAAAAAGTGAAAAAAAAAACACTTTTTCATTTTTATGAATCAATTTGTGAAGCACCTGGGGTTCCAAGTGCTCACTATGAATCTAGATAGGTGCCTTGGGGGGTCTAGTTTCCAAAATGGGGTCACTTGTGGGGGAGCTCCAATGTTTGGGCACACAGGGACTCTCTAAATGCAACATGGTATCCGCTAACAAATTGAATGGAAAATCGGCTCAAATTGTTAGCGGACACACATTGCGTTTGGAGAGCCCCTCTGTGCCCAAACTTTGGAGCTCCCCCACAAGTGACCCCATTTTGGAAACTAGACCCCCCAAGGCACCTTTCTAGATGCATAGTGAGCACTTGGAACCCCCAGGTGCTTCACAAATTGATTCGTAAAAATGAAAAAGTGAAAAAAAAAAACACTTTTTCATTTTTATGAATCAATTTGTGAAGCACCTGGGGTTCCAAGTGCTCACTATGAATCTAGATAGGTGCCTTGGGGGGTCTAGTTTCCAAAATGGGGTCACTTGTTGGGGAGCTCCAATGTTTGGGCACACAGGGACTCTCTAAATGCAACATGGTATCCGCTAACAAATTGAATGGAAAATCGGCTCAAATTGTTAGCGGACACACATTGCGTTTGGAGAGCCCCTCTGTGCCCAAACTTTGGAGCTCCCCCACAAGTGACCCCATTTTGGAAACTAGACCCCCCAAGGCACCTTTCTAGATGCATAGTCAGCACTTGGAACCCCCAGGTGCTTCACAAATTGATTCGTAAAAATGAAAAAGTGAAAAAAAAAACACTTTTTCATTTTTATGAATCAATTTGTGAAGCACCTGGGGTTCCAAGTGCTCACTATGAATCTAGATAGGTGCCTTGGGGGGTCTAGTTTCCAAAATGGGGTCACTTGTGGGGGAGCTCCAATGTTTGGGCACACAGGGACTCTCCAAATGCAACATGATATCCGCTAACAAATTGTCGGCTCAAATTGTTAGCGGATATCATGTTGCATTTGGAGAGTCCCTGTGTGCCCAAACATTGGAGCTCCCCCACAAGTGACCCCATTTTGGAAACTAGACCCCCCAAGGCACCTATCTAGATGCATAGTGAGCAGTTGGAACCCCCAGGTGCTTCACAAATTGATTCATAAAAATGAAAAAGTGTTTTTTTTTTCACTTTTTCATTATTACGAATCAATTTGTGAAGCATCTGGGGGTTCCAAGTGCTCACGATGCATCTAGATAGGTGCCTTGGGGGGTCTAGTTTCCAAAATGCGGTCACTTGTGGGGGAGCACCAATGTTTGGGCACACAGCGGCTCTCCAAACGCAACATGGTGTCGCTAACAATTTGAGCCAATTTTGCGTTAAATTTGTTAGCGGACACCATGTTGCATTTAGAGAGCCACTGTGTGCCCAAATATTGGAGCTCCCCCACAAGTGACCCCATTTTGGAAACTAGACCACCCAAGGCACCTATCTAGATGCATAGTGAGCACTTGGAACCCTCAGGTGCTTCACAAATTGATTCATAAAAATGAAAAAGTGTTTTTTTTTTCACTTTTTCATTGTTACGAATCAATTTGTGAAGCACCTGGGGGTTCCAAGTGCTCACTATGCATCTAGATAGGTGCCTTGGGGGGTCTAGTTTCCGAAATGGGGTCACTTGTGGGGGAGCTCCAATGTTTGGGCACACAGGGACTCTCTAAATGCAACTTGGTGTCCTCTAACAAATTTAACGGAAAATCGGCTCAAATTGTTAGTGACACCATGTTGCGTTTGGAGAGCCGCTGTGTGCCCAAACATTGGAGCTCCCCCACAAGTGACCCCATTTTTGAAACTAGACCCCCCAAGGCACCTATCTAGATGCATTGTGAGCACTTGGAACCCTCAGGTGCTTCACAAATTGATTCATAAAAATGAAAAAGTGTTTGTTTTTTTCACTTTTTCATTGTTACGAATCAATTTGTGAAGCACCTGGGGGTTCCAAGTGCTCACTATGCATTTAGAAACGTGCCTTGGGGGGTCTAGTTTCCAAAATGGGGTCACTTGTGGGGGAGCTCCAAAGTTTGGGCACACATGGGCTCTCCAAACACAACATGGCGTCCGCTAATTATTCAAGCAAATTTTACAATCAAAAAGTCAAATGGCGCTCCTTCCCTTCCGAGCCCTGCCGTGCGCCTAAACAGTGTTTTTTCCCCAAATATTGGGTATCTGCGTGCCCAGGGGAAATTGCACAACAAATTTTGGGGTCCATTTTTTCTTGTTACCCCTGTGAAAATAAAAAAAATTGGGTCTAAAGTAACATTTTTGTGAAAAAAGTTAAATGTTCATTTTTTTCTTCCACATTCAAAAAATTCCTGTGAAGCACCTGAAGGGTTAATAAAGTTCTTGAATGTGGTTTTGAGCACCTTGAGGGGTGCAGTTTTTAGAATGGTGTCACTTTTGGGTATTTTCTGTCATAAAGACCTCTCAAAGTGACTTCAAATGTGATGTGGTCCCTAAAAAAATGGTTTTGTAAATTTTGTTGGAAAAATGAGAAATCGCTGGTCAACTTTTAACCCCTATAGCTCCTTAACAAAAAAAAATTTTGGTTCCAAAATTGTGCTGATGTAAAGTAGACATGTGGGAAATGTTATTTATTAACTCTTTTGTGTGACATATCGCTCTGATTTCAGGGCTTAATAATTCAAATTTTGAAAATTGCAAAATTTTCAAAATTTTCACCTAATTTCCGTTTTTTTCACAAATAAACGCAAGTGATATCGAAGAAATTTTTCCACAATCATGAAGTACAATATGTCACGAAAAAACAATCTCAGAATCAGGGGGATCCGTTGAAGCGTTCCAGAGTAATTACCTCATAAAGTGACAGTGGTCAGAATTGTAAAAATTGGCCCGGTCATTAACGTGCAAACCACCCGCGGGGCTTAAGGGGTTAAAGAAAAAAAAATTGGGGGGTTGGCTAGAGGCAGCCGTGGACACACGATAGCCAGCCCTCATGGTGTTTGTGTTATTAAAGAAAAAAAAAATTGGGGGGCTGGCTAGAGGCAGCCGTGAACACACGATAGCCAGCCCTCATGGTGTTTGTGTTATTAAAGAAAAAAAAAATTGGGGGGCTGGCTAGAGGCAGCCGTGGACACACGATAGCCAGCCCTCATGGTGTTTGTGTTATTAAAGAAAAAAAAAATTGGGGGGCTGGCTAGAGGCAGCCGTGAACACATGATAGCCAGCCCTCATGGTGTTTGTGTTATTAAAGAAAAAAAAAATTGGGGGGCTGGCTAGAGGCAGCCGTGAACACACGATAGCCAGCCCTCATGGTGTTTGTGTTATTAAAGAAAAAAAAAATTGGAGGGCTGGCTAGAGGCAGCCGTGGACACACGATAGCCAGCCCTCATGGTGTTTGTGTTATTAAAGAAAAAAAAAATTGGGGGGCTGGCTAGAGGCAGCCGTGGACACACGATAGCGAGCCCTCATGATGTTTGTGTTATTAAAGAAAAATAAAATTGGGGGGCTGGCTAGAGGCAGCCGTGGACACACGATAGCCAGCCCTCATGGTGTTTGTGTTATTAAAGAAAAACAAAAATTGGGGGGCTGGCTAGAGGCAGCCGTGGACACATGATAGCCAGCCCTCATGGTGTTTGTGTTATTAAAGAAAAAAAAAATTGGGGGGCTGGCTAGAGGCAGCCGTGGACACACGATAGCCAGCCCTCATGGTGCTTGTGTTATTAAACAAAAAAAAAATTGGGGGGCTGGCTAGAGGTAGCCGTGGATACACGATAGCCAGCCCTCATGGTGTTTGTGTTATTAAAGAAAAAAAAAATTGGGGGGCTGGCTAGAGGTAGCCGTGGATACACGATAGCCAGCCCTCATGGTGTTTGTGTTATTAAAGAAAAAAAAAATTGGGGGGCTGGCTAGAGGCAGCCGTGAACACACGATAGCCAGCCCTCATGGTGTTTGTGTTATTAAAGAAAAAAAAAAATTGGGGGGCTGGCTAGAGGCAGCCGTGAACACACGATAGCCAGCCCTCATGGTGTTTGTGTTATTAAAGAAAAACAAAAATTAGGGGGCTGGCTAGAGGCAGCCGCGGACACACGATAGCCAGCCCTCATGGTGTTTGTGATATTAAAGAAAAAAAAAATTGGGGGGCTGGCTAGAGGCAGCCGTGAACACACGATAGCCAGCCCTCATGGTGTTTGTGTTATTAAAGAAAAAAAAAATTGGGGGGGCTGGCTAGAGGCAGCCGTGGACACACGATAGCCAGCCCTCATGGTGTTTGTGTTATTAAAGAAAAAAAATATTGGGGGGCTGGCTAGAGGCAGCCGTGGACAGATGATAGCCAGCCCTCATGGTGTTTGTGTTATTAAAGAAAAAAAAAATTGGGGGGCTGGCTAGAGGCAGCCGTGGACACATGATAGCCAGCCCTCATGGTGTTTGTGTTATTAAAGAAAAAAAAAATTGGGGGGCTGGCTAGAGGCAGCCGTGAACACACGATAGCCAGCCCTCATGGTGTTTGTGTTATTAAAGAAAAAAAAAATTGGGGGGCTGGCTAGAGGCAGCCGTGGACACACGATAGCCAGCCCTCATGGTGTTTGTGTTATTAAAGAAAAAAAAAATTGGGGGGCTGGCTAGAGGCAGCCGTGGACACATGATAGCCAGCCCTCATGGTGTTTGTGTTATTAAAGAAAAAAAAAATTGGGGGGCTGGCTAGAGGCAGCCGTGAACACACGATAGCCAGTCCTCATGGTGTTTGTGTTATTAAAGAAAAAAAAAATTGGGGGGCTGGCTAGAGGCAGCCGTGAACACAATGCTTCATTTCTGCATCGTGGTTACATAGCCTTAGTGTTATTAAAGCAAAAAAAATTTGAGAGTTGGCTATAGACATTATATGCCCAATATGAGGGCTGGATGCAGGTAATCCAGGACAACCAGCAGCAAGCTCTCATGCTTGCGTGCACATTAGAAATAGAAACATTGCCATCTGGTGTTTTTACAATCCTACAATAAAAAATTAAAAAGTTGGACAACATTGCCACCCGGTGGAGTTTCCTCAGAACACACAATGTCAACAAAAAAGTCAATGAGGGCTGGCTATTGGTCAATCAGGTAAGTGATTTAGCCAGCTCTAATGTTACATTTTTTTGCATTTTTATTGCGTAGACCCCCTCAGGAGCGATATTTCAGACCGCAGAGCGCGCAGTTTCGAGCAAAAATTTTGCCTTAACCCTGAAAAAAATTTAGCGCATCCCACCGCGTGCGTAAGCGTCCCAAATGCCAAAAAACAAATTTCCCCCATCAGTCCCTATATATTACTATAGTACAGAAGGTCATACTACCATATTGACTCTTTAATCCAGTTCCAATGTATCAAGGTCAAGCCTGTTGCACAAATGCAACAAATGTTGCATTCCGGCAACAAAAGTCGGCCATCTTGTGTCCCGTTTGCAACAAAAGGTCATCTTTTGTTGCCTTTCGGCAACATTTCAGGTCAAGCCTGTTGCAAACGGGACACGAAGCCTCTGATTTTGACCAAAGGTGCACCTCTGTAGCATAATCCCCCCAAAAGCAGTCTGTAGCATAATCCCCCCACCTCCCATAGGCCTTCTGTAGCATAATCCCCCCACCCCCATAGGCAGTCTGTAGTATAATCCCCCCGCCCCCCATAGGCAGTCTGTAGCATAATCTCCTCACTCCCCATAGACAGTCTGTAGCATAATCCCCTCACCCCCCCCCATAGGCAGCCTGTAGCATAATCCCCTCACCCCCATAGGCAGTCTGTAGCATAATCCCCTCACCCCCCATAAGCAGTCTGTAGCATAATCCCCTCACTACCCATAGGCAGTCTGTAGCATAATCCCCTCACCCCTCCCATAGGCAGTCTGTAGCATAATCCCCTCACTCCCCCCCATAGGCAGTCTGTAGCATAATCCCCTCACCCCCCATAAGCAGTCTGTAGCATAATCCCCTCACCCCCCATAGGCAGTCTGTAACATAATCCCCCCGCCCCCCATAGGCAGTCTGTAGCATAATCTCCTCACTCCCCATAGACAGTCTGTAGCATAATCCCCTCACCCCCCCCATAGGCAGCCTGTAGCATAATCCCCTCACCCCCATAGGCAGTCTGTAGCATAATCCCCTCACCCCCCATAAGCAGTCTGTAGCATAATCCCCTCACTACCCATAGGCAGTCTGTAGCATAATCCCCTCACCCCTCCCATAGGCAGTCTGTAGCATAATCCCCTCACTCCCCCCCCATAGGCAGTCTGTAGCATAATCCCCTCACCCCCCATAAGCAGTCTGTAGCATAATCCCCTCACCCCCCATAGGCAGTCTGTAACATAATCCCCTCACCCCCCATAGGCAGTCTGTAGCATAATCCCCTCACCCCCCCATAGGCAGTCTGTAGCATAATCCCCTCACCCCCCATAAGCAGTCTGTAGCATAATCCCCTCACCCCCCCATAGGCAGTCTGTAGCATAATCCCCTCAGCCCCCATAGGCAGTCTGTAGCATAATCCCCTCACCCCCCCCATAGGCAGTCTGTAGCATAATCCCCTCACCAATCCCCATAGGCAGTCTGTAGCATAATCCCCTCACCCCCCATAAGCAGTCTGTAGCATTATCCCTTCACCCCCCATAGGCAGTCTGTAGCATAATCCCCTCACCCCCCCATAGGCAGTCTGTAGCATAATCCCCTCACCCCCCATAGGCAGTCTGTAGCATAATCCCCTCACCCCCCATAGGCAGTCTGTAGCATAATCCCCTCACCCCCCCATAGGCAGTCTGTAGCATAATCCCCTCACCCCCCATAGGCAGTCTGTAGCATAATCCCCTCACCCCCCATAGGCAGTCTGTAGCATAATCCCCTCACCCCCCATAGGCAGTCTGTAGCATAATCCCCTCACCCCCCCATAGGCAGTCTGTAGCATAATCCCCTCACCCCCCATAGGCAGTCTGTAGCATAATCCCCTCACCCCCCCATAGGCAGTCTGTAGCATAATCCCCTCACCCCCCATAGGCAGTCTGTAGCATAATCCCCCCACCCCCCACAGGCAGTCTGTAGCATAATCCCCCCACCCCCCATAGGCAGTCTGTAGCATAATCCCCCCACCCCCCATAGGCAGTCTGTAGCATAATCTCCTCACTCCCCATAGGTAGTCTGTAGCATAATCCCCTCACCCCCCCATAGGCAGTCTGTAGCATAACCCCCCCCCCTCTCCAATAAGAAAAAATAAATAAATAAGCACAATACTCACCTCTCTCTCCTCCTCATTCCCCCGCTGCTCCGAGCGCCCGGTCCGCACAAATCTTCAGCACAGTGGGCCGGGCGCCAAGTGATGACGTGACGTCAGTGGCGTCAGACACAGAGGACGCTATGGGGACTGATGGGAGAGGGAGCGTAGCTCCCTCTCCCATCACTGAGCTTGCAGTTGCGGTGACTTGCGGGGGGGGGGGGGGGGCGATGCTGGCATCGGGGACCTCCCTCCTGCTTTAGGGCCCCATAGCAGCTGCCGGGCAGTACAGGGACATTGGGTCTCCCTGCTCTGCCCGGAGTGTAACTGTAGAGGCGTGCCGCTACAGTTACAATGACGTAGCTCGGGTGGGCACCCTCAGAGCGCGGGGCCCGGGGCGACCTCCCCCTCTGCCCCCCAGGTAGCTACGCTACTGTCACAGACCCATATATTTGTATGGGGAATTTAGATTCATGAATCGTAACTATTGTTATGTGGACAACTCAATAGCTTATAATGGCTACGTATTTTATGCATGAAAACTATGGATAAAACAAGTATGTGAAACAATAAAGTCTGGATGAGGTATGAGGGGAGTCTGATTAGACATTATTTCAAAGCAAAGTCTGGGGTTTGTATTACAGAGGGTTGTGCTCAGGAGTCTGTATTAAGAGGGAGTCTGGTCTGGGTATGGATTTATGAGCTAGGTCACTGACCATAAATTTATCCTAAGTGAACAAAGCTCAAATGTGAAGACATGAAATAGCAGGTACAGTCATGGCCAAAAGTATTGAGAATGAGACAAATAGTAATTTTTCCAAAGTTTACTGCTTCATTTTTTGTAATGGCAATTTGCATATACTCCTGAATGTCAAAGAGTGATCAGCTTAACAGCAATTACTGTACTTGCAAAGTCAATATTTGCCCAGAAAATGAACTTTAACCCCCAAAACACATTTCAACATCATTGCAGTCCTGCCTTAAAAGGAGCAGCTAACATCGTTTTAGTGATTGATCCATTAACACAGGTGTGGGTGTTGATGAGGACAGGGCAGGCGATCAATCAGTCATGATTAAGTAAGAATGACATCACTGGACACTTTAAAAGGAGGCTGGTTCTTGGTATCATTGTTTCTCTTCAGTTAACCATGGTTATCTCTAAAGAAACACGTGCAGCCATCATTGCACTGCACAAAAATGGCCTAACAGGGAAGAGTATCGCAGCTACAAAGATTGCACCTCAGTCAACAATCTATCGCATCATCAAGAACTTCAAGGAGAGAGCTTCTATTGTTGTCAAAAAGGCTCCAGGGCGCCCAAGAAAGACCAGCAAGCGCCAGGACCGTATCTTCAAACTGTTTCAGCTGCGGGATCAGACTACCAGCAGTGCCGAGCTTGCTCAGGAATGGCAGCAGGCTGGTGTGCGTGCTTCTGCACGCACTGTGAGGCGGAGACTCTTTGAGCAAGGGCTGGTTTCAAGGAGGGCAGCAAAGAAGCCACTTCTCTCCAGAAAAAACATCAGGGACCGACTGATATTCTGCAAAAGGTACAGGGAGTGGACTGCTGAGGACTGGGGCAAAGTCATTTTCTCTGATGAATCCCCTTTTCGATTGTTTGGGACATCTGGAAAACAGCTTATTCGGAGAAGAGGTGAGCGCTACCACCAGTCTTGTCTCATGCCAACTGTAAAGCATCCTGAAACCATTCATGTGTGGGGTTGCTTCTCAGCCAAGGGAATCGGCTCACTCACAGTCTTGCCTAAAATCACAGCCATGAATAAAGAATGGTACCAGAATGTCCTCCAAGAGCAACTTCTCCCAACCGTCCAAGAGCAGTTTGGCGCCCAACAATGCCTTTTCCAGCATGATGGAGCACCTTGCCATAAAGCAAAGGTGATAACTAAATGGCTCATGGAACAAAACATAGAGATTTTGGGTCCATGGCCTGGAAACTCCCCAGATCTTAATCCCATTGAGAACTTGTGGTCAATCATCAAGAGACGGGTGGACAAACAAAAACCAACAAATTCTGGCAAAATGCAAGCATTGATTATGCAAGAATGGACTGCTATCAGTCAGGATTTGGTCCAAAAGTTGATTGAGGGCATGCCAGGGAGAATTACAGAGGTCTTGAAGAAGAAGGGGCAACACTGCAAATATTGACTTGCTGCATTAACTCATTCTAACTGTCAATATAACCTATTGGTACTCATAATATGATTGCAATTATATTTCTGTATGTGATATAAACATCAGACAAACACTAATAAAAACCAGAGGCCAGCAGATCATGTGAAAATATAATTTTGGTGTCATTCTCAAAACTTTTGGCCATGACTGTAGGCATCAGTCATGTAGAAGACTTAAATGTTGATTTTTTTTTGCTTAATTTATAAAACCCTCGTCATGATTCATATCTTCTAAATAATACTGACTGCATCACTAGGATAGGGTCATTATTAGCATTACGCGTCCTACTTCCATTATAGCTATAAACTATCACTGATCTTATTGTCTGTACATGTGGTTATACTTGGGGCTTCCTGTATGTACAGACTGTATGGATTTTATAGGATGCAAGGGCCACTGCTCTTTTCCCCATGGCAGATACTGAATGTGTAATGTTAAACTTATTGTGTGATAATGATGGTTTGCTGGATATGTTATGGATTACGTTCAGGGGTGGATTAAGAGTAGCCAGGGCCCCGGGCAGTTTAGAAGGTGTGGGCCCCCCCACAGGTACCCGATGTATCACGTGACATGTCACATGATTCCCTTTGAAAGCTCATGTGATAGATCATGTGACCAACACACAGAAGCTTTGGTCACATCTGTAGACGGAAAATGATAGAAATTTTTTTCCATTATGTTCACAGCGCTATACATAACATAGCGCTATATATAGTAGAGCAGCAGTGGGAGATTAATTTCCTTGAGGGGTCACGAGAGACCATGACTGTTGTGGAGGCTGAACCAATAGGCTGAAATTAATTCTGCTCAACATTAATAATGTTAACAAAATAATAAAAAATATATATTAATTGTATGACTTAATATTGAGCAGAATTAAGTATGCTGACATCCCCCTATATACAGTATGAGCCCCCACATAACTCCCTAGATACAGTATGAGCCCGCACATAGCTCCCTAGATACAGTATGAGCCCCCACATAGCTCCCTAGATACAGTATGAGCCCCACACATAGCTCCCTAGATACAGTATGAGCCCCACACATAGCTCCCTAGATACAGTATGAGCCCCACACATAGCTCCCTAGATACAGTATGAGCACCCACATAGCACCCTATATACAGTATGAGCACTCACATTGCCCCCTATATACAGTAGGAGCCCCACATAGCTCCCTATATACAGTATGAGCCCTCACATAGCTCCCTAGTTACAGTATGAGCCCTCACATAGCTCCCTATATACAGTATGAGCCCTCACATAGCTCCATAGATACAGTATGAGCCCTCACATAGCTCCCTATATACAGTATGAGCACCCAAATAGCTCCCTATGTACAATATGAGCCCGTACATAGCTCCCTATATACAGTATGAGTACCCACATAGCACCCTATATACAATATGAGCCCGTACATAACTCCCTATATACAGTATGAGTACCCACATAGCTCCCTATATACAATATGAGCCCGTACATAGCTCCCTTCTCTGATCGACTGTCGGTTCCACAGCCAGCTCAGAGAATGGTCGAATGCAAAATGCAGCTACCTGGGAGACACCTTTGACCACCGCATGAGGTGGCCCAAAGGCACCCCCCTGATGGCTGTACCCCGGTCACATGCCTCTCCTCATTCCCCCATGTATGGCCCTGTACAGTCTATATGACAATACATGACTGGTATCTACTATAGTATAATCAGGGATGTGTCCTTCTGTCAGAAGCCTCTATAGACTGCGCAAGTGCAATACCTGCGCAGTCTGGCCGCAGACAGACACATCCACATCCCAGACAGGGATGAGGAGTGTGGTGCCGGATATCCCGGTATGCAAAGGCACCATAAACACATACCTGTTCAGTCCTGTCATCTCTGGAGAGGCTGGGGGAGGAATGTGGTGCCACAATCGGCGCCTGTGCATACTGTGATTTCCGGCGCTATTTTAGTCAAGACAAATATGAAAACAAAATGGACAGTGTGGTATGCGCATGCGTGTACTTTGGCGCCATTTTGTTGAATACACTCTGCACATTTGTATTCATTCAAATGAAACTGGATATTGCGCTATGCGGACATGGGGAGCATGGACCAAGGTGAGGGGGGAGCATAGACCAGGATAGGGGAACAGGAAGGGGGAGCATATACCAGGATGGGGAAGCATGGACCAGGATGGGGGAGCATATACCAGGATGGGGGAGCATGGGCCAGGATAGCGGAGCATATACGAGGATGGGGAAGCATACACCAGGATGGGGGAGCATATACCAGGATAGGGGAGCATATGCCAAGATGGGAGGAAGCATGGACCAGGATGGGGGAGCATGTACCAGAATGGGGAAGCATATACCAGGATGGAGGGATGGGGGGAAGCATGGACCAGGATGGGGGGAGCATATACCAGGATGGGGAACCAGGGTGGGGAAGCATACACCAGGATGGGGGAGCATATACCAGGATGGGGGACCAGGATGGGGAAGCATATACCAGGATGGGGGAGCATATAACAGGATGGAGGACCAGGATGGGGAAGCATACACCAGGATGGGGGAGCATATACCAGGATGGGGAACCAGGATGGGGGAGCATATACCAGGATGGGGGAGCATATACCAGGATGGGGGAGCATATACCAGGATGGGGAAGCATATACCAGGATGGGGGAGCATATACCAGGATGGGGGAGCATATACCAGGATGGGGAAGCATACACCAGGATGGAGGAGCATATACCAGGATGGGGGACCAGGATGGGGAAGCATACACCAGGATGGGGGAGCATATACCAGGACGGGGGCAAATATACCAGGATGGGGAAGCATACACCAGGATGGGGAAGCATATACCAGGATACGGGGCCAGGATAGGAGAGCATATACCAATAAAAAAGCTCGCCACCCGGGCGTAAAACGAGTTCAATAGCTAGTGCGATATACTGTGATATAGACATCAGATGTTATATACTATACACATTGTTATATCCCATCTGATGTCTTTACCACAGTATACCGTACACTAATCTGTATACTGGATGTGACATTTTGTACAGGGATATACACTGTACTGATCACACCGGCCTACAGGACCTCACATATTATATATGGAGCAGTATAGTATGTGACGTCCTGTAGGTTTTGGGCTGATCAGTCAGTGCAGGATCCTGTATGCGATGTCTGTGGTCTCTGCTGGGGCTCAGTGTGATTTATTGCATGACTGTGAATTTTCCTGCAGATCTGGTGACGATGGAGCCGATGACCTGGCATTGACAGCGCGAGCTGATCTGCAACAAAGGTCAGACTCCGGCAATAAGTCACACAGAGCCCCAGCAGAGCGACCGCTGACCTGATACTAAGGGATCTGTGTGAACTCATTAGGAGGAGAGCAGCATCTTGCAGCCCCCTCCTCACTCCAGACAACCTGCCCTGGGCCCGACCTCATATTTACTATTTACCGCCATCCACTGATGCAGGAGCTCCTCTCCGGCAGGCTGAAGTGAAGCAGCTCCAGGCGCCGCTGTGTGACGTCAGTCCTGGAGACACAGCGTGCAAGGGGTGTGTCTGTCTCCCTGATGCAGCCGGCGTCTAATGGTACGGTGCGGTTCCCCTGCCCATGCCTCTGCAGAAAACATTATAATGAGGGCGATCTGGCCATGGGCTCCCCCGAAGGCCAGGGCCCCGGGCGGTAGCCCAGATTGTCCTCATTATAATCCGCCTATGATTACATTGCTTTGAATGTGTTGACTACGGGTCAGAGTGATGATTGTAGTTGCCTTGTCTCCTCTGTCATTACATCGGAGAGAACTCAAGCGTCATAGTAAATTGGTGTATTGTTATCACTCAGTCAGTGTGGGAATTCAAGAGAGGTAAAGACTGCGAGTCTCCCATGTGGACAAGGTTAGTAGATAAATAGGTAGAACAAATAGGTCATGCGCTCTCTGTAACAGGGCGGGTGTAGCCTTCAATGTGACCAACTGAGCACAATAATTAGAAGCTGATACTTGTGACCAGGTTGTTGAGCCATTCTAAAGCTGGCCACACAAATTAGATGACTGTTGACCAAACGATTCTTCAGTGGATCATTCAGCCAACAGCCATCTTTGCTGACTCTCCCATGGAATGGATTGCTCACTTGGCTGAGCACTCCTGTGTTCTCCATGATTTCTGAGAGAACAAAGTGATCAGCAGTCCCAAATTGGATATGTCCAATTGTCATCTCCTGCGACCATCAGTTGACCTGTGCCCCTATACACATTAGAGTGTCTGGCATATCGATGTGTTTGACCAACTTTAACCTAATGTGTATGGAGAAAGCTGTATTTACACTGAAAGATTATCATGTACGATCGTTTTTAAGAAACAGGCTGATGATCATCAGATAATAAAAGCAAAACTCGCATTCACTGGGTGAAATTATTTTTTGTGCAGCACAAAAAATCATTGTTCTCAGTGGTGCAGTGGTCCTTTCTAAATACGACTCGGACTCCCAAGAGCTATGGCTGCTTATGCACTCTGAACAATCTGCTACAGATCGCTCAGTCTGCCCATGTAAACAGGCTTTTAAATTTCTGCAAATGGGTTTGTGTAAATGGATCCTACAACATAAGAAAAGCTGAATATAGTGCTGCCGGGGAGATTATATGTTATTGGCCTGTACTGGGAGGGTGATGCCCATGTCAAGTTAACCACTTCGCGCCAGAGCCTCTTTTTGCCTTCGTGACCGGGCCAATTTTTTCAATTCTGACCACTGTCACTTTATGAGGTAATTACTCTGGAACGCTTCAACGGATTCCCCTGATTCTGAGACTGTTTTTTCGTGACATATTGTACTTCATGATAGTGGTAAAATTTCTTCGATATCACTTGCGTTTATTTGTGAAAAAATCGGAAATTTGGCGAAAATTTTGCAATTTTCAAACTTTGAATTTTCATGCCCTTAAATCAGAGAGAGATGTCACACAAAATAGTTAATAAATAACATTTCCCACATGTCTACTTTACATCAGCACAATTTTGGAACCAACATTTTTTTTTGTTAGGAAGCTATAAGGGTTAAAAGTTGACCAGCGATTTCTCATTTTTACAACAAAATTTACAAAAACATTTTTTTAGGGACCACATCTTATTTGAAGTGACTTTGAGAGGCCTTTATGACAGAAAATACCCAAAAGTGACACCATTCTAAAAACTTCACCCCCCAAGGTGCTCAAAACCACATTCAAGAAGTTTATTAACCCTTCAGGTGCTTCACAGGAATTTTTGGAATGTGGAAGAAAACAATGAACATTTAACTTTTTTTTCACAAAACTGCTACTTTAACCTCAAATTTTTAATTTTCACAAGGGCAGCCAGAAAAAATGGACCCCAAAATGTGTTGTGCAATTTCTCCTGAGCACGCTGATACCCCATATGTGGTGCAAAGCCACTTTTTGGGCGCACGGCATGGCTTGGAAGGTAAGGAGCGCCATTTGACTTTTGGAATGGAAATTTGACTGGAATCGATAGCGGACGCCATGTTGCATTTGGAGAGCCCCTGAGGTGCCTAAACAGAGGAAACCCCCAACAAGTGACCCCATTTTGGAAATGACACCCCTCTGGGAATTCATCTATGAGTTTTGTGACCATTTTAACTCAATGGATGATTTCCAGAAACAAGCACGCAATGGAAGGTTTAGATTCTGGAGAACCCCCCCTGGAAATTAAGTGAGCTCTACTCAAATGTGTCATTCACTAAATGAACCAAATGTTTGAATGACAAATTGGGATACATTTTTACAGTTTAAAAACATGGTTCTGTGTGGAAGATTTTAAAGCAGTCAGTGACGCATAAGGCTGGCAATGATGGGCATTGTGCGCAATAGTAGCGGGTATCACGCCTCATTCCTCTCTTAGTACATACACGACATCTTTTCTGGGGGTTCCTTCTTGTTTCCGTTGCTGGAATAAGTGCAATAAAATGTCGCTCAGTGAGTCTTTTCACATCCTCAGATTCTAATGGATGAGCGGGGCTAACACTTTGAAAGACAAGATTATCAGAGGCCAGCAGCTGACATCTGCGTCCCAGCGCAGCGGCGTATGACATCACTGACGCAGATGTCAGCTGCAGGCCTCTGATAGGTCGGCAGCTGGCATTGGTATTGCTGTGCAGAGAGCCTGTCTCTGCTCGGCAATACACTGCACTACGGTGCTTATGTCGGCGGCTACTGGTCCGGGCCGGAATTGTCAAGGGGTCTATGGTGCCTGCATGCTGCATATGCAGAAGGACGCCGAGGGAACGGAAGACAGGTGAGAAGAATTTTTTTTTCTCTGTTATGTGCACTATGGGCATCTGGATAGGGACATATGGGCACGTGGGTGAGCACATATGGCCACCTGGATGAGGACGTATGGCCACCTGGATGGGGACATTCCTACAATATGGGGACCTGGAGGGGGACATTCCTACAATATTTGGACCTGGATGGGGGGCATTACTACAAGATGAGGACCAGGATGGGGCATTACTACAAGATGAGGACCAGGATGGGCACATTGCTACAATATAAGGACCAGGATGGGCACATTGCTACAATATGAGGACCAGGATGGGCACATTGCTACAATATGAGGACCAGGATGGGCACATTGCTACAATATGAGGACCAGGATGGGCACATTGCTACAATATGAGGACCAGGATGGGCACATTGCTACAATATGAGGACCAGGATGGGCACATTGCTACAATATGAGGACCAGGATGGGCGCATCGCTACAATATGAGGACCAGGATGGGCACATCACTACAATATGAGGACCAGGATGGGCACATCACTACAAGATGGGGACCACGATGGGGCATTACTACAAGATGGGGACCAGGATGGTGCATTACTACAAGATGAGGACCAGGATGGGGCAATACTTCAAGATGAGGATCAGGATGGGCACATTACTACAAGATGAGGACCAGGATGGGGCATTACTGCAAGATGAGGACCAGGATGGGTACATTACTACAAGATGAGGATCAGGATGGGCACATTACTACAAGATGAGGATCAGGATGGGGCATTACTACAAGACGAGGACCAGTTCAAAAAGTGTATAGAAAAAAAATGGTATCACTAAAAATGTCACTTTGTCATGCAAAGAATGCGGCCCCCCAAATTCAATTTTTTTCCGTGTGCGGCCCATATACCCAGCTGAGTTTGAGACCCCTATTCTATACCATTTTAATATTTTGATTTTGTACTTCTGAAAACATTCTAGAGTGAAGACATCAGTAATCAATACAGAGATGGATTTCACACTGACGGCATCATTTGATGAGGCATGTTGGCCGATAATGTTGATATGGGAGAGGATTAACCATGGATATACATCAGATTCTCCCCCAAAGTCATTGGGGTTCCGAAAAGGAGGCTATGGATACCAAATATGGGTTTTAGCTCCTACAACGAAAAATATTCTGTTTTCTGGGACACTTTTCACTCATAATGGAAAGTGCACACTCCATTCGGCCCTGTTTTATATTTCATTGGACCTCGGTTTATTGATGAGACAAGCCAAGGATTATATGTACCGCCATCATTTACTGTCATTGTATCAGATACAAATGTTTTAATGCCTGCTCGAGCTTCAACGGTAGCTAAGCAAATATTAAAAATTACCCATTTTGTTCTAAACTCTATTTAGTGCAGTGATTTAGATGATAAACACATTTGATGTATGAAAATCTTAAACTTTATATATATTTTATTGCAAATTTACATTTTTCCCTGAATGTCAAGGTGTTCATATCTCTTACGTGGGTATTTCATGTTCTAAAAAAATAGTTAATAGCATTTACATGCTGTTAAACAATATTGAGTAAAGAATCATTTACTACATCTAAACATATAGTATGACACCGTTTTATGTTCAAAGTGTTTATCAATGTGCATGTCCACCTCATGTGCTAAGTGCTGCTGGATATGCATGCTTGGTCTCTCTCCTGCAGTAGCATTATATACCTATGAAAAGTCCATGTGCAAAGGAAGTAAAAGGGACCATACTGTCTGCTGCCAGAAGGGGAAGAAAACTGATTATGTGCGGAGTTGGCACCCAGCAGCACAGATTAATAGCAGCTAAGAGATGGGGCAGTACAGCTGAGCTGACAGCACTATGAGAAAAGAGCTCACAAAAGTATAATGAGACAAAGCTAACCTCTGCTGTACTGCCCCTTCCCCAACACTTTCTGACATGATGAAAGCTGAAGAAGTGTTAGTAATCACACATATGTCTACTATTCTCCTAGAACTATGTAATCACATACAGATTTGCAGGAAAATCAGTGAGAGCAGACAGTCTATAATTACAAAATAGAACCTACAAAGTCGCAAGTAACAAAACATAATTTTATTAATTAATAAATATAGCTGGACAACTAGAGATATTAAAAAACAAGATATAGGACTAATTAAAAACCAATAAAACACAGCAGGCACAATAATAAGTACTGAACATAGGTCCCGATGCCCACATACTCCCTGTGCAGCCTCCACCTTACCCTCCAATGCACGTTTCACTAATGCTTCCGAAGGGGTGGTGAAGTGGAGAATGGAAGCCAACTTTTTAATGAGTGAGAAAGGTGGTAGAGGTGATGGCCATTTCTATCAACGCCTTCCACTATGATTATGTGGCGTGGTCACTATCAATACCTGCATTGGAGGGCGCTGATGGAGTCATTGAAGCTGAAATTCCGGGTCCAAGCCGAGCAGCCAGTGCGTATGTGCGAAATGGAGTGGCAGCCATCTTGGATGAGGAAAACTTGCCCAATGCAACTATGAAAGTAGAAATACAGTTATATGAAAAAGTTTGGGCACCCCTATTAATCTTAAGCTTAATGTTTTATAAAAATTGGTGTTTTTGCAACAGCTATTTCAGTTTGATATATGTAATAACTGTTGGACACCGTAATGTTTCTGCCTTGAAATGAGGTTTATTGTACTAACAAAAAATGTGCAATCTGCATTCAAACAAAATTTGACAGGTGCATAAGTATGGGCACCTCACCAGAAAAGTGACATTAATATTTAGTAGATCCTCCTTTTGCAAAAATAACAGCCTCTAGTCGCTTCCTGTAGCTTTTAATGATTTCCTGGATCCTGGATGAAGGTATTTTTGACCATTCCTCTTTACAAAACAGTTCCAGTTCAGTTAAATTTGATGATCGCCGAGCATGGACAGCCCTCTTCAAATGATCCCACAGATGTTCAATGATATTCAGGTCTGGGGACTGGGATGGCCATTCCAGAACATTGTAATTGTTCCTCTGCATGAATGCCTGAGTAGATTTGGAGCGGTGTTTTGGATTATTGTCTTGCTGAAAGATCCATCCCCTGCGTAACTTCAACTTTGTCACTGATTCTTGAACATTATTGTCAAGAATCTGCTGATACTGAGTGGAATTCATGCATCCCTCAACTTTAACAAGATTCCCGGTGCCGGCATTGGCCACACAGCCCCAAAGCATGATGGAACCTCCACCCAATTTTACTGTGGGTAGCAAGTGTTTTTCTTGGAATGCTGTGTTTTTTTGCAGCCATGCATAACGCCTTTTTGTATGACCAAACAACTCAACCATGGTTTCATCAGTCCACAGGACCTTCTTCCAAAAAGAAATTGGCTTCTCCAAATGTGCTTTTGCATACCTCAGCCGACTCTGTTTGTGGCGTGCTTGCAGAAACGGCTTCTTTCGCATCACTCTCCCATACAGCTTCTCCTTGTGCAAAGTGCGTTGTTGACCGATGCACAGTGACACCATCTGCAGCAAGTTGATGCTGCAGCTCTCTGGAGGTGGTCTGAGGATTGTCCTTGACCTCACCATTCTTCTTCTCTGCCTTTCTGATGTTTTTCTTGGCCTGCCACTTCTGGCCTTAACAAGAACTGTCCCTGTGTTCTTCCATTTCCTTACTATGTTCCTCACAGAGGAAACTGACAGGTTAAATCTCTGAGACAGCTTTTTGTATCCTTCCCCTGAACAACTATGTTGAATAATCTTTGTTTTCAGATCATTTGACAGTTGTTTTGAGGAGCCCATGATGCCACTCTTCAGAGGAGATTCAAACAAGAGAACAACTTGCAAGTGGCTATGAAGTTCAAAGCTTAATGAGGTTACAAAACCAAAAAAGTGCTTTAGTAAGTCAGTAAAAAGTAGGTAGGAGTATTTAAAACAAGAAAATGATAAGGGTGCCCATACTTATGCACCTGTCAAATTTTGTTTGAATGCAGATTGCACATTTTCTGTTAGTACAATAAACCTCATTTCAAAGCAGAAACATTACTGTGTCCAACAGTTATTACATATATCAAACTGAAATAGCTGTTGCAAAAACACCAATTTTTATAAAACATTAAGCTTAAGATTAATAGGGGTGCCCAAACTTTTTCATATAACTGTAGATTGGAAAATATGGGGCGGCGGCTATATTGGATGGGGGAAACGTGCCTATTGCAGTGGGGAAAGTAGACCTTGATGGGAAAAAGAGCCAAATGAAAAAAAATATGTATGTGGATAACTGATGAAAAATGACAGAATGTGGAAGCATGGAGTGAAAAGTGAGGGTGCTAAAAAATAAACAAAGAAATATGATTGGATGCGTTGTGACATGTCAATGAAATGAATGATGAAAAAAAAAATCTAAATAAAGTGATAGGGGAATAGGGAAGATCACAAAATGAAAAACTAAGAAAAAAAAATATATATAATGATAATAAATAAATAGTAAGTAATAAAAAATTGTAAAATTAAAATAATAATAGTGTAATGAGTAAGCAAAGAAAGAGAACATATGAATGTGAAAAAGGGTATGCATAGTGGTAGAATAAAATAGTGTGTATAAAACACACAGAACAATGAAAAAAATATATAAAAACACATTTAAATGGAAAAACGTGCAGCAATATCCAGATGAGACGACAAAGTAAAAAATACTGGAAGAAAGAAAAAATGTGGGACTTGTTTTCATATTAGCCACTGAGATAAACTGCATCCTAGATTGAAAGAGAAGAAGTGAGAAAACAAATAAAAATGAATAAAACTAAAAAGCCACAGCCGACTTCGCAAATATAAGGAAAATAAAATGAAATGTTGGGAAACAATAAGGGAACAAAAAGATGGTAAATTGTAGTCATTAAAGAATACAACAATTAAAGATAGGAAACAAAACTGAGCTGTTCTTATAAACCAAGAGGTGCCAATGTTTATAAAGTAGTTATCCACTTACATTCAATTTGTACCAGCTTTTTCTTGTTTCAGAAAAAACTGTTTCAATATAGGCCAATGGACTTCATCTCTTCGACTATGGAAACTGGTAATTGGCAGGACACGTTCATCTTGATTTTTCATCTTTTTCAGTAAATCATCAAGGTTACATACTCTAGCTAATCTGTAACCTCGGTCAATATCTTTTACTCGATATCCGCGTTGTGTAAATCTGTCTTTCAGATCTCTAACATGGCTCTCAAAGTCAGATGTTTGATCACACAAAATTACTTATCCATTCATGAGAATATTGTGTCTGAACCATATCTCTCACCCATAGCCCTACAAAAAAGATTTTCATAAGACAGCGCAAATGTTACGCCCATTGCCACACCCATAGTCTGCAAGAAAAATCTGTTCCTGAATACAAAAAAAATTGTGATCCAAAACAAAATTGAGTCCATTGGACGGATAAGGAGGTCTCTGGATAGACCCTGCATGTTGAGAAGAAATTTGGTTGCTGGCATCCCCTGTTGATGACTAATGCAGGTATAAAGGGACTCAATATCACATGTCACAAGGAACATGTCAGGTTCCAATACTTCACCATCCAATCGCCTTAAAACCTCTCTCGACTCCTTTAAGTAGGACGGAAGATCGACCATACAAGGTTGAAGACAATGATCAAGGAATCTACAGATCTGTTCATTCATACTTTCACATCCTGATACAATGGGACAACCTGGGGGGGGTTGAGTAAATTTTCATGAACCTTAGGTAATAGAATGTAGCAATAACTGGACCGTCAACCATGAGATCTTCCCATTATGGTTTAGGGATAGTGCCTCTCTCAAGTGTCTTATCCAAAATAAGGAACATATTATTTTGAAATGTTCTTATTGGCAATCTGCAAAAAAATACTTGACATCATTCAGTTGACAGGAAGCCTCCCTTTCATACATGTCAGTATGCCAAATAACCACATTCGATCCTTTGTCAGTTTACCTTTTTACCACCTGTTTCATGATTTTTTTTAATTTCATTTAAAGCAGTCATCTGTTGTTTAGTAACATTATCATTGATTCGCAGTGATGAGTGAATATTTTAAGTTACTCAGACTGTTCTCATGAAAATTTCAAGTGGGACAAAGAGAGAGTAGAGGAAATATGGCAGATTTCTTGACAATTCAAGAAGGGTTTTCTGGTCATTGAGGATCTTTCCGACCCCCTTTCATATTAACCTCCCTTTAAAGAAACACATGGCTGCATGCGACATGGGTTAAACAGAAGGCACTATACTCCAATAGTGACTTCCCACCAAAACGGACATTTTTAATATCAGCTTCTGAACCAGACCTATCCCCCGCCACAGCTCCGGACACGTGACACCTTACTTGGCCTGGGCCTGCCACACACCTAAAGCTTGCTCAATACCCTCTCTCAAGGCCAAAGACCATAAATCCATCCCAATATCATTTAGATGCACACCGTCCGATCTCAAGTGCTCCCTAGAAGGCACCTCCAAATCCTTACGCCTTACCACCACACCTTGCTACGAAACGAGCCATAGTTTTGTTAACCTTAATCCTGGTCTTGTTAATACGCTCAACCGATTTTGTGTACCTCCAGTTCAGCAGAGCAACAATGTCCGACCAAACAATAACGATTCCTGGATACGCTGACCACAACCGTAACATGTCGAATTTAATATCTCTGATGAGTTTCCATGATGATCTAACCCCAAGGTAATTTCCACCAACATGTAACACAAGTACATTCGGCAGTTGATTCACCCTACAATAGTATGCCACCTCCGGCAAAACACTCCCCCAGGTCATACCGCGGATACCCAGCCACTTGATCAGTGCCGTGGACCGAGCCTGCCTGAGCTGCCGACCATCCGTGTGAACATCGGCCAGTAACGCACCCCAAAACATGCAAGAATGACCGAGGATCCACATTAAACATGCACTTTAATAAAACAAAACAATGACCTCATTAATAAACATAAATATCACCACACTAACAAACAGCTACAGCCCATCTCAACCTTATACAGCCACAAGGTGAGGGCGTCCATATGAGCGAAAAAGTGCTGATTCACAACGACCTATACGCCGAACCACATCATCACCCAAGCCCCAACGAGAAGCCTCCGTCGCCGCACCAATGCGGAACGAATGAGACCCATACTCTTCAGGCTTTTCACCCATTAACATTAATCAATGTTTAAAAACTGCAACAAATTGGTACCGAGACAGTGCAAATTCGTCCACATGTCATAAGAACACACCCAGCATTGCACCATGAACTGCCATAAAATGCCTTACTACGACAATCGGGCAGGCTAAATAACCAGGAATAGAATAAACATTCCCACATTGATCAGTCTTAGACTGCCTGAACACACATTCCACCCTATCATCCAACACATGAACGTCACCCAAAAGCAAACCCCCTTCCACCATACGTGGAGGACTGATTAGCTCGCTTATGCGAAATGCACCAAAGAAGGCTAACACAAAAGCAGCCGAAAACAATGCTATCTCATAAAGGGAATAACAAACAGATTGCACACAACCCAACAACTTGTTCAACAGTGCAAAAGAAACTGGCCTCCTTTTATCTTGACTAACTACGCCTTTCCGAAAATCCTTCATGGCCTGATTCACCAAAAATTCCTTTGTGACATCCTTCACACCCTGTAACTTAAACAGAAATGCCAGCGTCGCTAATCTCTGCGACACTGCGGACACCGATCTACCCGAAATGAAATCTTTTCCTAAAAAGGATAAAACTAAACACAGCCTATCCTTATCAGAAGAATCCACCTCCATGCACGCACTCAAAGTTTCCCATTCTAGCAATAATTTTGGATACCTTCTTGAGTTCTTGATTAACTCGAAAACTACACATTGACTAGACTCCAAAGCACATTGGGACATTCCGCTCCCACTTTATCTGCCCATGGCACCAGCTGGAGAAACCAGTCGAACTGAAACGAGACAGCGCATCAGCCGCTTCATTCAATTCCCCCGGAACATGCCTCGCCACTATACACATTCCTTTCCAAACAGCGCAACACCAAGTGACGTAGGTACACCACTATAGGAGGAGATTTTGCCAACAAAGAATTTATTGCATGAACCTCCAACAGGTTATCACAATAAAAACAAACGTTCTTTCCGCTAAACTCGGCCCCCCACAATTCCAGGGCCAGTACAGTTGGGAATAATTCCAACAAGGACAAGTTTTTTTACCAAACCCGTTTCCTGTCAGGTCACTGGCCAAGGACCTACGCACCAATGTCCCAGAAAAAACGCTCCAAAACCCAATGACCTAGCAGCAACCGTGTAAAGCTGCAAGTTATCATAGAATCATAGAATGGTAGAGTTGGAAGGGACCTCCTGGGTCATCTGGTCCAACCCCTTGCTCAAAGCAGGATTCACTAAATCATCTCAGACAGATGTCTGTCCAGCCTCTGTTTGAAGATGTCCATTGAAGGGGAACTCACCACCTCTCGTGGCAGCCTGTTCCACTCATTAATCACCCTAACTGTCAAAAAGTTTTTTCTAATATCTAATCTGTGTCTCCTCCCATTTAGTTTCATCCCATTGCTTCTAGTCTTTCCTTGTGCAAATGAGAAGATGATCCTTCTACAATGTGACAGCCCTTGACATATTTGTAGACAGCTATTAAGTCTCCTCTCAGTCTTCTTTTTTGCAAGCTAAACATTCCCAAATCCTGCAACCGTTCCTCATAGGACATGGTTTGCAGACCAGTCACCATTCTGGTCGCTCTTCTCTGAACTTGCTCCAGTTTGTCTATGTCTTTTTTAAAATGTGGTGCCCAAAACTGTACACAGCATTCCAGATGAGGTCTGACCAAAGAGGAGTAAAGACCGATAATGACTTCACGTGATCTAGACTGTATGCTTCTGTTAATACATCCCAGAATTGTATTTGCCTTTTTTGCTGCTGCATCACACTGTTGACTCATGTTCAGTCTATGACCTATTAGTATACCTAAGTCTTTTTCACATGTACTGTTGCTTAGCTCTATTCCTCCCATTCTGTATATGCTTTTTTCATTTTTATTGCCCAGATGTAGTACTTTGCATTTTTCCCGGTTAAAAACCATTCTGTTGGTTGCTGCCCACTGCTCCAGTTTATTTAGGTCTTTTTGAATCCTCTCTCTCTCTTCTCTAGTATTAGCTATCCCTCCTAGCTTTGTGTCATCAGCAAATTTAATCAGTTTACCCTCAATTCCTTCATCTAAATCATTGATAAAGATGTTGAACAATACAGGTCCCAGGACGGAGCCCTGTGGTACCCCACTTGAGACATTCATCCAGCTGGATGTGAAGCCATTTACAACCACCCTTTGAGTCCGATCACTAAGCCAGTTATGAATCCACCTAACAGTTGCCTGGTCCATTGCATACTTGGTCATTTTTTCAATAAGGATGGTGTGAGATACTTTGTCAAATGCTTTGCTGAAGTCAAGATATACTATCATTGGACACCACTTTGTCCATCCACAGCGTGCAACCATTATATTTCGCCAGAAAAGAGTCCCAAACCTCCAGATCCGCCTTGATCTCCTGAGTAACGCGAAAAAATGATGCGACGATGATTTTCCTGCCAACGCCTCCGATAATCACCTGGAAAACACCCTGACCATCGGCATTATCCTGCAAGCAAAATTAAGCTTGCCCAACAATGACCGTACTACCTTCAACCTTATTTTCTTGACGCGTCGCACCGCCGCTTCCGCCAGCCGCAAATCCATCAACTTTCCTTTAGGAAGCCTACACTCCATCGCCACACTGTCAATTTCTATACCCAAAAAACACATCACCGTAGCAGGGCCCTCCGTCTTGTCTGCGGCTAATGGGATCCCAAACAACACCGTCACCTTCTTTAAAGTTACCCACAAAACTGAACACACTAACAAGCCAGAAGGCCCAACACAAAAGAAATCATTCAGGTAGTGAATTATTGAAGAGACCCCGGACATGTCCCGAACCACCCATTCAACAAATAAACTAAAAGCCTCAAAGTATGAGCATGATATAGAGCAGCCCATGGGCAAACAACGATCTACAAAAATGTTTTCATCCCACATGCAGCCTAACAGATGAAGAGTGTCCGGATGCACTGGAAGCAAGCGAAAAGCCGCCTCAATATCCGATTTTGCCATTGTGGCGCCCCTGCGGGGTCAGTCGCCACAGAGGTACTGCATCTCACCCACTTGCATCCAACACTACACCCTTCCAGGCCAGCAGGCGGGGCAAGATGCACTGCCTTATGCTGAGCCCTGTCCCTGTTGGAAGTGCGGTGGAACCGACTGAGGGGGAACCAAGTATTGGGTGAGGGTGGAGGAAGCAGCTAGGGGAGCACTTCAGTAGGTGTATAAAAAGGGGAGCCATCTTGAGAGAGAGAGTCCAGTCAGTGTTCAGTCTGAGGAGAGAGTGGTGGAAGCAGGAGCTCTGCTCAGAGAAGAGAGCCTAGACAGAGAGGCCCAGGAGGACTGGCTGAAGAGGAAGGGAGCAGAGGAAGGCTCCAGGAGTGAGGGGATCCCAGGGGCACGGCAAGTGCGGAAGCCACCAATGCGCCCGAATCTGCAGGAACGTGGAGGTATCAGGCCGCAAAGAGGACCGGCCCCTAACTATTGGAGAACTACAAGGCTCAGCTAGAAACCGGATGCTTCTGTACTTTCAGGGTGCAGCTGCTCACAACCACAACTACATCGCTAAAAAGGTAGCCACATAGGATTCAGGGGACTGCAGGTTACCCGCCAAAATCCGAGGTTACCGGCTTGGGACACTGGCGCAGGGCAGGAGGGTGAGAGCCAGCGCAGGAAGACGACCGAGTAAGGCACACAGACTGGGGTCCCGTTATGTACTCCTGAGGCACCTGGGAGATTGCTGAACCCCTGCCTTGGTAAACACAGGACGGTGTGGGAGGTTACCCTGGTCCTGGTAACCTGGAGTTCAACAACTGTGAGTAAACCTTGAAGACTACACCCCACTGTGTCCTAGAATTATTATCTGCGCCATCACCTGCACTACACCGCACCAACCACATCCGCCCTATAGTATCACTACTTACTGCCCTGGAGCTAAGCTCTCCCTGTGGAGAGCTGAACCAACTCTGCTGCGTCATCATCAGTTCCAGAGGATCTGCACCGCAGCGGCGGCCCCATATAGCAGCATATCACAGGTGTCGTCACGAACATTATATAAAAACTATATTCCCTTTTCTTTAATCCCTTTTATTAACCGCCCTGGGTCACGGACCGGGTCACTGCCACTGTGACACCCCCAGCACCGACCTGCCCCGCTACAGAGTACCCCACGGCACAGGGGGCGAGTCACCACCAACGCAGCTTGCCCTGCTGCCCTTACCAACCCTAATGACTTATCAAACGATAACTCTACCGGGATGCCATTCACGGAGTCTTCTTCTAGAGAAGATAAGTGATGAATAAGCCAAAACTTATTTGGTACCAGCTTGGGTACAACATTCAAAGGGGAAATTCTCAATTCTGGCCAAGGCGGATCCAGAAACGGTCCCGCCGTGCTCCCCAAAGCCACTTCATTATACAGCGTTTCCATCACCACCTCCGGGTGTTCCCCTGCCGATTTCAAATTTCCCGGCCTAAATTTTGGCGCTCAGAAAAACCCAGCTCAATTAACCTAGCCGCCTCCATATCTGGATATCTATTTAAAAATGGAAGCATCGCCTCGACCTTCACGGGAGTCCTCCCTCTTTCCAGAACCCTCACCTGTTTTGCCTTTTGCTCGTTTAAAGCACTTACTGAGCCCCTGACTTCCCCTACATCCAAAACACTCGTGCTTAAACTTGCATGTGCCCCCAAACTTACATTGCCCCTAGTTGAACTGCCAACAAAAACCTTTCTTTATAGACACTGAAGATCCGCTGGCTGTCTCCTGCCCTCCGGTTTCTGCTGCTGGGCTTTCGGTGCCCCACAACCTCGGACTCCGGTGTCCAGTTCTTCTGCGCTTCCTCTGGGGTGAACTGCCATGCAGCTCCACTCCCTAGGTCTTTCCTCATCGACGTCCTGACTTCAACTCCTTTCTTCTTTCCTCAAACTAACCCCGCCTCCAGATCCCAGTTGCTAAGGGGAGGAGCTCCCCTTGCTGGTCTGGAGCCAGGAAAGTGTTGCATGCTAGCAAAACCTGATTAGGGGACCCCTCCTTGCTTCGAGGCATGGCATCACCCCTTGTGAGGGAGGCAATGCCACTGTGGCACCCGGACTCCTGGGGTGCCACATACACTTCAATTATCCAACCGAACCACCTCATCCTCCTTTTCTTTCTCAGTATTACTCTTTTCCTGTGATAACACCGAGCCACCACCCTGCAGGCGCACTCCCGCCTGCCCAGATCCTGCTCCTGAACCTCCGGAAGCCACTCACGCCACTGCCGGCGACCTCACATCACTTGCCCCCTGTGACGCCAAGCCCTGCAATACACTTAATAATTGACCCCATAGATAATGCACCCACCAATTGCCCCTTGAATATTCCCTATAACACCCTCTGAATTACTAACCCCCAACACACCCCGAGCACCACCCACATCAGTTAAATTATGAACAAGGGTAGTCTCCTCATCAGGCTGCCTCAGAGAGATCCTCTGACCGGCCGCGACATCTCCTGACGGAACTTGCTCATGTTCTGACGGTCCCTATGAAATCTCGCCCTCCTCTCAGCTTTTCTCCATGTTTTCAACGTTGTCAGGTCTTGATAAAGGCGCAGAAGGGGCTGCCTGACGACGCTGCCGCTCCGGATCCAAAGATAGCTCCCTAAGGTCCCGCACATCTGCCGGCCGCTTCCTGCCCGATGATCTTAAAAGGGCCCCGCAGGGCAGCCTGCCCCCGCAATCTCCCGTGGCACTCCTGGACCCCAGATCCTCCCATCCACAGACCCACCCTGCCGCCTGCAGGAGGGCCGCTCATCTCTCATCCGTCCCCTTTCTTGACCACCTGCTGCTGCGCCAGTGTTCCTCATGGCTCTGCTGCACCTCCGCCCTGCAAGCCGTGCTCCTCCCTGCCGACTGTGGGAAGGCCCTTCACGCTCCCTCCCCCGCCGGGGTCGACCCCAGCATGACATCGGGGCCACCGCTGCAGACAGCAACTCCTCCCCCGCCGTACACTGGACGCTGGCCCCGCCCTCATCCGCAGACCGTGGGAGGACTCCTCGTCCCGCCATCTTGCCAGGTATAACCCACGGCTGGCTTGTCACCGGGGGTCACCGCCGCGCTGCTCGGGGGCCTTTTAGGCCGCAAACCGGAAGTAGGCCGCAGAGCAGGCACGCCCACTTCTGGTAGGCTGCGGCTCCGGCGAGGATTCCTCCTGGGGATCGGAGAAGGAGCCTCAGGCACGCGCTGCTCCCCTGGCTGCAGAGGTCCCCGAGGGGGCTCCTGGAGCTTCTCCTGCTCCGAACCTCACCTGCTGGTGAGTAACGCTCCGGCGGCCGTGACCGCTGCAGGCCTCCCTGAAGCTTCTTCTGCAGCCGACGACTGTGCACAGGTCACCCGCAGCTGCTGCTGCACCAAGTCTGCCCCATGGATCGCTGAGACAGGCCGCGCTAGGTCCAGCAAGGCCACAAGATCTGCCATGGCTCCACTGCAGGGTCTGGTCTGCTTCAGCTGCGATCCAGGAAGCAAGAGGAGGTAACTGACCCCTGCCCTTCCTTATATCATCTCTTGCTCCTCCCCCCACCTCTTCCCCTCCAATCAAAACTCCCCACACTACTCCTAATCCCTTATTCAAAATTTTAACTCCTTCACTCCCACCCTCCTATCTTGTCATGTGGCCTATACGCCCTATGGGGCTCCCTGGCCTTCCTTACTAATGGTAGAGGGAAACTTACCCTTGTATACTTCGCCTGCCCCAGCAAGAGATTTTCTAATGCCTGGATTGCTTGGAGTTCCCTGTCTGTGGTAAAAATAGAATTGGTGGAATTTATCATGAAACATTTCTTAAACAACAGTTTTTGAATAAAAAGATTTATCTTTAATGGCTCAAAAATGGTTAAAATTTGCTGCGGGTCTCACACACACACAGTCTGGAAAACAACAAGGCTATGTGATCTGATCCATAGATTATAATGGGTGGGTGAACACCGCGGATATAACCCGTACGTGAAACACTGTCGTGTGAATGAGGCATTGACGCGCCCCCGGGGCAATGGGGTACTCGGCATCCGGGCCTGTGGATGCTGGTGGGGGATATCACGGTGGCTGGCCCGGTCCGTGGCCCAGGGTGGTCAACCAAAAAGGGGGATTTGTAACTTGGATAGGAAAAATATAATAAATAGTTTGTGACGCCACCTGTGGTACCTGGTAAGGATTACCAGCGCTGCTGCAGACCTCCGGGGGGTGATGGGATGGCAGCTGAGGTGGAGCAGCCGCCGGGGCCGTGTGGAGTTTGATGGTGGTGATGCTGGGACTTGTAGTGCAGGCGGATGGCGCAGCAGAAGTAACTGACAGAGACAGGGGATTCGCTTCAATACCTTTACTGGTGCAGATGTCAGGTACGGTCCAGGGTACTCAGTAGGATGGGTGCACTTCAGAACTTCTCCCCAGTGAGCGGGTATAAGGCCTCCTGGTCCGTGTCTGCCTCTCTGTATGCTCCTGGCCAGCCTGCAACTGGGCCTAGCTTATGTGTCGTGTTGTTCCTTCACCTGTCGGTAGTAGGACCTTCTGCTGGCAACCACTATCCCTGGTAAAGCTGGGGCCTTCGTGGTACCTGATCCTGTAATGGGTCTAGCTTCAGGTCGTCGAGGGACTTGTAGTCCTGGAATGCCGGTGAACCCTACTGGGTATAAAGGGACCCTGTAGGCGCGGACCCGGTGTCCGGTTTGTATATCGGGGTGAGCCTATGAAGCTCCTCTGCCCCTTCAACTCCTCTCTCCTTTCTCCTCTCTGCCGTCGGCCACACTCGGGGCCCTCAGAACTTAGCAGCAGACGCGCTGCGTCTTCGCTGCTCTCAGCGTCAGCACGCTCTCTGACTCTGACTGAACTTCTCACTGACTGAGCTACCTGGCTCCACCCTCCATATATATATCCCTAACAGGCTCCCTCTGGTGGTGTGAGGTGGAAGGGTGGAGGTGTTTGTATGTAATGAGGGCCTCTTGTGGAAAAGTCCATTCATGCACCCTGGGTCTTGTGGTACCTGTGCACAGCAGGGTGCCACAGCATGAGTCTGATTAGGCATTATTTCAAAAGGAAGTCTGGGGTTTGTATTACAGAGGATTGTGGTCAGGAGTCTGCATTAAAGAGGTTGTTGTACACTACTTGGGCAACCCCTTCTTGATCTAAATGTTTGGCCATAATAAAATTAAAACGCCTGAGTATAGGTGAGTATAAGCTTTTTTATTTTATTGGGGCCAAGCGTGGGGGTGAAGGAGTTGTCCAAGTAGTGGACAACTTCTTTAAGAGAGAGTCTGGTCTGGGTATGGATTTATGAACTCTGGTAACTGTATCTTTTAGGGCTCTTTTCCAATCCGAGTTTACAGAGCTGCAGTACTGAAAGGAGGGACGGAGCCACTGATTACACAGGAGGTCACTGACCATAAGTTTTTCCTAAGAAATCAAAGGTCAAAAGCAGCAGACACTGAAGAAATATAGCAGGTAGGCATCAAACATGTAGAAGAGACTTAAATGTTTATTTTTTGCCCAATTTATATAAACCCTCGTCATGATTCATATCGTCTAAATAATACTAACTGCATTACTAGGATAGGTTCATAATTAGCGGCATTTAACATGTTGATAATCACGGGAGAATCGCGATTCCACCCGCGGCTGTTAGGAGCACATGACAGCTGATCAGATCCGCTGTCAAGTCCCCGGAAAGTTGCGGGCTCATCGTCGGAGCCTGCATCTAAGGCGAAGACACGTCATGCGCCGTATATGTACGGCGCATGTCATGAAAGGGTTAACAGGACAGGCTTAGCCTTTGGTGTGACCTGCTGATAATATTATTTAGAATCTGATAATTGTGACCAAATTGTTGGCCAAATGATGCTTCAGTTGATCATTTGGCCAACAACCATCTTGGCCGTCTCTCCCATACACGGAAGCGCTCACTTGGCCGAGTGCTCCTGTGTTCTCTATGAGAGAAACTGACAATCATCTCTGTCAGCAGCTATTCTCAGAGAGAATGAAGTGATCGGCAGTCCAAAATTGTATATGCCCAAATAATATCTTCCCTGACCAGTTGATTGGCGCGCCAATATGATGCGCCCCATGGGCCCTGGGGTACTTGGTGCCGGGCCGGTCGTTTCTAGGGGAGATGTCACAGTGGCGGTGACCCGGTCCGTGACCCAGGGTGGTCAATAAAAGGGGATATTTACAGGGGATTTATAGTTTTTATATAATGTTCGTGACGCCACCTGTGGTATGTGGCTAAAGGGAGCCGCCGCTGCAGAGCAGGTCCTCTGGAGCTGATGTTAGTGCAGCAGAGTTGGTTCAGCTCTCCACAGGCAGAGCTTAGCTCCAGGGCAGGAAATGGTGATGTTATAGATGTTGCTGTGAAGTGTAGTGCAGGGGATGATGGCGCAGTAATAAGTCGCAGAGACAGTGGGGTGCAGTCTTCCGGATTTACTCACATTTCTTACTTTGCTCCTGGTTACAACTGCAGATCATAACTTCCCACGTCGTCCTGTGCTTACTCAGGGAGGGGTACAGCAAACCCTCAGGTACCTCCGGAGTACATAACGGGACCCCCTTCTGTGTGTTCCTTCTGGCCGTCTTCCTACACCTCACACCCTGTGTCCCAATCCAGTGACCGTGGACCTTGTCGGGCGACTTTTTCTCTGTCCCCTGGGTCTTCTATGGCCACCTTTTCGGTGAAATAGATGTGGCTTTTGGCTGCAGCACTTGAAATGCTGCACCCTCCGGTTACCTAGTTGAATATTGCTATTCTCACTAGTTAGGGGCCGGTCCCCTCTGCGACCCGATCTCTCCACCGCCTAGATTTGGGTGTACGGGTGGCCTCCAGCACTGCCCATACCCCTGGGATTCTTTCTTCACTCCTGGAGCCTTCCCTCTGCTCCCGTTCCTTCCTCCTCTACTCCTGGGCCTCCTCACTAGGCCCTCCTCCTGAGCAGAGCTCCTGCTGAGCTGCTGCTCTGACTCTCTCTCTGACTCAACCGCCTCAGAACTTCACTCACTCTAGAATGTTCCACCCTCTCTTTCATATTGCTCCATACTGTGCTCCCCTGAACTGCTTCCTCTACCCACACCCACTACATGGTTCCCCCTACTTTGGTTCCCCCAGCTCCAGCCAGGGACAGGGCTCAGCAGAGGAGCAGCGCATTTTGCCCCTCCTGCTGGTCTGGAGTAGTGTAGTGTTGAATGCAGGTGTTAGGGTCCCGGGCTGTACTCCTTCCTTACCTGAGAGTGAGATACCACACCTCTGGGTGAGATGCAGTACCTCTGTGGCGACTGAACCCACATGGGCGCCACACATACATATGACGCGCCCTTTTGGCCGTGGGGTACCCGGTGCCGGGCCGGTAGATGCTGGGGGATGTCACAGTGGCGGTGACCCGGTCCGTAACCCAGGACGGTCAATAAAAAGGGGTTATTGATTGGGGATTTATAGTGATTGTATAACGTTCGTGACGCCACCTCTGGTATGCGGCTAAGGGAGCCGCCGCTGCGGAGCAGGTCCTCTGGAGCTGATGTGAGTGCAGCAGGGATGGTGTGGCTCTCCACAGGTAGAGCTCAGCTCCAGGGCAGTGTAGATGTTATAGGTTATGCTGGGCGTTGTAGTGCAGGGGTTGATGGTGCAGCAATAATCACAGAGACAGTGGGGTGCAGTCTTCCGAGTTTACTCACAGTTGATCAGTTCCTCAGGTTACAGGGTCCGGACCACAACCTCCCACGTCGTGCTGCGTTCACCAGGCAGAGGTTCAGCAATCCCTCAGGTGATTCAAGAGTGCCTGACAGGACCCCTTTCTATGTGCCTTCCTCAGTCGTCTTCCTGCGCTGGCTCTCGCCCTCCTGCCCTGCGCCTCGCAACCAGTGTCCCAATCCGGTAGCCTCGGGTCTTGTCGGGCGACCTGCAGTCCCCTGGACCCTCTGTGGCCACCTTTTCGGCGATATAGTTGCGAATGTGGCCACTGCACCTTGCAAGTACAGCAGCCTCCGGTTCCTAGCTGAGCCTTATAGTTCTCCACTAGTTTAGGAGCCGATCCCCTCTGCGGCTCGATCCCTCCACCGCCTGGCAGATTCGGGCGTACGGGTGGCCTCTAGCACTGCCCGTACCCCTGGGATCCCCTCTGTTCCTGGGGCCTTTCTCCTGCTCCCTCTCCTCTCTCAGTCCTGGGCCTCTCACTAGGCCCGCCTCCGAAGCAGAGCTCCTGCAGAGCCTCTGCTCCACACACTCTCCTCCTCTGACTGGCTTGTCTTTCTAAGATGGTTCCCTCTTTTATATCACTCCCTCACCAGTGCTCCCCTGATTTACGTTCTCCACCCACACCCACTACATGGTTCCCCCTCACTAAGTTCCCCTCCACTCCAGCCAGGGCCCAGGGACTGTGCTCTCCCGTAGGAGCAATCTCGCCCTGCCCTACTGAAGTGGATGTGTTGAATGCAGGTGTTAGGGTCCCGGGCTGTACTCCTTCCTTACCTGAGAGTGAGATACCACACCTCTGGGTGAGATGCAGTACCTTTGTGGCGACTGAACCCTCAGGGGCGCCACACATATTAGAGTGTAAGGCATACTTATTGATATGAATGTGTCAACCGACTTTAGACTTATGTATGGGGGACTGAAAGCTGCATTTACACCTAAAATACAGCTTTCAGTCCCTTCTAAAGAGGCAGCCAATTAAACACAATAAACAAGCTAAATGCTCATTTATCGGGTGAAATGATCTAGATGTAATGATGCAGATAGTGAGGATGCAGGGATAGTTAACCAAAGCTATTTATTTTCCTACCACAGAAAGAACGTTTAACTATAGGAACACATGGTGATGCAGGTATATGGAGACAACTAACACAATCTTAGCAGTAATGACAATAAAAGCAGTGTAATAAATGCAATATCTTACTCTATGTTCTATCTGCATGCAGTCTCATTTCACAGTTAAACGACTATTAATGTCTTTAGCTCAAAGAGCGTCACTGCCAGCGCCAGGCTTGTAGCTGTAATATGCGCTTCAAGCGCCTTTGATTGTTATACTGGCACTAACGGGGGACACCGGTACTTTCCGCTAGGCCACAAGTGCCTCATATGTGAGTCACTTAGTGTGTTCTTCACACTGGCCACCCTCGTTCCTTTCTGAAGCGCAGCCACGGCCCACACCCTGTACCGTTCGTCTACGCTTGAATTAAAGGCCTGGTTCACTTGGGTCTTCTCGTCAGCACGGCAGACGTCCTGCCTCATCCAATGACCACCGTCTGATCTTCGGTGCTTGACCTGCGGCATCTTGACTGGTGAAGACTGGGTTTTGGGTATTGACCAATGGAATCTGGGCTTAAATCAGCCATCATCTGCTGTGAAAAATCCGAGCTCGACATATGAGCCTGCATTAAATTCAGGGACATGACCTTTGAAGTACATTAACGTCATAGGTCGTGAAGGGGTTAATGTCATTACCTAATCTCTTTTCTAATATACATTAATTAAAAAATCCCTATTGTTCCTTCACTAGACTATCTGACTCCTTTTTTTTTTTTTTTTTTACCTTCTTCCTGTTTCACGTTGCTTCGTTTGAGAACCCCAAGTGCATACTGGGATTTACAAACAAACCATCATCAGGGAGCAGAGGCTGCTGTCATTGCAGTAGCGCCTGTCCTTTCCCTGAATTAAGAGCCGTCAGTGATGTCCTTTTCAGGGTCTGGGCTAGTTCCTCCTCTACTGAGCATGCGTCTGTTGTCAACATCATCCCACACTGATAACATCACCTCCACCTTCCTGATATAGGGCCACATGGCTCATGTGTTTCGCTGTGACCACTGCACCCTAGTTGCACTCTTGTGAAACAGTGTAAGGCTATGTGCCCATGATGCAGAAATGCTGCGGATTTTTCCTGAGCGTTTCTGCATCTCTCTGGCAGAAAAAACGCATGCGGATTTTACATGCGTTTTTTTCTGCCAGGTAGAAGCGTAAGTGAAGCTTTTTTAACATGCGATTTCGCATGCGAGTTGTGAAGCACTTTTCTAAACGATTTTAGCATCACTTGGAAAAGTGCTTGACAACTTGGTCACACTATAAATCCATGCAAACGGCATGGATTTATATAGTGTGACCAAGTTACGATGCTGCAAATGCAGCATCAATAGTAAAAAAAAGAATACAAATGGTGAAAAATAAAAAAAAAACATATACTCACCTTCCGATGGCCCCTGATCTCCTTCTCCGTTGCGTCCGGTGTCTTCAGCGGCTCGCGGTGGTGTAAAAGGACCTTCCATGATGTCATTTAGTCATGTGACAGGTCACATGACTAAATGACATCATGGAAGGTCCTTTTACCACCGCGAGCAGTCGAAGACACCGGAGAAGGAGACCGGGGGCCATCAGAAGGTGAGTATATGTTTATTTTTTATTTTAATTCTTTTTTAACTACAGGTAGTATGGTACCCGGGACTGAAGGAGAGTCTCCTCTACTCCAGACCCAGGTACCATCTGCGCATTGAACTGCATAATATCTGCATGTGCACATGTAGTCATGCGGATGTTATGCGGTCCAATACAAGTCAATGGTGGCTAAAACGCCGTGATTCCGCTAAATTTATGGTAGTGCTGCGGATTTTTCCGCAATGTTAATCTGCAGCGGAAATTTCCCAGCATGTGCTCAGCAAATGCGGATTATCATTGGGGAACATTGCAGACCTTCTACCAAGCGTTTTTTAAGCATTTCCGTGGCGGAATTGCTCCTATGGAAGTGCTTAAAAAACATTGTGGGCATCGTGGGCACGCAGCCTAAGGGGGCTCTCTCTAGCTACCACCTCTCTAACATGCTGTAGCCTTGCTGACCATGCATTCATTCACAGATAATCTCCAGGTCTGGCTGACACAACTGACACCTTTACAAAATCATCACTATCCCGGAGTCAGTATGAAAAATGTCCTGAGCTCAATGCTCCCACACATTATTCACATCTTTAAATTTGCTATGACTGAGATAGCTGCTGCTAGTGCCCTTACTACAGTTCCTGACAGAGCCAACCAACAAAACTAGGCTTTTGTTACACGCACGCCACTAGGTTCAAATAGGGCGAGACAGGTTTCATAAATTAATTGGAATCTTGGGGGAACCGTTACTCAGGGCAACCATAGGCTGCAGCTTCTCTCAGGCACATGAAAGATTCAGTTGCTGACCAGACACATCTGACAAGAGTCTTTTTCAACAGTTTAACAGTGGAATTTAATCTGAAGCATGGCCAGTGCAGTTCAGGGATATTACAGCAACAATCTTCATTACAGCACAGTCTCATAAAGCAGGCACAGGAACCTCAGTCTCTTCAGTAGCATAATTCAGCACAAATTAGATCTCTTGGCAGCACACTTCTATACGTAAACAGCAGGCTTTTCCTTCACAAGGTCTCACTAGTACACAGCATTCTTTATTCTGCATGGAGATGGAGGGGGGAGGGTTTGATGAGGAAGATGATCTCTGTGACACAATTCCTTCCAGTCCTTATCTTCCTGCCCGATGATAGATTTCCTGAACTAACAGTGCAGGGTATCTGACCCGTGTTGAGTTTCACCCTGGACTTGAATCCTGTTCTCTTTCCTGCACTTCTGTGAGATACAGATCACACACCACTTCTCCCTTTGGCTGCAGCCAGAATAGTAAACAAGTTCCCCACAATCCCCCTGGGGCTCTGCTAACCACTCCCTGTCTCTTGTGACTGTGTTAACTCTTATAGTTGCTGGATGCTTTTGAAGCAACAGCACTACTTCTGCATGTCACACTTTCCCTTCTTTTTTAATGTTGTTCTCGATATTCGTTTTAATTGGTCAAGCTGACCAATTCTGAGACAGTGGTAAAAGTTGAATAACTTTATATACAAATTGGCATTGTCATATTGGCATAAAATTTACAAACATCAATAACAACCTATTCTTACGACCTTTTGCTTGTAGATCTCCTGAAAGAAATACACAATTAAAATAATCAGCATCTCTTCCGCTGGAGGTTTTCGTACGTCTTCAACCAGCTCTCTCTCTCACTAGGCCAAAACAAGTCTTTCCACCAGGTAACATTGTCCATACTGTCTCTCGGTGGTGAATACCACTCAAGTGAGCTTACCTGGTCCGTAGGCAGAAATACCTGTTTCCAATCGACAGTCCTTGGCACTTGACTCGGTTCACCGAGTGTCTCATATGTCAGCATCACAGGCCTCCTCACTTCTCGAGTCGACATCCTCCTGGTAGGTTGTTCCTCAGATACAACGGGTTCCTCCGTTGCAGGAGTTTCTTCTGCCACACTCATTTCTCGAACTTCCTCAGATGATCTTGGAAGTGCCTCTGTAAGTTACTGTACTTCTCTTGAATCGTTCGTTTCCACCTGGTCTGGTAATTCTGCTACTCCTAAGTGTCGATCGGTCTCTTCAGTGAACGGTGTTAGATCATCAAATCTGAATTGGACTATATCTGTACTCCTTGGTACAAACTCTGGAGCCTGGGGACTTACTTCACTCTCCTGAGGATGGTACATCCCTCTCCTTGCCGGTCCGAGAAATACAACGGTGTGTTCTTCTTCATGTGAACTTTCAAGATCACTATCCATCTTCGGAGCTTCAGTCTGTGGTGGTCCCTTAGTCGATCTCGGACGATGTTGTTCTACTTCTGGAAAGTCTTGTTGTGGTGGGAGATAATCACAGGGTAGTAGTAAATTCCGATGGACTATTCTGGTTTCCAATCGGATTTCATACACTGTACTGTCATCGGCTTTCCTCCTTACGACCACATACACCTTGTCTTCCCAGTACAAACAAAGTTTTCCCGGACCGCCTTTTGTTCTTGACTAGCACACGGCTTCCCAGTGCCAATTCTGCTCCATAACATTTTCAGTCATAGTACTCCTTGCTCTTGCTCTGTCCTTGCGTAACCACTTTGGACGCTATGTTGTATGCCTCTGCCATCCGTCCCTTCCATTTCCGAACATACTCCGGATATGTTCTGTAAGTCTCTGACACTGGAGTATCGAACATGATGTCGATTGACAGTCTTGGCGATTGACCGTACAATAGAAAGAAGGGTGAGTAACCCATTGCATCGCTCTTCGTACAGTTATAGGCATGTACCACTTTTGACAGAGAACTCTTCCAGTCTTTCTTCTCGTCAGCTGTTAAAGTGTGCAACATCGACAATAATGTCCGACTAAATCGTTTCACTTGTCCATTACCCTCTGGGTGATAGGGCATTATGTGGGATCTCTGAATCCTACAGTACTTTCCTATCTTGGCAAAGATCTTGTTCTCAAATTCTCTTCCTTGGTCATGGTGTAACCTCGTAGGGAACCCAAACCTCAAAGCAAAATTATTGAAGATCTTCTCTGCTGCTGTGCGACCCTCTTTATTGGTGGTGGCATATGCTTGAGCAAATCAAGTAAAATGGTCCATCACCACCAAGATGTATTCGTCACCACCCTTGCACGTCTCGAGATGTAGAAAGTCTATTGAGACCATCTCAAACGGATACGTAGTTTGGATGTTGCCCATAGGTGCCCGGGTTGATGTGTTGGGACATTTATCTTTCAGACCCCCACACTCCCTGGTCACGTATCTCTCAATATCTCTCTGCATGTACGGCCAGAAGAAACGTTCACGGATCAAGTTTGTTGTCCTTTCCACTCCCAGGTGTCCCATGTTTTCATGGAGTTCTTTGAAGACCAATCTACGAAATACTCTGTTTAGTACCAACTGCCGGTTTTGACCTCCTTTACGATACAGGATACAGTCTTCACTGAGGTAGAGCTTCATCCATTCTTTAACTAAAACAGATACTGCTGGTGACTCATTATCTTTCTCCCATTTACTTGGAAACTGATTTTGGTCCACATAAAGTAGTATTTTACCATTTATCTGATCTTCCCATTGTGCTCTATGGATTTTTCCTTTTGGTAGTCGTTGAGTAGACAGGGGGTAATCTTGTTCTCTCGCTTTTATGGTGGTTTCCACCGTCAACGGACACCACAATGGTGTGTCTTCCTCTTGATAAGCTTGTACTGCTTGGGTAGTGCTCTCAATTGCTTCCAAACTGACTTCCTCTGAGCTTTCTTACATGAACTAATCAGGCTCTATTGGCATTTTCGACAATCTGTCAGCATCAGCCTTGCATTTTCCTGGCCTGTACTTGATGCTGAAATTGAAGTCAGCTAGTTCAGCGACTCATCTCTGACCCGTTGCATTCAGTTTGGCTGTAGTGAGGACATAGGTCAAAGGGTTGTTGTCAGTGTATACCTCAAACTCTTTGCTGTAGTAGAGATAATCTCTAAATGGTTCACAGATAGTCCATTTCAACTCCAGGAACTTCAATTTTCCGGAATGTAGATGGTAATTCTTCTCGGCGTCTGTCAACGTTCTAGAACCGTAACCGATGACTCTCAGTTTTCTATCTTGATGCTGATACAGGGCAGCTCCCAGTCCAACTTGAGAAACGTCACAATGAAGAACAAACGGTAAGTTGAAATCAGGATATCCCAAGATGTGTGGTTTTACCAGGTAGTCTACTAGTTCTTCCAATACCTCCTGGTGGTCTACTGTCCAGAGAATGGCTTTTGGGATGAAACGGCGTTGCTTCTTTTAAGCCCAGTTCTACCCGCATTCTTCTTTTTCTCAGTGTGTGTTGTTGACTCTGTCACCACCCCCCCCCAAGAGGAGGTATAGTGGGGTGGCAATCCTGGAGAAGTTCCGAACGTAAGTACGATAGTAGGAGAGGAATAATAATATCTACCTCAACTCCCCGACAGTAGAGGGCCGCTTGTCTTTTAAGGCCAGTACCAGAGCGATTTCTGCTGGGTCTATGGTATATCCTTCTCCGGACACAATTTTCCCTAGAAATCAGACTTGCCTTTTGAACAGTTCACACTTCTTTGGGGGTCAACTTAACTCCATGTTGTTGACTTGATACCGTTGTAATACGGTCCTCACATGTTCAACATGCTCCCGGAAAGTTTTTCTGTGTACCACATTGTCATCCAAGTACAGCTGGAAGATATTATCCCTCAGTCCTTCTAAATATGTCTCCATGCTCCTCTGGAATTTTTCTGGAGCTGAACTGAGCCCAAACAGTATGCAGATCCACTCGTATATCCCGCACGGTGTGATGAATGCTGTCAAAGGTCTACTGGACTCTTCAACAAACCTTTGATGGTATGCTTTACCCTGATCGAGGACAGAGAACCAGGCACTTCCTGATAGGTTATCCAGCATATCTTGAATCTGTGGTATCGGGTGCTGATCAGGTACTGACTTTCGGTTTAGTTCCCGGTAATCACAGCAGAGTCTCAACGTACCGTCCTTCTTCCTAACACAAAGAATAGGAGAGGAATAAGACGGCTTTGACTTTTGGATCCAACCTCTGTTGATTAGATCTTGTAAATACTCTTTCACTTCACGGTGTAATGGTTTTGGCACAGACATGTAACTTCTGGTTACTGGGGTCATGTCTTTCAAATTGATTTCCAACTGCACCAACGGGATACCTCCTATATCAGAGTCATCTTTGGAGAATGCATGACACTCTTCTCTCAGCATCTGTTTTGCTACCGCTATTTCTTCAGCACACAAGTGTTCTAGGGGTACTGGGGGATCCCAGGACCCCGAGGTGGGTCGCGCAATTTCCTCCCCTGGTCAACTCCTGTTCCTTGGTGGGGAGACTGAATTCATGGTAGACCCGTGGGCGGGTCTCACACTGGCTGAATATACAGTTTTAACGGTTTCAATGTGACCTAACACAGTCTTTGGATCCAGTCTAATTTCTTGTTTCGTAGTATTCATCACCAGTATTGTCACTCGAGTAAACCCACCAGTAGGAATCGTAAGCACAGTCTCACCTTGAACTAGGCATTCCGGAAGTTCTGATGAGTCTTTTGGCATGAACAGTCTTTTCTGAACTTTTCTTACCAGTTCTACCTGGACTCCACACCTCACCCCCACCATTTGGTTTGCAGGAATGATGTTTGGGCGCCAGCCTACCTTGACTTCTTTTAGGTCCATTGTATTCTGTGCTTTCTTTACTCTATGAATCACATTTTCCACCACGACATTGGTTATGGCAAGCAATGTAGCAATTGCATCCACCACCAGCGTCCCTGACTTGTGTTTCATGATGACCTCACTGATTACATTATAACCCAAGATAGGATTCTCTTCCACGTTCTGATTACTGGTCACGAGAAAAGGTACCAAAAGCTCAATGGTGTTGCTGTTCTTCGTGGCCCTCAGTTGGAAAGTCACTTCCACCCAGCCTATGAAAGGGACTTCGGTCTGGTTGACTGGAGTTCCACTGGTTCTAAGAGTTTGAAGGCACTTATGTGGCAGGTAGAGCCTTCTCCATTCTTCATTTAAAAGGCTCGCTTGGGCTCCTGTGTCCCACAGTGCTGTTTTCAGGAGTCCATCTAGCTGGCACTATATAAAGCATCTTTCGCCAATTAGGCCGATGATGCTATCTTTACTGACCGAGGAATCCTCCTCCCAGGAGTACATCATTTGACCTCCGCACTGGGCATTAAGTAACTGATGCCCCTGTCTCTCTTGCAGCTGTTGTAGACGGGAACACATTTGGGGATAGTAATGACGCAGCCGTTTTACCTCATACACCGTTCTGGGGTTTGGTGAGATTTGGATTTGCTTCTGGGACCTCCTCCGTGTCGTGGATACCAGTCGCCCCGCACTGGCAACCTCCTGTCTTTTAACCCAAAAGACCATGACCATTGGCATTTCTTGGCATAATGTCCTTCCTCACCACATCTTAGACAGTGTACACATACCGTACTCTGATTTGGTGAACGGCACGCTTCACAAGCCGGGTATCTTCTGTTTTGGAACCCACTCCTGGGTCTGAGGGATGCAGGTTCTGTTCTGGAATTAATCAACTTTTTCATCTCAATCAACTCAGCTCGCAGTTCTCCTATTACTTCTTCCCAGTCAGCGCTGGCGGTCCTCTCTTTTGTTGGTGCTTTAAGGTTCCCTCTCGGAGGTGGCACTGGAGGGTCTCCATGATTATCTTCAGACTGGCCACTGGGGGTCTCCAACCTCAGCTGACTCATTTTGGTGATTTAGGAGCTAATTTCAAAAAACATCACAGTAAAAGATAATGCCTTATCAACACCAGGTCAGATTACCAAGGCATCGCAGGATGCAGCAAGCCTCCATGATAAAGGCAGGGGCAGCACATGTGCAAAATACTGATGCAGACAGCCACTCACTAACCTACCAATTCATGGAGGGGGTGACTGCGTAGTATTATACATGCACACCGATGGAGTTTGCATAGGGCACCAATCACACAGATATGTGTGATGCACAGTGTCTGGCTTGCAGCCTATTGATGATGCCTATACTATTAGATCAGGGGGGCTGCCGAGCACTATATACGTGCACCCCCACAGGACAGACGCCCCAATTTACCCAGCCAACACTAAAGAGGCCTGGCTGCATCCTGCATAAAAATGTGTAAAAAAGATGAAAAATAGTGTATAAGATCAATACACCACATGAGGTAAGGGTCAATATTTTGGCCAAAATACGCAAGCTCGCAACCCAGCATCAAGGGTCCCCATACTTGCGAGTCCTAACATTAAACATTAAAAATATGCAAACTCCATCGGTGTGCGTGTGCATGTATAATACTACACAGCCATCCCCTCCATGTAATCTGACCTGGTGTTGGTAAGGAATTATCTTTTACTGTGATATTTTTTGATTTAGGAGCAGAGCCATTCTTTATCTTTTGTTCGCTCTCTGACTCCAATCTAGCTGCCTCATTCATTTGTTCAATTAGGATTTCGTCCAGAATGCCAGGATCTTCTAGGTACTGTTTCAGCTGCGACTTGATGTCTTTGCTGATTAACCCTGTTCCCAATGATCTCAAGAACTTCTTCTGGACTAGTCCAGCATCAAACCTCTCGTCCGCTTCTACATCTCTGGATGCAAACAACAGTCTATTCTTCAGTTCAATTTCTCTGAACAAGAAACTTTGGGGTGATTCATTATTTTTCTGTGAGAGATTAATGAGTCGGTGGAACAATTCTGAAGTACACTCTTCTTTATAGTGCCCATTTAAAATCATCTTCAGCTGTTGCAAGGTCAATTGACTCTTCATTTCTAGCATACTATAGAGGTTCATTCCTGGGCTGATCACTTCACCACCCCCTCAACGATTTCATCTGGCTGGTAGCCTTTCTGTAAGCCTGCATCAATCTGGTGAAACAAGTTCTTATAAGACAGTTTCTCTTTCTGTTCACACTCTCCAATCTGTCCCAGGATCTTGAATTCTTTCCTTATGGTGATTTGTGGTGTTAGAGAGGACTGTCTTCCTGATTTATCTAACCCGAGCAGGTTAAAGGTTCTGTCTGAGTCTGTCACCCGTTAAGAGATTTTGGTCGATTTCTGCAGGGCTGTTGTTAGGGTTTTGAGTTGTTCTTTCAATTCCCGTAGTTCAGTCTGCAGACAGAGATTCACGCTTTTGGTAATTGGTGCCGCCCCTCCATCCTCCAACTTCAACCTGGTAAGAAACTGTGTTAGCTCCTGGAGGCATGTCCCCATGATGTCTTCAGCTTCTTTCTCCCCCAGCTCATCCATTTTTGCATTAATGGCAGCTAACTGTTGCCTGCGGTTGTGTGCTTTAGAAATCTGTTCTTCTGACATCTTTATATGCTACTAGCTTTTACCCGCGGCTTCGCTCGCGTGGAATTTGGTCTGCCACATTAAGTTTCGTGACAGATCATTTTAATAGTAAAAAAAAATAATCTTAATAGTAAAAAAAAATAATCATATTTAGTTACTCGTACATCCAAAATTTCAGATGTCTAACTTCAAAACTGACGGATTCCATACAATCTTTGAACCCCTATAATATGAAGAGGGAAACTCTTGAGGGTGGAATTATCAAAATTCCTTTCTTAGTGCTCATTTAAGCTATAATAGAACCTATCTGCAAATTTCAAGATGCTATAAGTTCAGTGGTTTCGGCTGTGCGTTGACCGCTAGGTGTGTCAGTCAATCAGGTTTACAGTTTTATATAATCTTCGCCTGTATGGTGTGTTTATAAAAAGTAGCCCTATGTCCTTCCCCAGGCTTGAAATTATCCATATCAAATTTCATCACAAACGGATTACTAAACACTGATTAATAAACAGGACGGACTGAAGTTACTTGCGTTTAATATTGTTCGTGTTAGTAAAGAATTAGTATGTAATTGGAATAGTGGACATCTGCAGGTAATTTATCTATGTGTTTTTACTGCAATATACTCCTGTAAACTATGTTATTTGATTTCTTTCGTTCAGCGAAAATATGTAGATTTTGCGATTTAGAAACACGTGAGCAAGCTACGTATAGCTGACCGTGGGAAAATGTATCCCCGCTACCTTCAAAGTTTGCCCTTGCGATTTATTGATGGTCATTGAAAATGCAACTTTAAGTGGGAACTGCAAACGTTTGAAATTAAAGGGTAAGTTATTGGGTATTATTGGGATGCGTGGTATAAGAATATTTTCACCCTTAGCTTCTCCAGTTAAAATTGTGGCCTTTACAATGTGCCTGCCTAGTTCAGTGACTCGCAATCTAGTGCCATTACATAATCTCGGGGCGTCCAAGTTGCGCATTAACAAAACGGGTATACCGACCTTTAATTCGAGCTTATGAGATGGGACCCCGGATAGCTCCAAACAGTTAAGAAACTCCACGGGGTAGCTCGTACAGTCTTCAGATGACATGACTGTGTCGATGGAGTTGTAGGTTGTTGCATCGCTGGTTACTTGGTCCTAGATAATTTTATTGATTTTCGCAACTGTTTCATTTCTTGGTGCTAGTATAGTTCTTTCACATAGCCAATTTTCATCGTGGATGTTTTGTTGCAAATTTGGAAAAACTTGAGCAATAAGTGCGTCTTCCGAATCCACAACATGACAAAATTGGTTAGTGAATAGAACCATACCTTCTTCGTCAGTTTCGATTCGACCTTCACCGATCTCGAGCAGTTTCTCAGCGTACGCGCCCGACTCTAGATCACTGAATAGCTGGACAAGCATGTTGGTGGTGAGGTGCAGCTTTTCAACTTTGGTCCATAAATATGAGGATTTCAGACATGCGTTAATTTCGTCTGCTGCAGTGCCTCGCTTGATGACAGGCAAAGTTTGCCTAAAGTCCCCAGCCAATAAAACAACCACACCACCCATTATTGTTTGTTTACTGTGTAAGTCTTGTAGACAACGATCAAGAGCTTCGATGGCGCGTTTGCGTGACATTGTGCACTCGTCCCACACGATTAGTTTGCACTGTTGCAACAGGAGGCCACGGGCGCTGCTCTTGCTGATATTACACGATGGGGTTTCTTCGTTCACCAGATTAAGAGGTAATTTAAAGACTGAATGTGCCGTCCGTCCACCACTTAGCAATGTTGCAGCAAAAGACAACGATCAAGAGCTTCGATGGCGCGTTTGCGTGACATTGTGCACTCGTCCCACACGATTAGTTTGCACTGTTGCAACAGGAGGCCACGGGCGCTGCTCTTGCTGATATTACACGATGGGGTTTCTTCGTTCACCAGATTAAGAGGTAATTTAAAGACTGAATGTGCCGTCCGTCCACCACTTAGCAATGTTGCAGCAATTCCAGAGGAAGCCACAGCTAATGCAACGTTATGACTGCTATGAATTTTTGCTAAAAGTAAATTAAGCAAGAAAGTTTTTCCTGTACCACCCGGGGCATCAAGGAAAAAAAGTCCACCTTCACCATTCTCAACTCGTCCTACTATTTTGTGATAAATCTCTCTTTGATCAGGTAGCAAACGTGGCGCAGTTTCGCAAACGTGAGCGTCTAACTGGTTGGTATCATAGCTTAGCTCTTTTATCAACTCGTTCGACAGCTCTCCTCTACGCCGCGGTGAGGGTAGACCAAAATCGGACAATTTCTTTCCAGAAATTATTAATATTTTGTCCTCAATAAGCCCCAACGCCTCATTGAAACAGAGATCATCGTTAACGTGATCCATTCTTTCAAATCTGTGCATGATATCCTCTGATAACGCAGTTTTATACTTGTGCCAGAGTTGTAGAGGATTGGATAAACCGCAAGTGCATATCAATATGGCAAACAGCTCTCTTATTTGCGCCGGGGAGTGACATAGCACGGCCTCTTCTAAGGTGGTATCCCAGTGGTTATCATCTTCCAACAACCCCATCTTCTCACACACCTGCCGAAAAGTTGCAAGTTCTTGACCTTCAAATGTTTTTAAATCCGAGAAGTTGGTTGGACCCCTTATTACATTCAGCAGCATACGCAAGCAATAACATTCAAAATTGCTAACGTGCACCGTGTAAATGCGACCTAGAGCGTCTCCTGCCTTCACACCTGGCCAGCCATCGACAGGTGTTCCTTGTAAACGACGTTTCCATTGCTTCCGTGCCACATTCCAAGTATAGTAGCGAGGCACGTCAATGTAAAGTAATGTTTTTGCAAACGTATCACTTTGGCACAACAGGAAAAATGCAGTTAGTGTAGTTTTAGGTGGTGCTTCTAATCTCTCTCTAAAATTATTTTCCGTAAAGTAAACCCTCTCGCCATTGGGTAAATGAATCGCGAGATGAGTGACGGTTGGGTGTTTCTCGTGCAGAGGCAGACCTAAGATCCGCCACGCTGCTTCGTTACTACTAACATATCGGCCGGTTCTAAAGGTCTGCACCTCATCTCTTGGGTCAATGTTAACATTCCCTTGCTGGCGGATGTTAAAAATAGCCTGGTCGCTACCCTTATTAACATATTTACAAATATATTTTATCGCCTGTACCGTATTACAGAACTCTACATTTAAATGAGAATTAAAATTTTTTGACAAGAGTGGAGAATATGGGACCACCCAGCTATTGTCCACCAATATTTCCTGTGTTCCTCTACGGGTTTTTATAATCGTCTTGCGTCCACCATTCTCTGGTGCTCTGCGCCTGTCATTGGTTTGAGTATCTTTTAAAAGCTTCCTCGGATATTTTTTGGTACATTTTCCTTCCTTCATGCATGGCGATGAAGAATTGAATGTACCACATGGCCCGTGAATCATATTCTTTGTCACTGTATCATAGAGCTTTTGATCGGTTTCTGGGTTTGGTATCTCAGCACATATGATTTCGTCAATTTGGTTCGGATGCAATTTTTCCTTTAACCACAGCAGTAAGTGCACATGAGGCAAACCTCGCTTTTGCCACTCGATCGAGTACATGAAGCATTGCATATCACCAAATATGTAAACTTTTGTAAGTAGAGCTACCAACTTCTGTACTTTTATTCTAAATACTCGAGCTGTTAAGTCATGTCTGTCTGTTGAATTTTGACCAGCCATAAGCTCTTTGGTGATTTCTGGCCAAGCGGGGTTGCAAGTCATTGTATTAAATAAATCAGGCCTCCCATAATTACGTACGTATGTGAACGCATCTCGTGTGTATTCGTGTAGGTATCTCGGGCTATTTACAAATGATGACGGGAGAATCACCATCTGACCTAAGTTATTTGGATCCAAATCCGCATCATTTCTTATTGCATCTTGCAAGTGAATATAATTTTCTGCGCGCAGTTTTTTTTCATTTAAAGAGATGAACCTTAAGCGCTCACTTTCCATCTTTACATACATGTCGACCAGAAACTGATGAAGTAGGAGCCTACACTTAAGCATCAAATTAAAATCGCTGCGACGGACCTTCAAGTGAAAGGCATAAAAATCTTTGCAGGACACCTTTTTGCTTGGCATTGCTTGTTTGGTAATTGGATTTATCTGAGGAATATCAATGCTGTACCCCTCTTGTCCTTTCCAAAAAATTATTGGGTACTCGAGAGCGTCATAGAATCTATGTGTATTGGGAACCCTAGTGAGCATGCCATCGCGCGGCTGCACAACGATGTCCCGAGACATAGTTTGTTCGCTACTAACTATTACAGCAGCTATTTCATTTGTAGTAGGGGCATTGAATCATCTCTCATGTTGACCACGTGGTACACGGTCTGGGTGAATCACTACTTTGAAATGATCGTCATTGATCATTCTGTCTCTATCCGTTTTAAATTCATGCACAAAATGTTGTGGTCGTGAAGTACTCGTTGTAATTTTTTAACTATGTTTCTATCTACGCTTTGCACGCACTCAGTACGCCTGTTGATTTGTTCTTCTTCGTCACCTATGAAATAAACTTGTAAAAATTGTGGTTGCGAAATGGACGTAGGAATTAAAGAACCGATACGGTGGTATACTTGTCCTTGTATTGTAAAGGTCGGGCAAAACCCTGGCATTAAGACAATTTGATCTGCTCCAAAAGACGTCATATGAAAGCACATGTTGTATTTTCTTATATTATTTAGAAAAAGGCGAGATTCATCAGTTTCATTAGAGAAAAGCTCTTTTAAAGGTTGAACTGGCTCGTCTATATAAGGAAGAGCTACTTTCCCGCCCAAACAACACATACCTGCTGCTTCCTCTTTCCACTTAAGAGCTCCGCAATATTTGCAATCTATGGTCATTGCTTCTATTTTTATAAGCTTATGAGTTTCATAATCAAGAGTCTCGTCATACTCAAATGCTGCTTTATTAAACAATATCCATGTATTTCTTGTAAATGTTTGACGTCGCTGTGCTGCCCTTTCAGCAACAGTGCGTCTGCGTGATTCGGCCATTTCATAAGTTTCAGTGGCTCTTTGGGACGCCATGTAAGTCGCTTGCTGTTGACGTCGAGCTTGGGACTGTTCTGGAGTTTCAGCAGCCCGTTGAGACGCCAGATACTCCGCATGCTGTTCACGTCGGGCTTGGGACTGTTCTTGAGTTTCAGCAGCCCGTTGAGATGCCAAAAACTCCGCATTCCGTTCACGTCGGGCTTGGGATTGTTCTGGAGTCTCTGCAGCTCTATGTGCCGCACAACGCACCGCCTGCTCAAGCCTTCGTTGCTCGGCTTGTTGAGACGTCTCATCACGTCTAATTATTTTCATAGCTCGGGCTTTATTAGAGCTTTGCGAAATGTTAGACTTACGCTTTCGCGACATTTTTATAAGTACTAATTACAAAATAGGTACTTAGTAAAGTTCAAACAAAATACTAAAACAATCTAATTAGTTATATTACGATCGCTGTACAGACGATATCAGTTGTATATGACTGGTCTATGAGGAGCAGCTGTGGCGCGGTTACCCATAGCAACCATTCCCAGTGCTCTGTGGGAGCTGAGAGCAGCCTGCTGGTGGTGTGGGTGACATGCTGCACTGCACACACACAGGGCTGTGCTGCACACAGGAGGGGAGGACACCATTTGTGTAGCGCTGCTGCCGGTGCTGTCAGGCTGCAGTGTGTGCATCCTCCATGGAGCCGCGCTCAGGTTACTGCCCCTCCCCGTGTGTGAGTCACTTCCCCTCCGCCCAGGTGAGGCGCTCGGAACTTTCCCGGCTGCAGCAGCTGGCGCAGGTGAGCGCATGTTTTATTATACGGTGTTATGTGGAGGGACAATGGCGGCGGGGACCCCCTGTGTGAGGACAATGACGGCCCGGTGCCCCCGGGCAACCTGCAGGAGGAAGCCTCACACTCCCCCCGGGCTGTGGGCGCGGGCAGGCCGTGCTGGGACGTGTAGTTCCCTAGTAACCTGTTCCTGACATATGGGCTGTTTTCTGTGTTTTTTTATTTTTTTTTAAGTCTGAGAAAATGTCATAAATTATCCTTCTCCCTTCAGCTGTTTCCAGAGTGTAATGTATCAGGGTGAGCTCATGACTGACAGCTAGGAAATGTCAGTCCCTGGGGGTCGTGTGTGAACCCCCTGTGCCACACTTGAACCTGGCCACGGTATATGATAACCCCTGTATTCTGACTGTGGACAGGCGGCAACTGTGACCTCACTATACAATGATCCACTATGGGCAAATTATTGTATTATCAATCTCTTCTGACTGCTGTAAATCAGCCATTTAAATATCACCTGTGTATGTGTGTATATAAGAGAGCTCTCAGAGGCCAGATTTTTTTCCGACTTAATTGACATGTATCGTTATATTACGACCAAAATTACATAAAATCATTACAAATTGTAGCCTATATGTTATTCCGATGTATAATCTATATTACTGTAAAGTTTCATGCAAATCCGTCCAGTAGTTTTTTCGTGAAAGAGTAACAAACATAAATACTGACAAACTTTCGCATTTATAATATTAGTAGGATATATATATATATATATATATATATATATATATAAGTGTTTGTGTGCGTGTGGAGCTGCATGAGTATATAAGAGAGCTGTTGGTGTATGTAAGAAAGCTGTGTACAAGTATGAAGCATAACAGTGAGTGTATGTAACAGATGTGTGAGTGCATACTTCAAAGCTGTATAAAAGCTATATGTTTCAGAACTGTGTTTGTGTATGGAGGAGAGTTGTGTGTGTATTTAGGAAAACTGCGTGTGTGATAGTAGTAGAGTTGTGTGTATGCAGGAGAGATGTGTGTATGTAGGAAAGAGGGTGGAAACTTATCAATGCTATAGGACCTATGCAAGAACCTAACATGATCAAATTTGACTCATGACAATACAGCTTTAAAAAATGCATTGGCAGCAATTGTACCGATCATCTACTTTCAATGAATTATCAGCAAATTGGTGAAGTACACCTATTAAAAAAAAAATAACAGCCTCCTCCATATCCCCTCTAGCTGTCCTGTCCATCACCAAGATAGGTGCATTTTCTGCCATTTTAGGTAGAAGTAACGTTCAACCAATTTGCTTCTAATTTAGACAAAGTAGCAGGAAGGTTTATCAAACAAACTCTACATATGAGCTCTATCTATTTTACATTACATGTAATGTGTATTCACAAAATGTCCATTTTCTATATGTGTGAACTTCAAATCTTTTTTTTTAGTAAGTTTTAGTGCATGATGAGGTGGTGTTTACCTATAGGATCCACCATCTCTTGGACTGGGCACCATTGATGGTATTTATTGGGCCTCACATTCTTAAGTAAATCTCAATATTGCTTCAAAAATGTAGTTTTGCATATACAGTTTACAGACAGAATGTTAACACATTAAGCAAGAGTGTGACAACTTATCAGTGCTAAATGTGCCATAAAAAAAACCCAGCATGGTAAAATTCTTAACTTTGACAAGTGACAACATACCTGGCAAAATGCATTGTAAACCAAATGTAATTTTTAGCTGCAGTATATTTTAGACAATCAAAATGATGCTAAAATGTGTGTGTTTCTGACAGTCTAGAGGCAGCTTATTCTGATGGAGGAAAACGCTGACAGCATCCTTCCTGATCACTGAAAGAACTGTTCTCCTTTCTCCTGCCCCACACTGATCTATCTGATCGGTGCAGTGCAGGAGAGAAAGACACCAGGACTTGCATGGATGTTGCGCATCCTGTGTAGCTGAAAAAACTTCTGCAAGACTAGCCCTTGGACCTCTTTATGAAAAGAAGAACGACACTCCTGATATGTGAGGTGGCATGGATAGGGTCCCAATCAAACAAAGTTGTTGATTAGCCATTGAACCTTTCAGGTCATGTGATCAGTCACATTCCTAGAAGGAATTTCAAGATGTGGTAATGTATACGATGGATGAGTGTACATATATATATATATATATATGTGTTTGTGTGTGTGGAGCTGCATGAGTATATAAGAGAGCTGTTGGTGTATGTAAGAAAGCTGTGTATAAGTATGTAGCAAAACAGTGCGTGTATGTAACAGAGGTGTGAGTGCATACTTCAAAGCTGTAGAAAAGCTATATGTGTTAGAACTGTGTTTGTGTATGGAGGAGAGTTGTGTGTGTATTTCGGAAAATTGCGTGTGTGATAGTAGTAGAGTTGTGTGTATGCAGGAGAGATGTGTGTATGTAGGAAAGAGGGTGGAAACTTATCAATGCTATAGGACCTATGCAAGAACCTAACATGATCAAATTTGACTCATAACAATACAGCTTTAAAAAATGCATTGGCAGCAATTGTACCGATCATCTACTTTCAATGAATTATCAGCAAATTGGTGAAAGTACACCTATTAAAAAAAAAATAACAGCCTCCTCCATATCCCCTCTAGCTGTCCTATCCATCACCAAGATAGGTGCGTTTTCTGCCATTTTAGGTAGAAGTAATGTTCAACCAATTTGCTTCTAATTTAGACAAAGTAGTAGGAAAGTTTATCAAACAAACTCTACATATGAGCTCTATCTATTTTACAATACGTGTAATATGTATTCACAAAATGTCCATTTTCTATATGTGTGAACTTCACATCTTTTTTTTTTTTAGTAAGTTTTAGTGCATGATGAGGTGGTGTTTACCTATAGGATCCACCATCTCTTGGACTGGGCACCATTGATGGTATTTATTGGGCCCCACGTTCTTAAGTAAATCTCAATATTGCTTCAAAAAGGTAGCTATGCATATACAGTTTACAGACAGAATGTTAACATATTAAGCAAGAGTGTGACAACTTATCAGTGCTAAATGTGCCATAAAAAAACCCAGCATGTAAAATTCTTAGCTTTGACAAGTGACAACATATCTGGCAAAATGCATTGTAAACCAAATGTAATTTTTAGCTGCAGTAAATTTTAGACAGTTAAAATGATGTTAAAATGTGTGTGTTTCTTACAGTCTAGAGGCTGCTTATTCTGATGGAGGAAAACACTGACAGCATCCTTCATGATCACTGAAAGAACTGTTCTCCTTTCTCCTGCCCCACACTGATCTATCTGATCGGTGCAGTGCAGGGGAGAAAGTCACCAGGACTTGCACGGATGTTGCGCATCCTGTGTAGCTGAAAAAACTTCTGCAAGACTAGCCCTTGGACCTCTTTATGAAAAGAAGAACGACACTCCTGATATGTGAGGTGGCATGGATAGGGTCCCAATCAAACAAAGTTGTTGATTAGCCATTGAACCTTTCAGGTCATGTGATCAGTCACATTCCTGGAAGGAATTTCAAGATGTGGTAATGTATACGATGGATGAGTGTACATATATATATATATATATATAAGTGTTTGTGTGTGTGGAGCTGCATGAGTATATAAGAGAGCTGTTGGTGTATGGTATGTAAGAAAGCTGTGTACAAGTATGTAGCAAAACAGTGCGTGTATGTAACAGAGGTGTGAGTGCATACTTCAAAGCTGTAGAAAAGCTATATGTGTTAGAACTGTGTTTGTGTATGGAGGAGAGTTGTGTGTGTATTTCGGAAAATTGCGTGTGTGATAGTAGTAGAGTTGTGTGTATGCAGGAGAGATGTGTGTATGTAGGAAAGAGGGTGGAAACTTATCAATGCTATAGGACCTATGCAAGAACCTAACATGATCAAATTTGACTCATGACAATACAGCTTTAAAAAATGCATTGGCAGCAATTGTACCGATCATCTACTTTCAATGAATTATCAGCAAATTGGTGAAAGTACACCTATTAAAAAAAAAATAACAGCCTCCTCCATATCCCCTCTAGCTGTCCTGTCCATCACCAAGATAGGTGCGTTTTCTGCCATTTTAGGTAGAAGTAATGTTCAACCAATTTGCTTCTAATTTAGACAAAGTAGTAGGAAAGTTTATCAAACAAACTCTACATATGAGCTCTATCTATTTTACAATACGTGTAATATGTATTCACAAAATGTCCATCTTCTATATGTGTGAACTTCACATCTTTTTTTTTTTTAGTAAGTTTTAGTGCATGATGAGGTGGTGTTTACCTATAGGATCCACCATCTCTTGGACTGGGCACCATTGATGGTATTTATTGGGCCCCACGTTCTTAAGTAAATCTCAATATTGCTTCAAAAAGGTAGCTATGCATATACAGTTTACAGACAGAATGTTAACATATTAAGCAAGAGTGTGACAACTTATCAGTGCTAAATGTGCCATAAAAAAACCCAGCATGTAAAATTCTTAGCTTTGACAAGTGACAACATATCTGGCAAAATGCATTGTAAACCAAATGTAATTTTTAGCTGCAGTAAATTTTAGACAATCAAAATGATGTTAAAATGTGTGTGTTTTTTACAGTCTAGAGGCTGCTTATTCTGATGGAGGAAAACACTGACAGCATCCTTCATGATCACTGAAAGAACTGTTCTCCTTTCTCCTGCCCCACACTGATCTATCTGATCGGTGCAGTGCAGGGGAGAAAGTCACCAGGACTTGCACGGATGTTGCGCATCCTGTGTAGCTGAAAAAACTTCTGCAAGACTAGCCCTTGGACCTCTTTATGAAAAGAAGAACGACACTCCTGATATGTGAGGTGGCATGGATAGGGTCCCAATCAAACAAAGTTGTTGATTAGCCATTGAACCTTTCAGGTCATGTGATCAGTCACATTCCTGGAAGGAATTTCAAGATGTGGTAATGTATACGATGGATGAGTGTACATATATATATATATATATAAGTGTTTGTGTGTGTGGAGCTGCATGAGTATATAAGAGAGCTGTTGGTGTATGGTATGTAAGAAAGCTGTGTACAAGTATGTAGCAAAACAGTGCGTGTATGTAACAGAGGTGTGAGTGCATACTTCAAAGCTGTAGAAAAGCTATATGTGTTAGAACTGTGTTTGTGTATGGAGGAGAGTTGTGTGTGTATTTCGGAAAATTGCGTGTGTGATAGTAGTAGAGTTGTGTGTATGCAGGAGAGATGTGTGTATGTAGGAAAGAGGGTGGAAACTTATCAATGCTATAGGACCTATGCAAGAACCTAACATGATCAAATTTGACTCATGACAATACAGCTTTAAAAAATGCATTGGCAGCAATTGTACCGATCATCTACTTTCAATGAATTATCAGCAAATTGGTGAAAGTACACCTATTAAAAAAAAAATAACAGCCTCCTCCATATCCCCTCTAGCTGTCCTGTCCATCACCAAGATAGGTGCGTTTTCTGCCATTTTAGGTAGAAGTAATGTTCAACCAATTTGCTTCTAATTTAGACAAAGTAGTAGGAAAGTTTATCAAACAAACTCTACATATGAGCTCTATCTATTTTACAATACGTGTAATATGTATTCACAAAATGTCCATTTTCTATATGTGTGAACTTCACATCTTTTTTTTTTTTAGTAAGTTTTAGTGCATGATGAGGTGGTGTTTACCTATAGGATCCACCATCTCTTGGACTGGGCACCATTGATGGTATTTATTGGGCCCCACGTTCTTAAGTAAATCTCAATATTGCTTCAAAAAGGTAGCTATGCATATACAGTTTACAGACAGAATGTTAACATATTAAGCAAGAGTGTGACAACTTATCAGTGCTAAATGTGCCATAAAAAAACCCAGCATGTAAAATTCTTAGCTTTGACAAGTGACAACATATCTGGCAAAATGCATTGTAAACCAAATGTAATTTTTAGCTGCAGTAAATTTTAGACAATCAAAATGATGTTAAAATGTGTGTGTTTCTTACAGTCTAGAGGCTGCTTATTCTGATGGAGGAAAACACTGACAGCATCCTTCATGATCACTGAAAGAACTGTTCTCCTTTCTCCTGCCCCACACTGATCTATCTGATCGGTGCAGTGCAGGGGAGAAAGTCATCAGGACTTGCACGGATGTTGCGCATCCTGTGTAGCTGAAAAAACTTCTGCAAGACTAGCCCTTGGACCTCTTTATGAAAAGAAGAACGACACTCCTGATATGTGAGGTGGCATGGATAGGGTCCCAATCAAACAAAGTTGTTGATTAGCCATTGAACCTTTCAGGTCATGTGATCAGTCACATTCCTGGAAGGAATTTCAAGATGTGGTAATGTATACGATGGATGAGTGTACATATATATATATATATATATAAGTGTTTGTGTGTGTGGAGCTGCATGAGTATATAAGAGAGCTGTTGGTGTATGGTATGTAAGAAAGCTGTGTACAAGTATGTAGCAAAACAGTGCGTGTATGTAACAGAGGTGTGAGTGCATACTTCAAAGCTGTAGAAAAGCTATATGTGTTAGAACTGTGTTTGTGTATGGAGGAGAGTTGTGTGTGTATTTCGGAAAATTGCGTGTGTGATAGTAGTAGAGTTGTGTGTATGCAGGAGAGATGTGTGTATGTAGGAAAGAGGGTGGAAACTTATCAATGCTATAGGACCTATGCAAGAACCTAACATGATCAAATTTGACTCATGACAATACAGCTTTAAAAAATGCATTGGCAGCAATTGTACCGATCATCTACTTTCAATGAATTATCAGCAAATTGGTGAAAGTACACCTATTAAAAAAAAAATAACAGCCTCCTCCATATCCCCTCTAGCTGTCCTGTCCATCACCAAGATAGGTGCGTTTTCTGCCATTTTAGGTAGAAGTAATGTTCAACCAATTTGCTTCTAATTTAGACAAAGTAGTAGGAAAGTTTATCAAACAAACTCTACATATGAGCTCTATCTATTTTACAATACGTGTAATATGTATTCACAAAATGTCCATCTTCTATATGTGTGAACTTCACATCTTTTTTTTTTTTAGTAAGTTTTAGTGCATGATGAGGTGGTGTTTACCTATAGGATCCACCATCTCTTGGACTGGGCACCATTGATGGTATTTATTGGGCCCCACGTTCTTAAGTAAATCTCAATATTGCTTCAAAAAGGTAGCTATGCATATACAGTTTACAGACAGAATGTTAACATATTAAGCAAGAGTGTGACAACTTATCAGTGCTAAATGTGCCATAAAAAAACCCAGCATGTAAAATTCTTAGCTTTGACAAGTGACAACATATCTGGCAAAATGCATTGTAAACCAAATGTAATTTTTAGCTGCAGTAAATTTTAGACAATCAAAATGATGTTAAAATGTGTGTGTTTTTTACAGTCTAGAGGCTGCTTATTCTGATGGAGGAAAACACTGACAGCATCCTTCATGATCACTGAAAGAACTGTTCTCCTTTCTCCTGCCCCACACTGATCTATCTGATCGGTGCAGTGCAGGGGAGAAAGTCACCAGGACTTGCACGGATGTTGCGCATCCTGTGTAGCTGAAAAAACTTCTGCAAGACTAGCCCTTGGACCTCTTTATGAAAAGAAGAACGACACTCCTGATATGTGAGGTGGCATGGATAGGGTCCCAATCAAACAAAGTTGTTGATTAGCCATTGAACCTTTCAGGTCATGTGATCAGTCACATTCCTGGAAGGAATTTCAAGATGTGGTAATGTATACGATGGATGAGTGTACATATATATATATATATATAAGTGTTTGTGTGTGTGGAGCTGCATGAGTATATAAGAGAGCTGTTGGTGTATGGTATGTAAGAAAGCTGTGTACAAGTATGTAGCAAAACAGTGCGTGTATGTAACAGAGGTGTGAGTGCATACTTCAAAGCTGTAGAAAAGCTATATGTGTTAGAACTGTGTTTGTGTATGGAGGAGAGTTGTGTGTGTATTTCGGAAAATTGCGTGTGTGATAGTAGTAGAGTTGTGTGTATGCAGGAGAGATGTGTGTATGTAGGAAAGAGGGTGGAAACTTATCAATGCTATAGGACCTATGCAAGAACCTAACATGATCAAATTTGACTCATGACAATACAGCTTTAAAAAATGCATTGGCAGCAATTGTACCGATCATCTACTTTCAATGAATTATCAGCAAATTGGTGAAAGTACACCTATTAAAAAAAAAATAACAGCCTCCTCCATATCCCCTCTAGCTGTCCTGTCCATCACCAAGATAGGTGCGTTTTCTGCCATTTTAGGTAGAAGTAATGTTCAACCAATTTGCTTCTAATTTAGACAAAGTAGTAGGAAAGTTTATCAAACAAACTCTACATATGAGCTCTATCTATTTTACAATACGTGTAATATGTATTCACAAAATGTCCATTTTCTATATGTGTGAACTTCACATCTTTTTTTTTTTTAGTAAGTTTTAGTGCATGATGAGGTGGTGTTTACCTATAGGATCCACCATCTCTTGGACTGGGCACCATTGATGGTATTTATTGGGCCCCACGTTCTTAAGTAAATCTCAATATTGCTTCAAAAAGGTAGCTATGCATATACAGTTTACAGACAGAATGTTAACATATTAAGCAAGAGTGTGACAACTTATCAGTGCTAAATGTGCCATAAAAAAACCCAGCATGTAAAATTCTTAGCTTTGACAAGTGACAACATATCTGGCAAAATGCATTGTAAACCAAATGTAATTTTTAGCTGCAGTAAATTTTAGACAATCAAAATGATGTTAAAATGTGTGTGTTTCTTACAGTCTAGAGGCTGCTTATTCTGATGGAGGAAAACACTGACAGCATCCTTCATGATCACTGAAAGAACTGTTCTCCTTTCTCCTGCCCCACACTGATCTATCTGATCGGTGCAGTGCAGGGGAGAAAGTCATCAGGACTTGCACGGATGTTGCGCATCCTGTGTAGCTGAAAAAACTTCTGCAAGACTAGCCCTTGGACCTCTTTATGAAAAGAAGAACGACACTCCTGATATGTGAGGTGGCATGGATAGGGTCCCAATCAAACAAAGTTGTTGATTAGCCATTGAACCTTTCAGGTCATGTGATCAGTCACATTCCTGGAAGGAATTTCAAGATGTGGTAATGTATACGATGGATGAGTGTACATATATATATATATATATAAGTGTTTGTGTGTGTGGAGCTGCATGAGTATATAAGAGAGCTGTTGGTGTATGGTATGTAAGAAAGCTGTGTACAAGTATGTAGCAAAACAGTGCGTGTATGTAACAGAGGTGTGAGTGCATACTTCAAAGCTGTAGAAAAGCTATATGTGTTAGAACTGTGTTTGTGTATGGAGGAGAGTTGTGTGTGTATTTCGGAAAATTGCGTGTGTGATAGTAGTAGAGTTGTGTGTATGCAGGAGAGATGTGTGTATGTAGGAAAGAGGGTGGAAACTTATCAATGCTATAGGACCTATGCAAGAACCTAACATGATCAAATTTGACTCATGACAATACAGCTTTAAAAAATGCATTGGCAGCAATTGTACCGATCATCTACTTTCAATGAATTATCAGCAAATTGGTGAAAGTACACCTATTAAAAAAAAAATAACAGCCTCCTCCATATCCCCTCTAGCTGTCCTGTCCATCACCAAGATAGGTGCGTTTTCTGCCATTTTAGGTAGAAGTAATGTTCAACCAATTTGCTTCTAATTTAGACAAAGTAGTAGGAAAGTTTATCAAACAAACTCTACATATGAGCTCTATCTATTTTACAATACGTGTAATATGTATTCACAAAATGTCCATTTTCTATATGTGTGAACTTCACATCTTTTTTTTTTTTAGTAAGTTTTAGTGCATGATGAGGTGGTGTTTACCTATAGGATCCACCATCTCTTGGACTGGGCACCATTGATGGTATTTATTGGGCCCCACGTTCTTAAGTAAATCTCAATATTGCTTCAAAAAGGTAGCTATGCATATACAGTTTACAGACAGAATGTTAACATATTAAGCAAGAGTGTGACAACTTATCAGTGCTAAATGTGCCATAAAAAAACCCAGCATGTAAAATTCTTAGCTTTGACAAGTGACAACATATCTGGCAAAATGCATTGTAAACCAAATGTAATTTTTAGCTGCAGTAAATTTTAGACAATCAAAATGATGTTAAAATGTGTGTGTTTCTTACAGTCTAGAGGCTGCTTATTCTGATGGAGGAAAACACTGACAGCATCCTTCATGATCACTGAAAGAACTGTTCTCCTTTCTCCTGCCCCACACTGATCTATCTGATCGGTGCAGTGCAGGGGAGAAAGTCATCAGGACTTGCACGGATGTTGCGCATCCTGTGTAGCTGAAAAAACTTCTGCAAGACTAGCCCTTGGACCTCTTTATGAAAAGAAGAACGACACTCCTGATATGTGAGGTGGCATGGATAGGGTCCCAATCAAACAAAGTTGTTGATTAGCCATTGAACCTTTCAGGTCATGTGATCAGTCACATTCCTGGAAGGAATTTCAAGATGTGGTAATGTATACGATGGATGAGTGTACATATATATATATATATATATATATAAGTGTTTGTGTGTGTGGAGCTGCATGAGTATATAAGAGAGCTGTTGGTGTATGGTATGTAAGAAAGCTGTGTACAAGTATGTAGCAAAACAGTGCGTGTATGTAACAGAGGTGTGAGTGCATACTTCAAAGCTGTAGAAAAGCTATATGTGTTAGAACTGTGTTTGTGTATGGAGGAGAGTTGTGTGTGTATTTCGGAAAATTGCGTGTGTGATAGTAGTAGAGTTGTGTGTATGCAGGAGAGATGTGTGTATGTAGGAAAGAGGGTGGAAACTTATCAATGCTATAGGACCTATGCAAGAACCTAACATGATCAAATTTGACTCATGACAATACAGCTTTAAAAAATGCATTGGCAGCAATTGTACCGATCATCTACTTTCAATGAATTATCAGCAAATTGGTGAAAGTACACCTATTAAAAAAAAAATAACAGCCTCCTCCATATCCCCTCTAGCTGTCCTGTCCATCACCAAGATAGGTGCGTTTTCTGCCATTTTAGGTAGAAGTAATGTTCAACCAATTTGCTTCTAATTTAGACAAAGTAGTAGGAAAGTTTATCAAACAAACTCTACATATGAGCTCTATCTATTTTACAATACGTGTAATATGTATTCACAAAATGTCCATCTTCTATATGTGTGAACTTCACATCTTTTTTTTTTTTAGTAAGTTTTAGTGCATGATGAGGTGGTGTTTACCTATAGGATCCACCATCTCTTGGACTGGGCACCATTGATGGTATTTATTGGGCCCCACGTTCTTAAGTAAATCTCAATATTGCTTCAAAAAGGTAGCTATGCATATACAGTTTACAGACAGAATGTTAACATATTAAGCAAGAGTGTGACAACTTATCAGTGCTAAATGTGCCATAAAAAAACCCAGCATGTAAAATTCTTAGCTTTGACAAGTGACAACATATCTGGCAAAATGCATTGTAAACCAAATGTAATTTTTAGCTGCAGTAAATTTTAGACAATCAAAATGATGTTAAAATGTGTGTGTTTCTTACAGTCTAGAGGCTGCTTATTCTGATGGAGGAAAACACTGACAGCATCCTTCATGATCACTGAAAGAACTGTTCTCCTTTCTCCTGCCCCACACTGATCTATCTGATCGGTGCAGTGCAGGGGAGAAAGTCACCAGGACTTGCACGGATGTTGCGCATCCTGTGTAGCTGAAAAAACTTCTGCAAGACTAGCCCTTGGACCTCTTTATGAAAAGAAGAACGACACTCCTGATATGTGAGGTGGCATGGATAGGGTCCCAATCAAACAAAGTTGTTGATTAGCCATTGAACCTTTCAGGTCATGTGATCAGTCACATTCCTGGAAGGAATTTCAAGATGTGGTAATGTATACGATGGATGAGTGTACATATATATATATATATATATAAGTGTTTGTGTGTGTGGAGCTGCATGAGTATATAAGAGAGCTGTTGGTGTATGGTATGTAAGAAAGCTGTGTACAAGTATGTAGCAAAACAGTGCGTGTATGTAACAGAGGTGTGAGTGCATACTTCAAAGCTGTAGAAAAGCTATATGTGTTAGAACTGTGTTTGTGTATGGAGGAGAGTTGTGTGTGTATTTCGGAAAATTGCGTGTGTGATAGTAGTAGAGTTGTGTGTATGCAGGAGAGATGTGTGTATGTAGGAAAGAGGGTGGAAACTTATCAATGCTATAGGACCTATGCAAGAACCTAACATGATCAAATTTGACTCATGACAATACAGCTTTAAAAAATGCATTGGCAGCAATTGTACCGATCATCTACTTTCAATGAATTATCAGCAAATTGGTGAAAGTACACCTATTAAAAAAAAAATAACAGCCTCCTCCATATCCCCTCTAGCTGTCCTGTCCATCACCAAGATAGGTGCGTTTTCTGCCATTTTAGGTAGAAGTAATGTTCAACCAATTTGCTTCTAATTTAGACAAAGTAGTAGGAAAGTTTATCAAACAAACTCTACATATGAGCTCTATCTATTTTACAATACGTGTAATATGTATTCACAAAATGTCCATCTTCTATATGTGTGAACTTCACATCTTTTTTTTTTTTAGTAAGTTTTAGTGCATGATGAGGTGGTGTTTACCTATAGGATCCACCATCTCTTGGACTGGGCACCATTGATGGTATTTATTGGGCCCCACGTTCTTAAGTAAATCTCAATATTGCTTCAAAAAGGTAGCTATGCATATACAGTTTACAGACAGAATGTTAACATATTAAGCAAGAGTGTGACAACTTATCAGTGCTAAATGTGCCATAAAAAAACCCAGCATGTAAAATTCTTAGCTTTGACAAGTGACAACATATCTGGCAAAATGCATTGTAAACCAAATGTAATTTTTAGCTGCAGTAAATTTTAGACAATCAAAATGATGTTAAAATGTGTGTGTTTCTTACAGTCTAGAGGCTGCTTATTCTGATGGAGGAAAACACTGACAGCATCCTTCATGATCACTGAAAGAACTGTTCTCCTTTCTCCTGCCCCACACTGATCTATCTGATCGGTGCAGTGCAGGGGAGAAAGTCACCAGGACTTGCACGGATGTTGCGCATCCTGTGTAGCTGAAAAAACTTCTGCAAGACTAGCCCTTGGACCTCTTTATGAAAAGAAGAACGACACTCCTGATATGTGAGGTGGCATGGATAGGGTCCCAATCAAACAAAGTTGTTGATTAGCCATTGAACCTTTCAGGTCATGTGATCAGTCACATTCCTGGAAGGAATTTCAAGATGTGGTAATGTATACGATGGATGAGTGTACATATATATATATATATATAAGTGTTTGTGTGTGTGGAGCTGCATGAGTATATAAGAGAGCTGTTGGTGTATGGTATGTAAGAAAGCTGTGTACAAGTATGTAGCAAAACAGTGCGTGTATGTAACAGAGGTGTGAGTGCATACTTCAAAGCTGTAGAAAAGCTATATGTGTTAGAACTGTGTTTGTGTATGGAGGAGAGTTGTGTGTGTATTTCGGAAAATTGCGTGTGTGATAGTAGTAGAGTTGTGTGTATGCAGGAGAGATGTGTGTATGTAGGAAAGAGGGTGGAAACTTATCAATGCTATAGGACCTATGCAAGAACCTAACATGATCAAATTTGACTCATGACAATACAGCTTTAAAAAATGCATTGGCAGCAATTGTACCGATCATCTACTTTCAATGAATTATCAGCAAATTGGTGAAAGTACACCTATTAAAAAAAAAATAACAGCCTCCTCCATATCCCCTCTAGCTGTCCTGTCCATCACCAAGATAGGTGCGTTTTCTGCCATTTTAGGTAGAAGTAATGTTCAACCAATTTGCTTCTAATTTAGACAAAGTAGTAGGAAAGTTTATCAAACAAACTCTACATATGAGCTCTATCTATTTTACAATACGTGTAATATGTATTCACAAAATGTCCATTTTCTATATGTGTGAACTTCACATCTTTTTTTTTTTTAGTAAGTTTTAGTGCATGATGAGGTGGTGTTTACCTATAGGATCCACCATCTCTTGGACTGGGCACCATTGATGGTATTTATTGGGCCCCACGTTCTTAAGTAAATCTCAATATTGCTTCAAAAAGGTAGCTATGCATATACAGTTTACAGACAGAATGTTAACATATTAAGCAAGAGTGTGACAACTTATCAGTGCTAAATGTGCCATAAAAAAACCCAGCATGTAAAATTCTTAGCTTTGACAAGTGACAACATATCTGGCAAAATGCATTGTAAACCAAATGTAATTTTTAGCTGCAGTAAATTTTAGACAATCAAAATGATGTTAAAATGTGTGTGTTTCTTACAGTCTAGAGGCTGCTTATTCTGATGGAGGAAAACACTGACAGCATCCTTCATGATCACTGAAAGAACTGTTCTCCTTTCTCCTGCCCCACACTGATCTATCTGATCGGTGCAGTGCAGGGGAGAAAGTCACCAGGACTTGCACGGATGTTGCGCATCCTGTGTAGCTGAAAAAACTTCTGCAAGACTAGCCCTTGGACCTCTTTATGAAAAGAAGAACGACACTCCTGATATGTGAGGTGGCATGGATAGGGTCCCAATCAAACAAAGTTGTTGATTAGCCATTGAACCTTTCAGGTCATGTGATCAGTCACATTCCTGGAAGGAATTTCAAGATGTGGTAATGTATACGATGGATGAGTGTACATATATATATATATATATATAAGTGTTTGTGTGTGTGGAGCTGCATGAGTATATAAGAGAGCTGTTGGTGTATGGTATGTAAGAAAGCTGTGTACAAGTATGTAGCAAAACAGTGCGTGTATGTAACAGAGGTGTGAGTGCATACTTCAAAGCTGTAGAAAAGCTATATGTGTTAGAACTGTGTTTGTGTATGGAGGAGAGTTGTGTGTGTATTTCGGAAAATTGCGTGTGTGATAGTAGTAGAGTTGTGTGTATGCAGGAGAGATGTGTGTATGTAGGAAAGAGGGTGGAAACTTATCAATGCTATAGGACCTATGCAAGAACCTAACATGATCAAATTTGACTCATGACAATACAGCTTTAAAAAATGCATTGGCAGCAATTGTACCGATCATCTACTTTCAATGAATTATCAGCAAATTGGTGAAAGTACACCTATTAAAAAAAAAATAACAGCCTCCTCCATATCCCCTCTAGCTGTCCTGTCCATCACCAAGATAGGTGCGTTTTCTGCCATTTTAGGTAGAAGTAATGTTCAACCAATTTGCTTCTAATTTAGACAAAGTAGTAGGAAAGTTTATCAAACAAACTCTACATATGAGCTCTATCTATTTTACAATACGTGTAATATGTATTCACAAAATGTCCATCTTCTATATGTGTGAACTTCACATCTTTTTTTTTTTTAGTAAGTTTTAGTGCATGATGAGGTGGTGTTTACCTATAGGATCCACCATCTCTTGGACTGGGCACCATTGATGGTATTTATTGGGCCCCACGTTCTTAAGTAAATCTCAATATTGCTTCAAAAAGGTAGCTATGCATATACAGTTTACAGACAGAATGTTAACATATTAAGCAAGAGTGTGACAACTTATCAGTGCTAAATGTGCCATAAAAAAACCCAGCATGTAAAATTCTTAGCTTTGACAAGTGACAACATATCTGGCAAAATGCATTGTAAACCAAATGTAATTTTTAGCTGCAGTAAATTTTAGACAATCAAAATGATGTTAAAATGTGTGTGTTTCTTACAGTCTAGAGGCTGCTTATTCTGATGGAGGAAAACACTGACAGCATCCTTCATGATCACTGAAAGAACTGTTCTCCTTTCTCCTGCCCCACACTGATCTATCTGATCGGTGCAGTGCAGGGGAGAAAGTCACCAGGACTTGCACGGATGTTGCGCATCCTGTGTAGCTGAAAAAACTTCTGCAAGACTAGCCCTTGGACCTCTTTATGAAAAGAAGAACGACACTCCTGATATGTGAGGTGGCATGGATAGGGTCCCAATCAAACAAAGTTGTTGATTAGCCATTGAACCTTTCAGGTCATGTGATCAGTCACATTCCTGGAAGGAATTTCAAGATGTGGTAATGTATACGATGGATGAGTGTACATATATATATATATATATAAGTGTTTGTGTGTGTGGAGCTGCATGAGTATATAAGAGAGCTGTTGGTGTATGGTATGTAAGAAAGCTGTGTACAAGTATGTAGCAAAACAGTGCGTGTATGTAACAGAGGTGTGAGTGCATACTTCAAAGCTGTAGAAAAGCTATATGTGTTAGAACTGTGTTTGTGTATGGAGGAGAGTTGTGTGTGTATTTCGGAAAATTGCGTGTGTGATAGTAGTAGAGTTGTGTGTATGCAGGAGAGATGTGTGTATGTAGGAAAGAGGGTGGAAACTTATCAATGCTATAGGACCTATGCAAGAACCTAACATGATCAAATTTGACTCATGACAATACAGCTTTAAAAAATGCATTGGCAGCAATTGTACCGATCATCTACTTTCAATGAATTATCAGCAAATTGGTGAAAGTACACCTATTAAAAAAAAAATAACAGCCTCCTCCATATCCCCTCTAGCTGTCCTGTCCATCACCAAGATAGGTGCGTTTTCTGCCATTTTAGGTAGAAGTAATGTTCAACCAATTTGCTTCTAATTTAGACAAAGTAGTAGGAAAGTTTATCAAACAAACTCTACATATGAGCTCTATCTATTTTACAATACGTGTAATATGTATTCACAAAATGTCCATTTTCTATATGTGTGAACTTCACATCTTTTTTTTTTTTAGTAAGTTTTAGTGCATGATGAGGTGGTGTTTACCTATAGGATCCACCATCTCTTGGACTGGGCACCATTGATGGTATTTATTGGGCCCCACGTTCTTAAGTAAATCTCAATATTGCTTCAAAAAGGTAGCTATGCATATACAGTTTACAGACAGAATGTTAACATATTAAGCAAGAGTGTGACAACTTATCAGTGCTAAATGTGCCATAAAAAAACCCAGCATGTAAAATTCTTAGCTTTGACAAGTGACAACATATCTGGCAAAATGCATTGTAAACCAAATGTAATTTTTAGCTGCAGTAAATTTTAGACAATCAAAATGATGTTAAAATGTGTGTGTTTCTTACAGTCTAGAGGCTGCTTATTCTGATGGAGGAAAACACTGACAGCATCCTTCATGATCACTGAAAGAACTGTTCTCCTTTCTCCTGCCCCACACTGATCTATCTGATCGGTGCAGTGCAGGGGAGAAAGTCACCAGGACTTGCACGGATGTTGCGCATCCTGTGTAGCTGAAAAAACTTCTGCAAGACTAGCCCTTGGACCTCTTTATGAAAAGAAGAACGACACTCCTGATATGTGAGGTGGCATGGATAGGGTCCCAATCAAACAAAGTTGTTGATTAGCCATTGAACCTTTCAGGTCATGTGATCAGTCACATTCCTGGAAGGAATTTCAAGATGTGGTAATGTATACGATGGATGAGTGTACATATATATATATATATATATAAGTGTTTGTGTGTGTGGAGCTGCATGAGTATATAAGAGAGCTGTTGGTGTATGGTATGTAAGAAAGCTGTGTACAAGTATGTAGCAAAACAGTGCGTGTATGTAACAGAGGTGTGAGTGCATACTTCAAAGCTGTAGAAAAGCTATATGTGTTAGAACTGTGTTTGTGTATGGAGGAGAGTTGTGTGTGTATTTCGGAAAATTGCGTGTGTGATAGTAGTAGAGTTGTGTGTATGCAGGAGAGATGTGTGTATGTAGGAAAGAGGGTGGAAACTTATCAATGCTATAGGACCTATGCAAGAACCTAACATGATCAAATTTGACTCATGACAATACAGCTTTAAAAAATGCATTGGCAGCAATTGTACCGATCATCTACTTTCAATGAATTATCAGCAAATTGGTGAAAGTACACCTATTAAAAAAAAAATAACAGCCTCCTCCATATCCCCTCTAGCTGTCCTGTCCATCACCAAGATAGGTGCGTTTTCTGCCATTTTAGGTAGAAGTAATGTTCAACCAATTTGCTTCTAATTTAGACAAAGTAGTAGGAAAGTTTATCAAACAAACTCTACATATGAGCTCTATCTATTTTACAATACGTGTAATATGTATTCACAAAATGTCCATTTTCTATATGTGTGAACTTCACATCTTTTTTTTTTTTAGTAAGTTTTAGTGCATGATGAGGTGGTGTTTACCTATAGGATCCACCATCTCTTGGACTGGGCACCATTGATGGTATTTATTGGGCCCCACGTTCTTAAGTAAATCTCAATATTGCTTCAAAAAGGTAGCTATGCATATACAGTTTACAGACAGAATGTTAACATATTAAGCAAGAGTGTGACAACTTATCAGTGCTAAATGTGCCATAAAAAAACCCAGCATGTAAAATTCTTAGCTTTGACAAGTGACAACATATCTGGCAAAATGCATTGTAAACCAAATGTAATTTTTAGCTGCAGTAAATTTTAGACAATCAAAATGATGTTAAAATGTGTGTGTTTCTTACAGTCTAGAGGCTGCTTATTCTGATGGAGGAAAACACTGACAGCATCCTTCATGATCACTGAAAGAACTGTTCTCCTTTCTCCTGCCCCACACTGATCTATCTGATCGGTGCAGTGCAGGGGAGAAAGTCACCAGGACTTGCACGGATGTTGCGCATCCTGTGTAGCTGAAAAAACTTCTGCAAGACTAGCCCTTGGACCTCTTTATGAAAAGAAGAACGACACTCCTGATATGTGAGGTGGCATGGATAGGGTCCCAATCAAACAAAGTTGTTGATTAGCCATTGAACCTTTCAGGTCATGTGATCAGTCACATTCCTGGAAGGAATTTCAAGATGTGGTAATGTATACGATGGATGAGTGTACATATATATATATATATATATAAGTGTTTGTGTGTGTGGAGCTGCATGAGTATATAAGAGAGCTGTTGGTGTATGGTATGTAAGAAAGCTGTGTACAAGTATGTAGCAAAACAGTGCGTGTATGTAACAGAGGTGTGAGTGCATACTTCAAAGCTGTAGAAAAGCTATATGTGTTAGAACTGTGTTTGTGTATGGAGGAGAGTTGTGTGTGTATTTCGGAAAATTGCGTGTGTGATAGTAGTAGAGTTGTGTGTATGCAGGAGAGATGTGTGTATGTAGGAAAGAGGGTGGAAACTTATCAATGCTATAGGACCTATGCAAGAACCTAACATGATCAAATTTGACTCATGACAATACAGCTTTAAAAAATGCATTGGCAGCAATTGTACCGATCATCTACTTTCAATGAATTATCAGCAAATTGGTGAAAGTACACCTATTAAAAAAAAAATAACAGCCTCCTCCATATCCCCTCTAGCTGTCCTGTCCATCACCAAGATAGGTGCGTTTTCTGCCATTTTAGGTAGAAGTAATGTTCAACCAATTTGCTTCTAATTTAGACAAAGTAGTAGGAAAGTTTATCAAACAAACTCTACATATGAGCTCTATCTATTTTACAATACGTGTAATATGTATTCACAAAATGTCCATCTTCTATATGTGTGAACTTCACATCTTTTTTTTTTTTAGTAAGTTTTAGTGCATGATGAGGTGGTGTTTACCTATAGGATCCACCATCTCTTGGACTGGGCACCATTGATGGTATTTATTGGGCCCCACGTTCTTAAGTAAATCTCAATATTGCTTCAAAAAGGTAGCTATGCATATACAGTTTACAGACAGAATGTTAACATATTAAGCAAGAGTGTGACAACTTATCAGTGCTAAATGTGCCATAAAAAAACCCAGCATGTAAAATTCTTAGCTTTGACAAGTGACAACATATCTGGCAAAATGCATTGTAAACCAAATGTAATTTTTAGCTGCAGTAAATTTTAGACAATCAAAATGATGTTAAAATGTGTGTGTTTCTTACAGTCTAGAGGCTGCTTATTCTGATGGAGGAAAACACTGACAGCATCCTTCATGATCACTGAAAGAACTGTTCTCCTTTCTCCTGCCCCACACTGATCTATCTGATCGGTGCAGTGCAGGGGAGAAAGTCACCAGGACTTGCACGGATGTTGCGCATCCTGTGTAGCTGAAAAAACTTCTGCAAGACTAGCCCTTGGACCTCTTTATGAAAAGAAGAACGACACTCCTGATATGTGAGGTGGCATGGATAGGGTCCCAATCAAACAAAGTTGTTGATTAGCCATTGAACCTTTCAGGTCATGTGATCAGTCACATTCCTGGAAGGAATTTCAAGATGTGGTAATGTATACGATGGATGAGTGTACATATATATATATATATATATATATATATATAAGTGTTTGTGTGTGTGGAGCTGCATGAGTATATAAGAGAGCTGTTGGTGTATGTAAGAAAGCTGTGTACAAGTATGTAGCAAAACAGTGCGTGTATGTAACAGAGGTGTGAGTGCATACTTCAAAGCTGTAGAAAAGCTATATGTGTTAGAACTGTGTTTGTGTATGGAGGAGAGTTGTGTGTGTATTTCGGAAAATTGCGTGTGTGATAGTAGTAGAGTTGTGTGTATGCAGGAGAGATGTGTGTATGTAGGAAAGAGGGTGGAAACTTATCAATGCTATAGGACCTATGCAAGAACCTAACATGATCAAATTTGACTCATGACAATACAGCTTTAAAAAATGCATTGGCAGCAATTGTACCGATCATCTACTTTCAATTAATTATCAGTAAATTGGTGAAAGTACACCTATTAAAAAAAAAATAACAGCCTCCTCCATATCCCCTCTAGCTGTCCTGTCCATCACCAAGATAGGTGCGTTTTCTGCCATTTTAGGTAGAAGTAATGTTCAACCAATTTGCTTCTAATTTAGACAAAGTAGTAGGAAAGTTTATCAAACAAACTCTACATATGAGCTCTATCTATTTTACAATACGTGTAATATGTATTCACAAAATGTCCATTTTCTATATGTGTGAACTTCACATCTTTTTTTTTTTTAGTAAGTTTTAGTGCATGATGAGGTGGTGTTTACCTATAGGATCCACCATCTCTTGGACTGGGCACCATTGATGGTATTTATTGGGCCCCACGTTCTTAAGTAAATCTCAATATTGCTTCAAAAAGGTAGCTATGCATATACAGTTTACAGACAGAATGTTAACATATTAAGCAAGAGTGTGACAACTTATCAGTGCTAAATGTGCCATAAAAAAACCCAGCATGTAAAATTCTTAGCTTTGACAAGTGACAACATATCTGGCAAAATGCATTGTAAACCAAATGTAATTTTTAGCTGCAGTAAATTTTAGACAATCAAAATGATGTTAAAATGTGTGTGTTTCTTACAGTCTAGAGGCTGCTTATTCTGATGGAGGAAAACACTGACAGCATCCTTCATGATCACTGAAAGAACTGTTCTCCTTTCTCCTGCCCCACACTGATCTATCTGATCGGTGCAGTGCAGGGGAGAAAGTCACCAGGACTTGCACGGATGTTGCGCATCCTGTGTAGCTGAAAAAACTTCTGCAAGACTAGCCCTTGGACCTCTTTATGAAAAGAAGAACGACACTCCTGATATGTGAGGTGGCATGGATAGGGTCCCAATCAAACAAAGTTGTTGATTAGCCATTGAACCTTTCAGGTCATGTGATCAGTCACATTCCTGGAAGGAATTTCAAGATGTGGTAATGTATACGATGGATGAGTGTACATATATATATATATATATATATAAGTGTTTGTGTGTGTGGAGCTGCATGAGTATATAAGAGAGCTGTTGGTGTATGGTATGTAAGAAAGCTATGTACAAGTATGTAGCAAAACAGTGCGTGTATGTAACAGAGGTGTGAGTGCATACTTCAAAGCTGTAGAAAAGCTATATGTGTTAGAACTGTGTTTGTGTATGGAGGAGAGTTGTGTGTGTATTTCGGAAAATTGCGTGTGTGATAGTAGTAGAGTTGTGTGTATGCAGGAGAGATGTGTGTATGTAGGAAAGAGGGTGGAAACTTATCAATGCTATAGGACCTATGCAAGAACCTAACATGATCAAATTTGACTCATGACAATACAGCTTTAAAAAATGCATTGGCAGCAATTGTACCGATCATCTACTTTCAATGAATTATCAGCAAATTGGTGAAAGTACACCTATTAAAAAAAAAATAACAGCCTCCTCCATATCCCCTCTAGCTGTCCTGTCCATCACCAAGATAGGTGCGTTTTCTGCCATTTTAGGTAGAAGTAATGTTCAACCAATTTGCTTCTAATTTAGACAAAGTAGTAGGAAAGTTTATCAAACAAACTCTACATATGAGCTCTATCTATTTTACAATACGTGTAATATGTATTCACAAAATGTCCATTTTCTATATGTGTGAACTTCACATCTTTTTTTTTTTTAGTAAGTTTTAGTGCATGATGAGGTGGTGTTTACCTATAGGATCCACCATCTCTTGGACTGGGCACCATTGATGGTATTTATTGGGCCCCACGTTCTTAAGTAAATCTCAATATTGCTTCAAAAAGGTAGCTATGCATATACAGTTTACAGACAGAATGTTAACATATTAAGCAAGAGTGTGACAACTTATCAGTGCTAAATGTGCCATAAAAAAACCCAGCATGTAAAATTCTTAGCTTTGACAAGTGACAACATATCTGGCAAAATGCATTGTAAACCAAATGTAATTTTTAGCTGCAGTAAATTTTAGACAATCAAAATGATGTTAAAATGTGTGTGTTTCTTACAGTCTAGAGGCTGCTTATTCTGATGGAGGAAAACACTGACAGCATCCTTCATGATCACTGAAAGAACTGTTCTCCTTTCTCCTGCCCCACACTGATCTATCTGATCGGTGCAGTGCAGGGGAGAAAGTCACCAGGACTTGCACGGATGTTGCGCATCCTGTGTAGCTGAAAAAACTTCTGCAAGACTAGCCCTTGGACCTCTTTATGAAAAGAAGAACGACACTCCTGATATGTGAGGTGGCATGGATAGGGTCCCAATCAAACAAAGTTGTTGATTAGCCATTGAACCTTTCAGGTCATGTGATCAGTCACATTCCTGGAAGGAATTTCAAGATGTGGTAATGTATACGATGGATGAGTGTACATATATATATATATATATATATATATATATATATATATATAAGTGTTTGTGTGTGTGGAGCTGCATGAGTATATAAGAGAGCTGTTGGTGTATGTAAGAAAGCTGTGTACAAGTATGTAGCAAAACAGTGCGTGTATGTAACAGAGGTGTGAGTGCATACTTCAAAGCTGTAGAAAAGCTATATGTGTTAGAACTGTGTTTGTGTATGGAGGAGAGTTGTGTGTGTATTTCGGAAAATTGCGTGTGTGATAGTAGTAGAGTTGTGTGTATGCAGGAGAGATGTGTGTATGTAGGAAAGAGGGTGGAAACTTATCAATGCTATAGGACCTATGCAAGAACCTAACATGATCAAATTTGACTCATGACAATACAGCTTTAAAAAATGCATTGGCAGCAATTGTACCGATCATCTACTTTCAATTAATTATCAGTAAATTGGTGAAAGTACACCTATTAAAAAAAAAATAACAGCCTCCTCCATATCCCCTCTAGCTGTCCTGTCCATCACCAAGATAGGTGCGTTTTCTGCCATTTTAGGTAGAAGTAATGTTCAACCAATTTGCTTCTAATTTAGACAAAGTAGTAGGAAAGTTTATCAAACAAACTCTACATATGAGCTCTATCTATTTTACAATACGTGTAATATGTATTCACAAAATGTCCATTTTCTATATGTGTGAACTTCACATCTTTTTTTTTTTTAGTAAGTTTTAGTGCATGATGAGGTGGTGTTTACCTATAGGATCCACCATCTCTTGGACTGGGCACCATTGATGGTATTTATTGGGCCCCACGTTCTTAAGTAAATCTCAATATTGCTTCAAAAAGGTAGCTATGCATATACAGTTTACAGACAGAATGTTAACATATTAAGCAAGAGTGTGACAACTTATCAGTGCTAAATGTGCCATAAAAAAACCCAGCATGTAAAATTCTTAGCTTTGACAAGTGACAACATATCTGGCAAAATGCATTGTAAACCAAATGTAATTTTTAGCTGCAGTAAATTTTAGACAATCAAAATGATGTTAAAATGTGTGTGTTTCTTACAGTCTAGAGGCTGCTTATTCTGATGGAGGAAAACACTGACAGCATCCTTCATGATCACTGAAAGAACTGTTCTCCTTTCTCCTGCCCCACACTGATCTATCTGATCGGTGCAGTGCAGGGGAGAAAGTCACCAGGACTTGCACGGATGTTGCGCATCCTGTGTAGCTGAAAAAACTTCTGCAAGACTAGCCCTTGGACCTCTTTATGAAAAGAAGAACGACACTCCTGATATGTGAGGTGGCATGGATAGGGTCCCAATCAAACAAAGTTGTTGATTAGCCATTGAACCTTTCAGGTCATGTGATCAGTCACATTCCTGGAAGGAATTTCAAGATGTGGTAATGTATACGATGGATGAGTGTACATATATATATATATATATATATATATATAAGTGTTTGTGTGTGTGGAGCTGCATGAGTATATAAGAGAGCTGTTGGTGTATGGTATGTAAGAAAGCTATGTACAAGTATGTAGCAAAACAGTGCGTGTATGTAACAGAGGTGTGAGTGCATACTTCAAAGCTGTAGAAAAGCTATATGTGTTAGAACTGTGTTTGTGTATGGAGGAGAGTTGTGTGTGTATTTCGGAAAATTGCGTGTGTGATAGTAGTAGAGTTGTGTGTATGCAGGAGAGATGTGTGTATGTAGGAAAGAGGGTGGAAACTTATCAATGCTATAGGACCTATGCAAGAACCTAACATGATCAAATTTGACTCATGACAATACAGCTTTAAAAAATGCATTGGCAGCAATTGTACCGATCATCTACTTTCAATGAATTATCAGCAAATTGGTGAAAGTACACCTATTAAAAAAAAAATAACAGCCTCCTCCATATCCCCTCTAGCTGTCCTGTCCATCACCAAGATAGGTGCGTTTTCTGCCATTTTAGGTAGAAGTAATGTTCAACCAATTTGCTTCTAATTTAGACAAAGTAGTAGGAAAGTTTATCAAACAAACTCTACATATGAGCTCTATCTATTTTACAATACGTGTAATATGTATTCACAAAATGTCCATTTTCTATATGTGTGAACTTCACATCTTTTTTTTTTTTAGTAAGTTTTAGTGCATGATGAGGTGGTGTTTACCTATAGGATCCACCATCTCTTGGACTGGGCACCATTGATGGTATTTATTGGGCCCCACGTTCTTAAGTAAATCTCAATATTGCTTCAAAAAGGTAGCTATGCATATACAGTTTACAGACAGAATGTTAACATATTAAGCAAGAGTGTGACAACTTATCAGTGCTAAATGTGCCATAAAAAAACCCAGCATGTAAAATTCTTAGCTTTGACAAGTGACAACATATCTGGCAAAATGCATTGTAAACCAAATGTAATTTTTAGCTGCAGTAAATTTTAGACAATCAAAATGATGTTAAAATGTGTGTGTTTCTTACAGTCTAGAGGCTGCTTATTCTGATGGAGGAAAACACTGACAGCATCCTTCATGATCACTGAAAGAACTGTTCTCCTTTCTCCTGCCCCACACTGATCTATCTGATCGGTGCAGTGCAGGGGAGAAAGTCACCAGGACTTGCACGGATGTTGCGCATCCTGTGTAGCTGAAAAAACTTCTGCAAGACTAGCCCTTGGACCTCTTTATGAAAAGAAGAACGACACTCCTGATATGTGAGGTGGCATGGATAGGGTCCCAATCAAACAAAGTTGTTGATTAGCCATTGAACCTTTCAGGTCATGTGATCAGTCACATTCCTGGAAGGAATTTCAAGATGTGGTAATGTATACGATGGATGAGTGTACATATATATATATATATATATATATATATATATATATATATATATAAGTGTTTGTGTGTGTGGAGCTGCATGAGTATATAAGAGAGCTGTTGGTGTATGTAAGAAAGCTGTGTACAAGTATGTAGCAAAACAGTGCGTGTATGTAACAGAGGTGTGAGTGCATACTTCAAAGCTGTAGAAAAGCTATATGTGTTAGAACTGTGTTTGTGTATGGAGGAGAGTTGTGTGTGTATTTCGGAAAATTGCGGGTGTGATAGTAGTAGAGTTGTGTGTATGCAGGAGAGATGTGTGTATGTAGGAAAGAGGGTGGAAACTTATCAATGCTATAGGACCTATGCAAGAACCTAACATGATCAAATTTGACTCATGACAATACAGCTTTAAAAAATGCATTGGCAGCAATTGTACCGATCATCTACTTTCAATTAATTATCAGTAAATTGGTGAAAGTACACCTATTAAAAAAAAAATAACAGCCTCCTCCATATCCCCTCTAGCTGTCCTGTCCATCACCAAGATAGGTGCGTTTTCTGCCATTTTAGGTAGAAGTAATGTTCAACCAATTTGCTTCTAATTTAGACAAAGTAGTAGGAAAGTTTATCAAACAAACTCTACATATGAGCTCTATCTATTTTACAATACGTGTAATATGTATTCACAAAATGTCCATTTTCTATATGTGTGAACTTCACATCTTTTTTTTTTTTAGTAAGTTTTAGTGCATGATGAGGTGGTGTTTACCTATAGGATCCACCATCTCTTGGACTGGGCACCATTGATGGTATTTATTGGGCCCCACGTTCTTAAGTAAATCTCAATATTGCTTCAAAAAGGTAGCTATGCATATACAGTTTACAGACAGAATGTTAACATATTAAGCAAGAGTGTGACAACTTATCAGTGCTAAATGTGCCATAAAAAAACCCAGCATGTAAAATTCTTAGCTTTGACAAGTGACAACATATCTGGCAAAATGCATTGTAAACCAAATGTAATTTTTAGCTGCAGTAAATTTTAGACAATCAAAATGATGTTAAAATGTGTGTGTTTCTTACAGTCTAGAGGCTGCTTATTCTGATGGAGGAAAACACTGACAGCATCCTTCATGATCACTGAAAGAACTGTTCTCCTTTCTCCTGCCCCACACTGATCTATCTGATCGGTGCAGTGCAGGGGAGAAAGTCACCAGGACTTGCACGGATGTTGCGCATCCTGTGTAGCTGAAAAAACTTCTGCAAGACTAGCCCTTGGACCTCTTTATGAAAAGAAGAACGACACTCCTGATATGTGAGGTGGCATGGATAGGGTCCCAATCAAACAAAGTTGTTGATTAGCCATTGAACCTTTCAGGTCATGTGATCAGTCACATTCCTGGAAGGAATTTCAAGATGTGGTAATGTATACGATGGATGAGTGTACATATATATATATATATATATATATATATAAGTGTTTGTGTGTGTGGAGCTGCATGAGTATATAAGAGAGCTGTTGGTGTATGGTATGTAAGAAAGCTATGTACAAGTATGTAGCAAAACAGTGCGTGTATGTAACAGAGGTGTGAGTGCATACTTCAAAGCTGTAGAAAAGCTATATGTGTTAGAACTGTGTTTGTGTATGGAGGAGAGTTGTGTGTGTATTTCGGAAAATTGCGTGTGTGATAGTAGTAGAGTTGTGTGTATGCAGGAGAGATGTGTGTATGTAGGAAAGAGGGTGGAAACTTATCAATGCTATAGGACCTATGCAAGAACCTAACATGATCAAATTTGACTCATGACAATACAGCTTTAAAAAATGCATTGGCAGCAATTGTACCGATCATCTACTTTCAATGAATTATCAGCAAATTGGTGAAAGTACACCTATTAAAAAAAAAATAACAGCCTCCTCCATATCCCCTCTAGCTGTCCTGTCCATCACCAAGATAGGTGCGTTTTCTGCCATTTTAGGTAGAAGTAATGTTCAACCAATTTGCTTCTAATTTAGACAAAGTAGTAGGAAAGTTTATCAAACAAACTCTACATATGAGCTCTATCTATTTTACAATACGTGTAATATGTATTCACAAAATGTCCATTTTCTATATGTGTGAACTTCACATCTTTTTTTTTTTTAGTAAGTTTTAGTGCATGATGAGGTGGTGTTTACCTATAGGATCCACCATCTCTTGGACTGGGCACCATTGATGGTATTTATTGGGCCCCACGTTCTTAAGTAAATCTCAATATTGCTTCAAAAAGGTAGCTATGCATATACAGTTTACAGACAGAATGTTAACATATTAAGCAAGAGTGTGACAACTTATCAGTGCTAAATGTGCCATAAAAAAACCCAGCATGTAAAATTCTTAGCTTTGACAAGTGACAACATATCTGGCAAAATGCATTGTAAACCAAATGTAATTTTTAGCTGCAGTAAATTTTAGACAATCAAAATGATGTTAAAATGTGTGTGTTTCTTACAGTCTAGAGGCTGCTTATTCTGATGGAGGAAAACACTGACAGCATCCTTCATGATCACTGAAAGAACTGTTCTCCTTTCTCCTGCCCCACACTGATCTATCTGATCGGTGCAGTGCAGGGGAGAAAGTCACCAGGACTTGCACGGATGTTGCGCATCCTGTGTAGCTGAAAAAACTTCTGCAAGACTAGCCCTTGGACCTCTTTATGAAAAGAAGAACGACACTCCTGATATGTGAGGTGGCATGGATAGGGTCCCAATCAAACAAAGTTGTTGATTAGCCATTGAACCTTTCAGGTCATGTGATCAGTCACATTCCTGGAAGGAATTTCAAGATGTGGTAATGTATACGATGGATGAGTGTACATATATATATATATATATATATATATATATATATATATATATATAAGTGTTTGTGTGTGTGGAGCTGCATGAGTATATAAGAGAGCTGTTGGTGTATGGTATGTAAGAAAGCTGTGTACAAGTATGTAGCAAAACAGTGCGTGTATGTAACAGAGGTGTGAGTGCATACTTCAAAGCTGTAGAAAAGCTATATGTGTTAGAACTGTGTTTGTGTATGGAGGAGAGTTGTGTGTGTATTTCGGAAAATTGCGTGTGTGATAGTAGTAGAGTTGTGTGTATGGAGGAGAGATGTGTGTATGTAGGAAAGAGGGTGGAAACTTATCAATGCTATAGGACCTATGCAAGAACCTAACATGATCAAATTTGACTCATGACAATACAGCTTTAAAAAATGCATTGGCAGCAATTGTACCGATCATCTACTTTCAATGAATTATCAGCAAATTGGTGAAAGTACACCTATTAAAAAAAAAATAACAGCCTCCTCCATATCCCCTCTAGCTGTCCTGTCCATCACCAAGATAGGTGCGTTTTCTGCCATTTTAGGTAGAAGTAATGTTCAACAATTTGCTTCTAATTTAGACAAAGTAGTAGGAAAGTTTATCAAACAAACTCTACATATGAGCTCTATCTATTTTACAATACGTGTAATATGTATTCACAAAATGTCCATTTTCTATATGTGTGAACTTCACATCTTTTTTTTTTTTAGTAAGTTTTAGTGCATGATGAGGTGGTGTTTACCTATAGGATCCACCATCTCTTGGACTGGGCACCATTGATGGTATTTATTGGGCCCCACGTTCTTAAGTAAATCTCAATATTGCTTCAAAAAGGTAGCTATGCATATACAGTTTACAGACAGAATGTTAACATATTAAGCAAGAGTGTGACAACTTATCAGTGCTAAATGTGCCATAAAAAAACCCAGCATGTAAAATTCTTAGCTTTGACAAGTGACAACATATCTGGCAAAATGCATTGTAAACCAAATGTAATTTTTAGCTGCAGTAAATTTTAGACAATCAAAATGATGTTAAAATGTGTGTGTTTCTTACAGTCTAGAGGCTGCTTATTCTGATGGAGGAAAACACTGACAGCATCCTTCATGATCACTGAAAGAACTGTTCTCCTTTCTCCTGCCCCACACTGATCTATCTGATCGGTGCAGTGCAGGGGAGAAAGTCACCAGGACTTGCACGGATGTTGCGCATCCTGTGTAGCTGAAAAAACTTCTGCAAGACTAGCCCTTGGACCTCTTTATGAAAAGAAGAACGACACTCCTGATATGTGAGGTGGCATGGATAGGGTCCCAATCAAACAAAGTTGTTGATTAGCCATTGAACCTTTCAGGTCATGTGATCAGTCACATTCCTAGAAGGAATTTCAAGATGTGGTAATGTATACGATGGATGAGTGTACATATATATATATATATATATATAAGTGTTTGTGTGTGTGGAGCTGCATGAGTATATAAGAGAGCTGTTGGTGTATGGTATGTAAGAAAGCTGTGTACAAGTATGTAGCAAAACAGTGCGTGTATGTAACAGAGGTGTGAGTGCATACTTCAAAGCTGTAGAAAAGCTATATGTGTTAGAACTGTGTTTGTGTATGGAGGAGAGTTGTGTGTGTATTTCGGAAAATTGCGTGTGTGATAGTAGTAGAGTTGTGTGTATGCAGGAGAGATGTGTGTATGTAGGAAAGAGGGTGGAAACTTATCAATGCTATAGGACCTATGCAAGAACCTAACATGATCAAATTTGACTCATGACAATACAGCTTTAAAAAATGCATTGGCAGCAATTGTACCGATCATCTACTTTCAATGAATTATCAGCAAATTGGTGAAAGTACACCTATTAAAAAAAAAATAACAGCCTCCTCCATATCCCCTCTAGCTGTCCTGTCCATCACCAAGATAGGTGCGTTTTCTGCCATTTTAGGTAGAAGTAATGTTCAACCAATTTGCTTCTAATTTAGACAAAGTAGTAGGAAAGTTTATCAAACAAACTCTACATATGAGCTCTATCTATTTTACAATACGTGTAATATGTATTCACAAAATGTCCATTTTCTATATGTGTGAACTTCACATCTTTTTTTTTTTTAGTAAGTTTTAGTGCATGATGAGGTGGTGTTTACCTATAGGATCCACCATCTCTTGGACTGGGCACCATTGATGGTATTTATTGGGCCCCACGTTCTTAAGTAAATCTCAATATTGCTTCAAAAAGGTAGCTATGCATATACAGTTTACAGACAGAATGTTAACATATTAAGCAAGAGTGTGACAACTTATCAGTGCTAAATGTGCCATAAAAAAACCCAGCATGTAAAATTCTTAGCTTTGACAAGTGACAACATATCTGGCAAAATGCATTGTAAACCAAATGTAATTTTTAGCTGCAGTAAATTTTAGACAATCAAAATGATGTTAAAATGTGTGTGTTTCTTACAGTCTAGAGGCTGCTTATTCTGATGGAGGAAAACACTGACAGCATCCTTCATGATCACTGAAAGAACTGTTCTCCTTTCTCCTGCCCCACACTGATCTATCTGATCGGTGCAGTGCAGGGGAGAAAGTCACCAGGACTTGCACGGATGTTGCGCATCCTGTGTAGCTGAAAAAACTTCTGCAAGACTAGCCCTTGGACCTCTTTATGAAAAGAAGAACGACACTCCTGATATGTGAGGTGGCATGGATAGGGTCCCAATCAAACAAAGTTGTTGATTAGCCATTGAACCTTTCAGGTCATGTGATCAGTCACATTCCTGGAAGGAATTTCAAGATGTGGTAATGTATACGATGGATGAGTGTACATATATATATATATATAAGTGTTTGTGTGTGTGGAGCTGCATGAGTATATAAGAGAGCTGTTGGTGTATGGTATGTAAGAAAGCTGTGTACAAGTATGTAGCAAAACAGTGCGTGTATGTAACAGAGGTGTGAGTGCATACTTCAAAGCTGTAGAAAAGCTATATGTGTTAGAACTGTGTTTGTGTATGGAGGAGAGTTGTGTGTGTATTTCGGAAAATTGCGTGTGTGATAGTAGTAGAGTTGTGTGTATGGAGGAGAGATGTGTGTATGTAGGAAAGAGGGTGGAAACTTATCAATGCTATAGGACCTATGCAAGAACCTAACATGATCAAATTTGACTCATGACAATACAGCTTTAAAAAATGCATTGGCAGCAATTGTACCGATCATCTACTTTCAATGAATTATCAGCAAATTGGTGAAAGTACACCTATTAAAAAAAAAATAACAGCCTCCTCCATATCCCCTCTAGCTGTCCTGTCCATCACCAAGATAGGTGCGTTTTCTGCCATTTTAGGTAGAAGTAATGTTCAACAATTTGCTTCTAATTTAGACAAAGTAGTAGGAAAGTTTATCAAACAAACTCTACATATGAGCTCTATCTATTTTACAATACGTGTAATATGTATTCACAAAATGTCCATTTTCTATATGTGTGAACTTCACATCTTTTTTTTTTTTAGTAAGTTTTAGTGCATGATGAGGTGGTGTTTACCTATAGGATCCACCATCTCTTGGACTGGGCACCATTGATGGTATTTATTGGGCCCCACGTTCTTAAGTAAATCTCAATATTGCTTCAAAAAGGTAGCTATGCATATACAGTTTACAGACAGAATGTTAACATATTAAGCAAGAGTGTGACAACTTATCAGTGCTAAATGTGCCATAAAAAAACCCAGCATGTAAAATTCTTAGCTTTGACAAGTGACAACATATCTGGCAAAATGCATTGTAAACCAAATGTAATTTTTAGCTGCAGTAAATTTTAGACAATCAAAATGATGTTAAAATGTGTGTGTTTCTTACAGTCTAGAGGCTGCTTATTCTGATGGAGGAAAACACTGACAGCATCCTTCATGATCACTGAAAGAACTGTTCTCCTTTCTCCTGCCCCACACTGATCTATCTGATCGGTGCAGTGCAGGGGAGAAAGTCACCAGGACTTGCACGGATGTTGCGCATCCTGTGTAGCTGAAAAAACTTCTGCAAGACTAGCCCTTGGACCTCTTTATGAAAAGAAGAACGACACTCCTGATATGTGAGGTGGCATGGATAGGGTCCCAATCAAACAAAGTTGTTGATTAGCCATTGAACCTTTCAGGTCATGTGATCAGTCACATTCCTAGAAGGAATTTCAAGATGTGGTAATGTATACGATGGATGAGTGTACATATATATATATATATAAGTGTTTGTGTGTGTGGAGCTGCATGAGTATATAAGAGAGCTGTTGGTGTATGGTATGTAAGAAAGCTGTGTACAAGTATGTAGCAAAACAGTGCGTGTATGTAACAGAGGTGTGAGTGCATACTTCAAAGCTGTAGAAAAGCTATATGTGTTAGAACTGTGTTTGTGTATGGAGGAGAGTTGTGTGTGTATTTCGGAAAATTGCGTGTGTGATAGTAGTAGAGTTGTGTGTATGGAGGAGAGATGTGTGTATGTAGGAAAGAGGGTGGAAACTTATCAATGCTATAGGACCTATGCAAGAACCTAACATGATCAAATTTGACTCATGACAATACAGCTTTAAAAAATGCATTGGCAGCAATTGTACCGATCATCTACTTTCAATGAATTATCAGCAAATTGGTGAAAGTACACCTATTAAAAAAAAAATAACAGCCTCCTCCATATCCCCTCTAGCTGTCCTGTCCATCACCAAGATAGGTGCGTTTTCTGCCATTTTAGGTAGAAGTAATGTTCAACAATTTGCTTCTAATTTAGACAAAGTAGTAGGAAAGTTTATCAAACAAACTCTACATATGAGCTCTATCTATTTTACAATACGTGTAATATGTATTCACAAAATGTCCATTTTCTATATGTGTGAACTTCACATCTTTTTTTTTTTTAGTAAGTTTTAGTGCATGATGAGGTGGTGTTTACCTATAGGATCCACCATCTCTTGGACTGGGCACCATTGATGGTATTTATTGGGCCCCACGTTCTTAAGTAAATCTCAATATTGCTTCAAAAAGGTAGCTATGCATATACAGTTTACAGACAGAATGTTAACATATTAAGCAAGAGTGTGACAACTTATCAGTGCTAAATGTGCCATAAAAAAACCCAGCATGTAAAATTCTTAGCTTTGACAAGTGACAACATATCTGGCAAAATGCATTGTAAACCAAATGTAATTTTTAGCTGCAGTAAATTTTAGACAATCAAAATGATGTTAAAATGTGTGTGTTTCTTACAGTCTAGAGGCTGCTTATTCTGATGGAGGAAAACACTGACAGCATCCTTCATGATCACTGAAAGAACTGTTCTCCTTTCTCCTGCCCCACACTGATCTATCTGATCGGTGCAGTGCAGGGGAGAAAGTCACCAGGACTTGCACGGATGTTGCGCATCCTGTGTAGCTGAAAAAACTTCTGCAAGACTAGCCCTTGGACCTCTTTATGAAAAGAAGAACGACACTCCTGATATGTGAGGTGGCATGGATAGGGTCCCAATCAAACAAAGTTGTTGATTAGCCATTGAACCTTTCAGGTCATGTGATCAGTCACATTCCTAGAAGGAATTTCAAGATGTGGTAATGTATACGATGGATGAGTGTACATATATATATATATATATATATAAGTGTTTGTGTGTGTGGAGCTGCATGAGTATATAAGAGAGCTGTTGGTGTATGGTATGTAAGAAAGCTGTGTACAAGTATGTAGCAAAACAGTGCGTGTATGTAACAGAGGTGTGAGTGCATACTTCAAAGCTGTAGAAAAGCTATATGTGTTAGAACTGTGTTTGTGTATGGAGGAGAGTTGTGTGTGTATTTCGGAAAATTGCGTGTGTGATAGTAGTAGAGTTGTGTGTATGCAGGAGAGATGTGTGTATGTAGGAAAGAGGGTGGAAACTTATCAATGCTATAGGACCTATGCAAGAACCTAACATGATCAAATTTGACTCATGACAATACAGCTTTAAAAAATGCATTGGCAGCAATTGTACCGATCATCTACTTTCAATGAATTATCAGCAAATTGGTGAAAGTACACCTATTAAAAAAAAAATAACAGCCTCCTCCATATCCCCTCTAGCTGTCCTGTCCATCACCAAGATAGGTGCGTTTTCTGCCATTTTAGGTAGAAGTAATGTTCAACCAATTTGCTTCTAATTTAGACAAAGTAGTAGGAAAGTTTATCAAACAAACTCTACATATGAGCTCTATCTATTTTACAATACGTGTAATATGTATTCACAAAATGTCCATTTTCTATATGTGTGAACTTCACATCTTTTTTTTTTTTAGTAAGTTTTAGTGCATGATGAGGTGGTGTTTACCTATAGGATCCACCATCTCTTGGACTGGGCACCATTGATGGTATTTATTGGGCCCCACGTTCTTAAGTAAATCTCAATATTGCTTCAAAAAGGTAGCTATGCATATACAGTTTACAGACAGAATGTTAACATATTAAGCAAGAGTGTGACAACTTATCAGTGCTAAATGTGCCATAAAAAAACCCAGCATGTAAAATTCTTAGCTTTGACAAGTGACAACATATCTGGCAAAATGCATTGTAAACCAAATGTAATTTTTAGCTGCAGTAAATTTTAGACAATCAAAATGATGTTAAAATGTGTGTGTTTCTTACAGTCTAGAGGCTGCTTATTCTGATGGAGGAAAACACTGACAGCATCCTTCATGATCACTGAAAGAACTGTTCTCCTTTCTCCTGCCCCACACTGATCTATCTGATCAGTGCAGTGCAGGGGAGAAAGTCACCAGGACTTGCACGGATGTTGCGCATCCTGTGTAGCTGAAAAAACTTCTGCAAGACTAGCCCTTGGACCTCTTTATGAAAAGAAGAACGACACTCCTGATATGTGAGGTGGCATGGATAGGGTCCCAATCAAACAAAGTTGTTGATTAGCCATTGAACCTTTCAGATCATGTGATCAGTCACATTCCTGGAAGGAATTTCAAGATGTGGTAATGTATACGATGGATGAGTGTACATATATATATATATATATAAGTGTTTGTGTGTGTGGAGCTGCATGAGTATATAAGAGAGCTGTTGGTGTATGGTATGTAAGAAAGCTGTGTACAAGTATGTAGCAAAACAGTGCGTGTATGTAACAGAGGTGTGAGTGCATACTTCAAAGCTGTAGAAAAGCTATATGTGTTAGAACTGTGTTTGTGTATGGAGGAGAGTTGTGTGTGTATTTCGGAAAATTGCGTGTGTGATAGTAGTAGAGTTGTGTGTATGCAGGAGAGATGTGTGTATGTAGGAAAGAGGGTGGAAACTTATCAATGCTATAGGACCTATGCAAGAACCTAACATGATCAAATTTGACTCATGACAATACAGCTTTAAAAAATGCATTGGCAGCAATTGTACCGATCATCTACTTTCAATGAATTATCAGCAAATTGGTGAAAGTACACCTATTAAAAAAAAAATAACAGCCTCCTCCATATCCCCTCTAGCTGTCCTGTCCATCACCAAGATAGGTGCGTTTTCTGCCATTTTAGGTAGAAGTAATGTTCAACCAATTTGCTTCTAATTTAGACAAAGTAGTAGGAAAGTTTATCAAACAAACTCTACATATGAGCTCTATCTATTTTACAATACGTGTAATATGTATTCACAAAATGTCCATTTTCTATATGTGTGAACTTCACATCTTTTTTTTTTTTAGTAAGTTTTAGTGCATGATGAGGTGGTGTTTACCTATAGGATCCACCATCTCTTGGACTGGGCACCATTGATGGTATTTATTGGGCCCCACGTTCTTAAGTAAATCTCAATATTGCTTCAAAAAGGTAGCTATGCATATACAGTTTACAGACAGAATGTTAACATATTAAGCAAGAGTGTGACAACTTATCAGTGCTAAATGTGCCATAAAAAAACCCAGCATGTAAAATTCTTAGCTTTGACAAGTGACAACATATCTGGCAAAATGCATTGTAAACCAAATGTAATTTTTAGCTGCAGTAAATTTTAGACAATCAAAATGATGTTAAAATGTGTGTGTTTCTTACAGTCTAGAGGCTGCTTATTCTGATGGAGGAAAACACTGACAGCATCCTTCATGATCACTGAAAGAACTGTTCTCCTTTCTCCTGCCCCACACTGATCTATCTGATCGGTGCAGTGCAGGGGAGAAAGTCACCAGGACTTGCACGGATGTTGCGCATCCTGTGTAGCTGAAAAAACTTCTGCAAGACTAGCCCTTGGACCTCTTTATGAAAAGAAGAACGACACTCCTGATATGTGAGGTGGCATGGATAGGGTCCCAATCAAACAAAGTTGTTGATTAGCCATTGAACCTTTCAGGTCATGTGATCAGTCACATTCCTGGAAGGAATTTCAAGATGTGGTAATGTATACGATGGATGAGTGTACATATATATATATATATAAGTGTTTGTGTGTGTGGAGCTGCATGAGTATATAAGAGAGCTGTTGGTGTATGGTATGTAAGAAAGCTGTGTACAAGTATGTAGCAAAACAGTGCGTGTATGTAACAGAGGTGTGAGTGCATACTTCAAAGCTGTAGAAAAGCTATATGTGTTAGAACTGTGTTTGTGTATGGAGGAGAGTTGTGTGTGTATTTCGGAAAATTGCGTGTGTGATAGTAGTAGAGTTGTGTGTATGCAGGAGAGATGTGTGTATGTAGGAAAGAGGGTGGAAACTTATCAATGCTATAGGACCTATGCAAGAACCTAACATGATCAAATTTGACTCATGACAATACAGCTTTAAAAAATGCATTGGCAGCAATTGTACCGATCATCTACTTTCAATGAATTATCAGCAAATTGGTGAAAGTACACCTATTAAAAAAAAAATA